>NC_081432.1:2359321-2659321 GCF_949786415.1 Peromyscus eremicus | reverse complement strand
GGAGAGAGAGACACAGAAGGGCCCACCAGGTCCCTTTCTGTCCAGCTGTCCCCATCCGCAGGGGCTCGTTGCTGGCCTTTCCTGAAGGAAATCCCTTAGGCGTCTCAGCCATTCACCTCCCAGAAGCGCCCTTGGCTCCCTCCTAATCCCAGTTGTCCCGCTTCCGGGGGATGGAGCTGGGCTGAGCTTGGGAGACTAGAGAATAAACAGGAAGGGGGCTGGAGTAATAACAGAAGTCCTGAATGGAAGAGACCAAGGGACCATGTGGAGACCCGGATGGGGTGTGAGGGAGAGGGTATCATACAGCAGCATGCACCTGGGCCGCATGGGGCTGCGGGTCACTGGCCTCTAAGGAGCACCGGAGTGGAGGAGAGAGCAGTCACGGGTCCTTGGGCTCCCTCTCCTCCTGTCTCTTCCCCAGAGCTTCTGTGTGGAGGTTCTCTGCAACCCTGTGCCAACGGAGGCACCTGCCTGAGACTATCTCGGGGACAAGGAACCTGCCAGTGAGTGTGGGAGTGGGAGCTGGGGAGAGAGAGGAGGGAGAGCAGAAAAGCGGGGTGAGGAATGAGAAAAAAGAGAAGACTGGGGAGGAGGGAGAGACGACGGAAGAGGGGCCACTGGCCTGAAACGTCCCTCCACCCCAGGTGTGCCCCTGGATTTCTGGGTGAGACTTGCCAGTTTCCTGACCCCTGCTGGGATTCCCAACTCTGCAAGAATGGCGGGAGCTGCCAAACCCTGCTTCCCACACCCCCAAGCTCCCCGAGCCCCGCTTCTCCACTGGCCCCCAGCTTCTCCTGCACCTGCCCCTCCGGCTTCACCGGAGAGCGATGCCAAATCCATCTGGAAGACGTCTGTTCACCTTCTTTCTGTTCCAACGGGGGCCATTGCTACGTCCAGGCCTCTGGCCGCCCACAGTGTGCCTGTGAGCCTGGGTGGACAGGTAAGCACCTAAGGAGGCATGTGTTCATCAGTCTTCCTGAGGCTGTGACAAACACCAGACCCAGCTCCCGGAAGGGTTTGTGCTGGCTCACGGTCTGACGGTTCCACTGCCTCACAGTGGGGGAGTCACGGTGGTGGGAACAGGCTGGAAGCAGGGTGCTCCTGTTTCATTTCTGTTGCTGTGATAAACACCCTGACACAAAGCAGCACAGGGGAGGGAAGGGTCTGTGCGCCTTACATTTCCAAGTGCCCGGCCATTACTAAGAAGTCAAGTCAGGAACCCAAAGCTGCCAATCACAGCATCCACCATGGCAGGCAGCGAGAATAAGACCATCCTTGCTGGCTTGCTCTCATCTAGCTTTCTCCTGTCTTATGTAGTTCAGGACTCACCTAGGGAATGATGCTGCCCACGCTGGGCTGAGCCGTCCTACACCCATTAACAATCAAGACGATCCCCAACAGACACGCCCATGGGCCAACCTGATCTAGGCAATTCCTCCATTGAGGCTTTCTTCTCAGGTGACTCTAGGCTGTGACAAGTTGGGAGACAAAACTAACCAGCCCACAGATGGAGATGAACACGGTGCTCAGCTTGCTTCCTTCTTCTCATGCAGTCCAGAACCCCCAATCCAGGGAATGGTGCCGCCCACTTTTAGAGTAGGTCTTCCCACCCCACTTAACCCAACCTAGAAACTATCGCACAGACACATCTTCTTCTGGCCTCTACGGGTATCAGACACACACGTGGTACACAGACATACAGATATACAAACATACATACACGCAAAACACCCATACATGTGAAAAAAATATGTAAAGTGAAAAAAGGAAAAGGAACTGGGGACAGCTGGACCATGGCTCCGTGGGTAGCACCTGCTGCCAACCCTGACAGCCGGAGCTCAGCCCCTGGGATCCGCAGGGCTGGAGATAGCAGCTCATTTGCTAACGTGCTTGCCTGGCCTGCTGCGTGGATGGAGGGCTGGGCTCGATGCGGTGGTGTGTACTCCAGCTGTCGTGGCACACACGCACACCCATACTCAGGAAGGAGAGGCAGGAGGATCAGAAGTTCAAAATCAGAGCAGATGTGGTGGTGCACACCTTTAATGCCTACACTCAGAAGGCAAAGGCAGGAGGATCTCTCTGAGTTTGAGTCCAGCCTGGTCTATATAGCAAGTTGCAGGACAGCCAGGACTGTCTAGAGAGACCCTTTGTCAAAAAAAGAGGGAGAGAAGTTCGACGTCGTCTTCAGATTCGTGTCGATGTGGGTCCTTGCCTTGAAGAAAACCAAAAACTAAATAACAACGACAAGAAATCCACTCAGAGAGGCAAAGTGACCCAGCAGGGTGCCACTGAGGTTTTTCACGCCCCCCCCCCAAGAAGGTCACTGCAGGGAACCCAAGTTCCCAGGTACACCAATGTGTAAAACTCCACTGTTAGCTACTTTCCAAAGCAGAAGATACGAACAGTCTAATTACAACCCTCCTGACGCACAGCAAAGCTAAGGCAGGGCATGGAGCACCAGGGCAAAGAGGGTGTGAGGATAACGGGAGAGACAGGAAAGGAAGGCTGAGCTGTGCACACAGAATGCTGAGCCGGCTAAGCTGCATAACATCCCACGCACTCCACCCCTGTGCCCTGCTGCAGGTGAGCAGTGTCAGCTCCGGGACTTCTGCTCAGCCAACCCCTGTGCCAATGGCGGCGTGTGCCTGGCCACATACCCCCAGATCCAGTGTCGCTGTCCACCTGGCTTCGAGGGTCACACCTGTGAACATGACGTCAATGAGTGCTTCCTGGAGCCGGGACCCTGCCCTAAGGGCACTTCCTGCCATAACACCTTGGGTTCCTTCCAGTGTCTCTGCCCTGTGGGGCAGGAGGGCCCACAGTGCAAGCTCAGGAAAGGACCCTGCCCTCCTGGAAGCTGTCTCAACGGAGGGACCTGCCAGCTGGTGCCGGAGGGAGACGCCACCTTTCATCTCTGCCTCTGTCCCCCAGGTAGAGTCTCCTGGCAGCTCTCCTACACCCCTCTCTCTGAGCAGGGAGGGTCCTCTCTCCTGGGTGGGCTCCGTGGCTGACCCCATGATCCTGTCAGGTTTCACGGGTCTGAACTGTGAGATGAATCCAGATGACTGTGTCAGGCACCAGTGTCAGAACGGGGCCACCTGCCTGGATGGGCTGGGCACCTACACCTGCCTCTGCCCAAAGACCTGGAAGGGTGAGTTGTTCAAAGCCAGTTCATGGCAGCAGCAAGGCCTGCCCCTGGCCTCCATCCTCACCGAGGCCAGCCCTTGTCCCCTCTCTACACCCCCTGCAGGCTGGGACTGCTCTGAAGACATAGACGAATGTGAAGCCCAGGGTCCCCCTCGCTGCAGAAATGGTGGCACCTGCCAGAACTCAGCTGGTGGCTTTCACTGTGTGTGTGTGAGTGGCTGGGGAGGCCCAGGCTGTGACGAGAACTTGGACGACTGTGCGGCTGCCACCTGTGCCCCAGGATCCACCTGCATTGACCGCGTGGGCTCTTTTTCCTGCCTCTGCCCACCTGGACGCACAGGTGCAGGCAGGGGATGTAGGGGTGGGGTGGGGCATGGAGGGCAAGAAAGCTCCTGGGGGGGGGGGGCAACAGGGAGTCCCAAGCAGCCTGCAAGAGCCTTGCCCCTCGGTCTCCCACAGGCCTCCTGTGCCACCTGGAAGACATGTGTCTGAGCCAGCCATGCCATGGGAACGCCCAGTGCAGCACCAACCCTCTGACAGGCTCGGTCCTCTGCTTATGCCAGCCTGGGTACTCGGGACCCACCTGCCACCAGGATCTGGATGAGTGTCAAATGGGTGAGGATTCCCCAGCAGAGCCCCTCGGAGGCCAGCCCGGCCTCCGTTCTCAACAGAGGACAGAGCAGACGGTTTAGCAAATCGAAAAATTGAACCAGGCATGATTTAGTGCCACGTAAGCCCACATGCCTGTAATCCCAGAATCCAGGGGGGTCGAAGCAGGAGGGAGCCTCAACTACATACTGAGTTCCAGGCCATCCTGGGGTTCAGGAGAACAGCAGGTGGGGCTGGCCAGCTGGTCCTATGGTTAAAGCCCTTGCCACACAGGTGTGAGGACTGGAGTTCAGATCCCCAGAAGCCAACAGGTGGCAGGTGCCAGGTGGGCGTGATGGCCCTCTATACTTCCAGCCTCAGAAGGCAAAGACAGGCACTCCCCAGAACAAACTGACTAGACAGATTAGCCACACCTACAATGTCTGGATCTGATATAGAGACCCTGCTTCAGTAAGAAGTGGGTAGGGGAACAGCCGAGAAGGATTCCCAACATCAACCTTGCACCTTTGTATTCACACACATTTGGGCTCAGCCATACGTGTATGCTCACACACGTGCAAACACATAGACACACAAATGCATACCACACACACACACACACACACATACACAAAACGCTGACTTTCTGTGAGTGAGTCTGGACGTGGTCAACCCTTCTCCCAGTGCTCAGCCCTCCAAACCCCTCAGGTTGTCCCTTCGTCCTCCGTTATAAATACACAGCCCCCTTCCCTGGTCAGTCCCGTCTCCACAGACAGCCCCCACGCCTTCCCGAGACTCTAGCCTCCTTGTCCTTCCAGCCCTGGCCTCTGTGGACTCTCAGCTCTTCTCTCCTCCCAGCCCATCAAGGACCCAGTCCCTGCGAACACGGCGGCTCCTGCTTCAACACCCCCGGCTCCTTCAACTGCCTCTGCCCACCTGGCTACACGGGCTCCCGCTGCGAGGCTGACCACAATGAGTGCCTGTCCCAGCCCTGCCGCCCAGGCAGCACCTGCCTGGACCTACTTGCCACCTTCCACTGCATCTGCCCACCAGGTACAGCTAGCCGGGTGGGGCCGCAGGTGGGAGAGACGGAGAACTGACTTCAGACCCAGGGGGAATTGCCAGAGTGACTGGCCTCAGTTTTTCCCAGCTAAAGCTGGGGTACCCGTGGCCCCTAGGAGAAGGGGGGCTGCCCTGTCTTGAGGCCGCGCACTGCATAATCCAGGGGCAGGGTACTCCACCCACTCCAGGATCATCACAGAGCGTACATCCTGATCCACTGTACACAGTGGCCCAGACAGAAAAAGACAGAATGACAGTACATTTGCCGCTTTGTTCATACCAGCCCAGAACGTCCCCCTTAATTACACACTCTCCCAGGGAGAGATGAAGTGTCAGCCCTTGAAATTCCACATGGACGGTGGGGGGGGGGGGTGTGCAATGGGAAAGGACTGCGGCACGGCTGCCCAAACTCCCGCCCACGCGCAGGGCTGCCCACACTCTTACCCACGGGGCTGCCCACACTCTCACACGCGGGGCTGCCCACACTCTCACACGCGGGGCTGCCCGAACTCTTACCCACGGGGCTGCCCACACTCTCACACGCCTCACACGCGGGGCTGCCCACACTCTCACACGCGGGGCTGCCCACACTCTCACACGCGGGGCTGCCCACACTCTCACACGCGGGGCTGCCCGAACTCTCGCCTGCAGGGCTGCCCACACTCTCACACGCGGGGCTGCCCACACTCTCACACGCGGGGCTGCCCGAACTCTCGCCTGCAGGGCTGCCCACACTCTCACACGCGGGGCTGCCCGAACTCTCGCCTGCAGGGCTGCCCACACTCCCGCCCGCGGGGCTGCCCACACTCTCGCCCACCCGCGGGGCTGCCCACACTCTTACCCTCGGGGCTGCCCACACTCTCACCCGCGGGGCTGCCCACACTCTCACACGCGGGGCTGCCCACACTCTCACACGCGGGGCTGCCCACACTCTCACACGCGGGGCTGCCCACACTCTTACCCGCGGGGCTGCCCACACTCTCACACGCGGGGCTGCCCACATTCTTACCCGCGGGGCTGCCCACACTCTCACACGCGGGGCTGCCCACACTCTCACCCGCGGGGCTGCCCACACTCTTACCCACAGGGCCGCCCGCGCTCTTGCCTCCATGCGAGAAGGAAGGAGAGAGCAGTGAACACTGTATCCTCATTTCATAAATTTAAAAACCGGACACAAAGAGGTGGAGTGAGACTTGTCCAAGGTCACACTGTCAGTAAGGAGCAGAGCCAAGATTCAAACCCTGGGCTGCAACGGTTTTAACCACTCCACTGCTGGAAGCCGAGCAGCACCCAAGCATCACGGCTCAGGCCACACAGACAAGCACAGAGAAGTAGAGAAACCGCATCCAGGGGACAAGTTACAGGTAGCAAGAGGTGTCAAGGCTCCTGGGAAAGAGGAAGGGACAGGGAGGTCGGAAGGCTGACTGTGAGACCATTGAGGCTAGGGTGAACTTAAAGGTAAAAATGGGAGCAACTCTGCTTCTGGGGTGCCTTTATTCAAATCCTCCTACTCCAGCACCAGCACCACCAGCACCATCACCACCACAGCTCCCACCATCACCACAAACCACCACCACCATCATGACTACCGTTACCATCATCAACAACAACACTACAAACACCACAATCATCAACACCACCATCACCAACACCACAACCACCACCATCACGATCACCACTGCCACAACCACCCACCACCATCACATCACCATCATCTCTACCACAGAGACAACCATCATCACCATCACTACCACCATTACCATCATCACCAGCAATAACACCATCATCACCACCATTACCACAACCATCACCATCATCAACAATACTACAACCACCACAATCATCAACAACAACACCACAACCACCACCATCACATCACCATCATCACTACCACATTGACCAACACCACTACAACCACCACCATCACCACCACCACACCCCTGCCAGGATCCCTGTTCCCCTGGCACAGAGGCCTAGATGGCACCTGAGGGCTGAATCACCCTCCAGACAGATGCCCACTTTCCCACTGGACTTCAAGAATCTCCGGGCTGGGCAGCCCACCAGGTGAGCCCCACCCTCTAGGCACACAGAAAGGGCTTCAAAGGGCACTTCCTCTCGGTCCTCTGCAGGCACCCTGCTCCCTGAGCCTGCAGACCTGGGGGAAGCAGTCACACCGCAGAGCAGCTAAGCCTCAGGGCTCATCAGCGCAGCACAGGCAGGCAGGCCACACTGGGTTTTACTCTGCGATCCAAGGCAGGGCTGCTGCAGAGCGCAGGGGTCCCGGGCAGAAAGCCCAGTGGCCCCTGGCTGAGCCTGGCTGGGCCCACTTCTCACCACGTCTGTGTCCTCAGGCTTGGAAGGGAGGCTCTGCGAAGTGGAGACCAATGAGTGTGCCTCTGACCCTTGCCTGAACCAAGCTGCCTGTCAGGACCTGCTCAACGGCTTCCTGTGCCTCTGCCTTCCTGGTGGGTGAAGATTCGGTCCAGCCAACCTCGGTCCCCAGGGAACCTCTGGAGGCCAGCACCCCTTCGAAGGCCCCTCCTTCTTGGCCAAACAGTCTGTTTCTCCCACTCCTTTTCAGCACCCCAAACTCTTCCGTCTTGTCCCCCAACCCTCCCTTGCTTCCTCCCCACACTCGCCTCTGTCCTGACAAGGCGCCCCTGTCCTCTGTGTACTGCCCTGCACGTCCTCGGGTGGAAGGCTGGCTTTGGCCACCACGGACACAGAGAATGTCTCCTTCCCATGGTAACATGAGGGGTTCTTTATCAGTGCTGGGGAGGCAGGCATGAGTGCCTAAGGCAAGCACTCTACCTCGGAGCCATCCCCCAGCCCAGGCGCCATTGCTGCTCCTACTCCCTCACTCTACACAGGAAGAAATGGGAACGGGAGGGAAGCTGGGTAGCTTGCCCACAGCACAGAGCCTCACAGCCAGCAGGCGCTGAGCTCCACTCTTTCTGTATTGCTTCTGTTGCCGTGCCCACCCACCTTGAGTCTCCTCAGAAGACGCACTTTTGTTCACGCTGCGCCTCCCTGCATGACCGTGAACACCGTCCCTTCCCACCCCCTCCCCTGCCAGGATTCACCGGTGCCAGATGTGAGGAAGACATGGATGAGTGCGGTAGTGCCCCCTGTGCCAATGGAGGGCACTGCCAAGACCGGCCTGGAGCCTTCCACTGCGAGTGTCTCCCAGGTAAACTGAGGTTCAGACCTGGGGAGGGGACCATCGGTGCAGTCCCTGACCCTCCCCCATGCCACAGGCTTTGAAGGGCCACGCTGTGAGACTGAGGTGGACGAGTGCCTGAGTGACCCCTGCCCCACAGGAGCCAGCTGCCTTGACCTCCCAGGAGCCTTCTTCTGCCTCTGCCGTTCTGGCTTCACAGGTCAGGAGACAGGGAAAGGACTGGGAGGGTGTGTGGGGGCCACTGGAGGGTGTGTGGGGGCCCGCTGGAGGGTGTGTGGGCCCACTGGAGGTGTGTGGGCCCACTGGAGGGTGTGTGGGCCCACTGGAGGTGTGTGGGCCCACTGGAGGGTGTGTGGGGGCCCACTGGAGGGTGTGTGGGCCCAGTGGAGGGTGTGTGGGCCCAGTGGAGGGTGTGTGGGGGCCCGCTGGAGGGTGTGTGGGCCCAGTGGAGGGTGTGTGGGCCCACTGGAGGGTGTGTGGGCCCACTGGAGGGTGTGTGGGGGCCCGCTGGAGGGTGTGTGGGCCCAGTGGAGGGTGTGTGGGGGCCCGCTGGAGGGTGTGTGGGCCCAGTGGAGGGTGTGTGGGGGCCCGCTGGAGGGTGTGTGGGGGCCCGCTGGAGGGTGTGGGGGGGCCCGCTGGAGGGTGTGTGGGCCCAGTGGAGGGTGTGTGGGCCCAGTGGAGGGTGTGTGGGCCCACTGGAGGGTGTGTGGGGGCCCGCTGGAGGGTGTGTGGGCCCAGTGGAGGGTGTGTGGGCCCACTGGAGGGTGTGTGGGCCCACTGGAGGTGTGTGGGCCCACTTGGAGGGTGTGTGGGCCCACTGGAGGGTGTGTGAGCCCACTGGAGATGTGTGGGTCCACTGGAGATGTGTGGGCCCACTGGAGGTGTGTGAGCCCACTGGAGATGTGTGGGTCCACTGGAGATGTGTGGGTCCACTGGAGGATGTGTGGGCTCACTGGAGATGTGTGGGCCCACTGGAAATGTGTGGGCCCACTGGAGATGTGTGGGCCCACTGGAGGTGTGTGAGCCCACTGGAGGTGTGTGGGCCCACTGGAGGGGGAAGAGCCCACTGGAGGGGGAAGAGCCCACTGGAGGGGGGAAGAGCCCACTGGAGGGTGTTTGATGTTCGGGATGTGAAAACAGAATGAGAGGACGCCCCTTAAACTAGTCAGTGCAAAAGGTACTTACAGTGAGAGCCGGAAGTGTGACTCGGGGCAAAGACCTTGCCAAGTGTTCATGAGTCCCTGGTTCAGTCCTCAGCACCACAGAAAACAGGTCAGTGTGACCAACTGTAAACCTGTAAACCTGAGTTCAAAACTCAGAGCCACATGAAGGTGACGAGGAGAACTGACTCTGCAGGTGTCACCTGGGCAGTGCCAAAGGCACACGCCTGCCAACACACACACACACACACACACACACACACACACACACACCATACCACCATACACACACACACACACACACACCATACCACCATACACACACAGATACACACACACACACACACACAGATACACACACACACACAGCACACACACCATACCACCATACACACACACACATACACAGATACACACACACACATACACAGATACACACACACACACAGATACACACACACACACCATCATACACACACACACACCATACCACCATACACACACACCCCATGCACACAAATACACACACACGCGCGTGCACACACACACCACCATACACACACATACACACACTCACACACACCATACCACCACACACACACCATACCACCACACACACACCATACCACCACACACACACCATACCACCACACACACACCATACCACCATACACACATACACACCTCATACCACCACACACACACCATACCACCATACACACATACACACCTCATACCACCACACACACACACCATACCACAACATACACACACACAACACACACATTACACCAACACACACACATCTCATACATCACATACATACATATCTCACACACACACCAGACATCACACACATCATACAAACACACATACCACACACACATCACATAAACACACACACTAAATGAATAAGTAATTTTAATTAATTTAGTAAATGTCACAACAGCAGGCACAGATGCAAGACTGACGGTTGGTCGTCAGGTAGCTTTCAATCCGATGCAGGGTGAGCGCACTTCCTGTTGACCACGGCTGAGTGACGGAGAGAGCCGAGGGTCCGATAGGTCAGTCGGGCCCTTAAACTTTGAGTCCACCTGTGACCCCTTTTCACTCAAGAAATTTTATTCAACCTCAAACCTAAAAGTATATAAAGTAAGTATATCAATCAAGCATGCACTGAAAACAAATCATAAAGACACTTACTTTAAAACAATTCTTTGATATACACATAATTTGGCCATTTGCTGAAGACCAATAGAAAATTTGCACACTTCTGAGATGGATCTGGCTGTTTGTGGAAGACAAGCCAGATAAACTAACCTGCTGCTCCATGCTGAGGACTGAGAACAGGAATATATGAAGTCTTTGTTTCCTATCATTAAACTGACATAAACTACAAGATGGGAAACTCCGTGTGGACCGTAAAAACACCACAGTGTATGACACATGATAATGTGTCTGGCCGGCTTTGTCATCGTCACTGTGGGTAGGGACACATGCAGTAGAAAGTGGGGTGGTCTGTGTGTTCAGAACCAAGGCTGCATGCAGCTGCTGCATGCAGCTGCTGCATGATACAAGCATCTCAGGCTCGTGTTGCGTTTGATTTTTGAATTAATTTTTAGTCATTGTATGTTAGAAAAACTTTACTGTTGTCGAAATTTTTGCAACTCCTACATTCAGTTATGAGCCCCGTGTCTTTCCTTGGGAGCCAACACGGACTGCAAATGAAAAGGCTTTGAGCAGGAAGTGGCCTTGAGAACAGAGCAGGTCAAAACAGAAGGCCAGGCACTGTGCTGAAGCTGGGAGGGGAGAGGGGGGAGCTCCACTCGGGGAGCTAAAGGAGACCTAGAGCTCAGGAAGGAACAGGGCAGGGATGTAGGGAAGACAGTTGGTGTCCCAACAGAGACCAAGAAAAGACAGGTGCATGGAGAGTGAGAAAGCCACGCCTACCGGCCTTTGACCCTTCGGGACATACAGGGGCTTCCTTCCCACTCAGACTCACTTCCCTCTCCCACCCACCCACACAGGCCAGCTCTGTGAAGTTCCCCTGTGCACCCCGAACCTGTGCCAACCTGGCCAGCAATGCCAAGATCAGGAAGACAGAGCCCACTGCCTCTGCCCTGACGGAAGTCCTGGCTGTGTCCCTGCCCAGGACAACTGCACCTGCCACCATGGCCATTGCCAGAGGTAACAGCCTTCGCCATGCCCTCCTCCCCATCAGCCTCCACTAGGACAGAAGAAGACAGCGTGGGGCAGGGTGCAGGCCAGTGGGACGCGGCCTGATGGGGAACAGGAAGGAGATGGCAAGCTTCCTTGGGAAAGAGAAAGGGAGACACAGCTGATGAGTGGTCCCTGGAGGGGAAAGTTTGAGCATCATCAAGGTAGCAGAGGAGCACTAGAGGGTCAGGGCAGAGAGAAAAGCATACATACCAGGGCTGCTTCATCTCTCGTTAAGTAAGTATCTATTGGGCAGCTTTGTGTGGACACTTCCTGACACAGAACTAGCCAGGTTATCACATGACTGCAATCCAAGTCAAGGCAAATGGATCATGCAGCTTTGAGGCTGGCCTGAGCCACAGGAGACCCTGGAGAGAAATAGGGAGGATATGGATATATATATATATATATATATATATATATATATATATATATATATATATATATATATATATAGAGAGAGAGAGAGAGAGAGAGAGAGAGAGAGAGAGAGAGAGGGTGTTCAGTTGGTAGAGTGCCTCATCCACAGCTACATAGTAATTTGAAGGTGCCAGCCTGGGCTACCTAAAATCTTTTTCTTTTTTTTTTTTAAAGGAGTGGAGCTTGGATAAATGGCTCAGTGGTTAAGAGCACTGGCTTCAGGGAGCCTGCATGGGACTGAACTAGGGCCCCTGCATGTGGGTGACAGTTGTGTAGCTTGGTCTGTTTGTGGGGCCCCTAGCAGTGTGACCAGGATCTGTCCCTGGTGCATGAGCTGGCTCTTTGGAACCTTTTCCCTCTGGTGGGATGCCTCGCTCAGCCTTGATGCAGGGGAGGAGCTTGGTCCTGCCTCAACTAGATATGCCGTGATTTGTTGACTCCCATGGGAGGCCTTACTCTTTCTGAGGAGTGGATGGGGGAGCAGAGGGGGTAGGAAGCAGGTGGGGGGGAGGGAACGGGAGGAGAGGAGGGAGGGGAAACTGTGGTTGGTATGTAAAATAAATTTTTTTTCTTTTTTTGGTTTTTCGAGACAAGGTTTCTCTGTGTAGCTTTGGAGCCTGTCCTGGAACTCGCTTTGAAGACCAGGCTGGCCTCGAACTCACAGAGATCCACCCGCCTCTGCCTCCCGAGTGCTGGGATTAAAGGCGTGTGCCACCACCACCCAGCCATAAAATAAATTTTTAAAAATTAATTTAAAAAAGAAAAAAAAGAGCACTGGCTGCTCTTGCAGAGGACAGGGATCTAGATGGTGGCTCACAACCATCACACCTCCAGTTCAGAGGATCCAACATCTTCTGGCCTCCACAGGCACCGGGCACACACATGGTGCCCAGATACACATGCAGGCAAAATACCCATACACATAAAAATAATGGGTAAAAGAGTTCCTTAGAATGGAAAGGAGGCAAACAAGAGTCCCAGAGACAAAAAGGAGAAGGGAGGGAGAGAGAGGGACCCTTCCCCTTTTCTTTATGATCAGATCCTCATGTGTGTGTGATGCCGGTTGGACTGGGCCAGAATGCGAGACCGAGCTTGGGGGATGCATCTCCACACCCTGTGCCCATGGGGGGACCTGCCACCCCCAGCCCTCTGGCTACAACTGTACCTGCCCCCCAGGCTACATGGGTGAGTCTCTCCCTATCCCATGTACACTCCAGCCTACAGCCCCACAAGTCAAAGCTGCGGCGCTGAGCTCTGCGAGGGGAACTGAGTGTGGGCTGTGGGGGGACACAAGTGATGCTTGGGAGGCAGAAGGAAGAGGTTGGATGGCACAAGGGATTATGGGACAGGGGTGAGAAAGGAAATGAAAAGCATAAAGCAAGACAGTAGAGAGGAGAACCCCACTTTTTCAGAGCTCACCTGTTCCCTCAGGGCTGTCCTGTAATGAGGAGGTAACAGCTTGTCACTCAGAGCCCTGTCTCAACGGTGGCACCTGCAGCACCAGCCCTGAGGGTTATTCCTGCACCTGCCCTCTAAGTCACACAGGTCCCCACTGCCAAACCGTCATTGACAACTGTGTGTCTGGTGAGTGCTGTCCTGGGTTGTGAACCACAGCAGGTGGCGGGGGCTGGGCACCGTGTGGGTGATGTTGAAATTTTAACTGGAGGCTGGGGATATAGTGCAGTTGGTAGAGGGCATGCCTAGCACCCATAAAGCCTTGGATTCAACATCCAGCACCACAAGGCATGGTGGTGCTCACCTGTAATCCCTCAGGAGATGGGAGCAGAGAATCAGGAATTCTAGGCCGTCTTCGGCTATATGTTCTGTTCAATGAGACCCTGTTAAACAAATAGATTAGAGGTTGAGATATGGCTCAGAGGGTCAAGGCCCTTGCTGCCAAGCCTAAAGACAGGAGTTCACTCCCCAGGACCCACACGGTAGGAGTGAACTGACCCCTCAAGTTGTCCCCTTACCTCCACATGCCCATTGTGACATGTACATAACCCCACCATATAAATGTAAAAACAATTTTAAATAACTACCTGGACAGCAGTAAGTTGTATTGGTGAGAGGTGGACAACTTTTGTGCTGGGTGTGACCAAGGTCACAGGCCAGGTTACAGGCATGGAACCCAACCCCTCACAGACTCCTCTCTCCAGCCTCGTGCCTCAATGGGGGTACCTGTGTGAACAAGCCTGACACTTTCTTCTGCCTCTGTGCCACGGGCTTCCAGGGGCTTCGCTGTGAGGGGAAGATTGGCCCCAGCTGTGCAGACAGGTGAGCATGGTGTGAGCCCCCACCCCCAAGAAGAGCAGAGGAACCCTCAGCCCCTATTTCCTCTCTACCTCTCCTTGGGCTCTGTGCTACCACAGCTCCCCCACACTCTGGCTGCTCCTCCCCCAAGGAGCTGACCTACCATTTCCCCACAACCAAACTTGTTACCCCACATTACACACTCCCCGTCTCCCAGACCTTCCTACATACCATCTCTGTCTTGTCCAGCCCCTGCAGGAACAAGGGGACCTGCCAAGACACACCTCAGGGTGCCCGCTGCCTCTGCAACCCTGGCTACACAGGAAGCAGCTGCCAGGTGAGGTGCAATAAAGCCAGATGTGCCAAGTGGGAGAGGCTGAAGAGCTCTAGCTAGTGGGGTCTCGGGGACTAACGGGTGAGCGACAACGGGGAAACAGATGTCTAGGGCTAGCTTCTCACTGGGGTGTGAGGCGAAGGAGGAAGGAAAGCCAGGCATGGTGGTGCACACCTGTAATCCCCACACTTGGGAGACAGAGGCAGAAGAATCGAGAGTTCAAGGCCAGCCTCAGCTACATAGCAAGTCTGAGGCCAAGTCTGGGGGTTGGGGGGTGAGCTGGATGAGTTTCTGACCCTGCAGACTGTACTGAAACGGGAAGAGAGAAGTCAGAGAGGGTCATCGGCTCAGCCCTTCCACAAGCACGTCATCTTAGAAATGAGAGCTTTTGCTCATCTCTGGGTCCCAGGAGCACTGGCCTTCCTATCTCATATTCTCTTCCAACCCTCAGACTCTAGTAGACTTGTGTGCCCAAAAGCCCTGCCCACACACTGCCCGATGCCTCCAGAGTGGACCCTCCTTCCAGTGTCTGTGCCTCCAGGGATGGACAGGACCTCACTGTGACCTCCCCCTGTCCTGCCAGAAGGCTGCCATGAGCCAAGGTATCATCCCCAGGACCGACTGGGGAGCAGAGTCCTCCTTTGTCCCAGTCCCCAGGGCAGCCACACAGCTTGGGTCACAGCCAAAACAACCAAGAGAAACTAGAGTAACTTATTCTACAGTTCAACACACAGGACAGTCTTACACAGCTCCACTCTTACTATATTTAACATCAATAGCCCAGGCAAGACTCCAATGTAACACAATTACTAGCAGCATGTCTCACCTGGAGCCACTCAGCTCTACCATGGCTAGAGCGCCACTGGAGTGAACCCATAGAACCCAACAGCCAACATCCCACCTGCCCAGCCTCTTAGGGAATACTCTGTGGGGGGGGAGCAGGTGGCGGGGGAGGGGGGGTGTCGAGAACCCTTCCACCCAGCTTAGCTCCATCCCTTCCTGTCTGTCTTCCCAGGCATAGAGATCTCTGACCTGTGCCAGAACGGAGGCCTCTGTATAGACAGGGGCTCCTCCTATTTCTGCCAGTGCCCTCCTGGATTCCAAGGCAGGTTATGCCAGGATAATGTGAACCCCTGTGAGCCCAAGCCTTGCCAGCACGGGGCCACCTGTGTGGCCCAGCCCGAGGGCTATGCCTGCCAGGTAAGAGGTCTAGAGGAGCAGAGATGTGACAACACAGGAGGGTTGGTGAGAACCTAGCTTACCCAGTCCTCTTCTTCCACTGAAGCCAGGACCCAAACACCCACCAGGTCAGGCCATCCCACCCCCTCGTCTTTTCCCTTCACCTTTTTACAACCCTGCCTCCACATTTGTCCTTCTGCTGGTTCAGTCTTGACCCCACTGCCAAGAGGATCTGCTAAAACAGAGACTAACCTGTCCCTCCCTCATTAAGACCCCCAGGGACAACTTCTTCCAAAGCCCTGCAGGATATATCTTCCTGCCTGTCCCTCAGGCACATCTGCTCTGTCCCACCCCCTGCTCCAGCATCACAAAACTGTTTCTGCCTTTGAGCCTCATCCTCCACTCCTGCTCAGCCTAGAACAGCCCCTTCCCGACTCTACCACTGCAGGGTGACCTGGAGGCACCTGCCTCTGGAAGATGTCCTGTTTTCCTCTGAGCTGGAGGAGGGCTTCTCCTCGCTGGTCCAGGCCACTCTCCAGGAGAGGAAATGCCGGGATTAAAGCACAGCCAGTCTGAATCCTGTGCTCGGAAACACAACTGTTTTTTAAATGTTGTGTGCATGAGTGTTTCGCCTGTATGTATGTGCACACATGCACGCCCAGTACCCACGGAGATCAGAAGATAGATTCAGATCCCCTGGAACTGAGTTGCTGACAGTTGTAAAGCACCACGTGGGGGCTAGGAATTGAACCCAGGTCTCTGGAAGAGCAACGGTGCTCTTTTTTTTTTTCTTCCCAAGACAGGGTTTCTCTGTGTAACAACCCTAGCTGTCCTAGAACTAGCTCTGTTGACGAGGACGGCCTCGAACTCACAGAGATCTGTCTGCCTCTGCCTCCCAAGTGCTGGGATTAAAGGCGTGTGCCACCACGACCAGCAAAGAACTGTTTTTGTTTGTTTTGTTTGCCTTTGTGTTCTTAACTGCTGAGCCATCTCTCCTGTGCCTTACCCTACCCACCCCGCAACACTTCTACATTCTTTCTTTCTTCTTTTTCGTTTTTTGGGGTTTTTTTTTTTTTAGCCCAGACTGGTCTCAAACTCACTATGTTGTTTTGGATGACCATAAACTCTCCTGCCTCTACCTAGTCAGTGCTGGGATTGTAGTTATGCACCCCCATACCTACTTTATAGTTGTGGGGATCAAATGCAGGACCATGTGTATGCTAGTGTCCTCATTAGGGTTTCTATTGTTATGTGAATGAAAATGGGCGCAGTAAAGAAATAGCCATCTCATGAGTGAAAAGGGAAAAGTTTATTCCAAACTGCAATAGCTGTCTTCCAGGAAAGCAGGGAGAAGGGACAAAGGGGAGGTTTTCCAGGGTTAAATGGGAACTGGAGAAAGGGGGCCTGTGACCTGGGGTGGGGCGGGTGAGCAGGGACTGGGGGAGCCCAGAGCTAGCATTGACCTTGACAATAGGCACCACAGTCACATGTTAATGGAAGGGCCACAAGTTCCTCTTGCCAAAGATAAGGAAAATGACTCCCTTTTTAGCTAGCAGGAACTTTCTTCAAGCCCCTGAGGGAATGGGATCTTTTGTCTAAATGCGGACCTTGGTAAAAGGACTTTCTTGGGGGACTAGACACTGTGAAGAGATACCATGACCAGGCAACCCTTAAAAAGGAAAACATTTGTTTGTGGCTGGCTTACACTTCAGAGGTTTAGTTCCTTATCACGGCGGCGGGGAGCCTTGCAGCATGCAGGCAGCCATGGTGCTGGAGAGGTAGCTGAGAGTTCTACATCTTGACCAGCAGGCAGCAGGAAGAGACAGTGAGCCACCAGGCCTGGTTTGAGCTTCTGAGACCTCAAAGACCACCCCCTAGTGATGCTCTTCCTCCAACAAAGCCACACCTGTAGCTAGAGTTTTCCTGCCTGGCCCACCTCAGGACAAATCTCTGTCACCCGCCAGTCCCACAGCCGCTCAGACCCGACCAAGTAAACACAGAGACTTATATTGGTTACAAACTGTATGGCCGTGGCAGGCTTCTTGCTAACTGTTCTTACAGCTTAAATTAATCCATTTCTATAAATCTATACCTTGCCACGTGGCTTGTGGCTTACCGGTACTTTACATCTTCCTTGTCCTGATGGCGGCTGGCAGTGTCTCTCTCACCCAGCTTCCTGTTCTCTCAATTCTCCTCTCTGTTAGTCCCGCCTATACTTCCTGCCTGGCCACTGGCCAATCAGTGATTTATTTATTGACCAATCAGCAACACATTTGACATACAGACCATCCCACAGCACACACCTACTCCAACAAGGCCACTCCCTATTATAGGGGGCCATTTTTATTCAAACCACTACACAAAGCAAACTCTTTACCCATTTCGTTATGTGTCCCAGCATCGCCATGTCTAACCCTTATGAACATTAGGGACGACCCTGTCTCAAAAACAAAGAGAAAAATGTATCCTGGTTAGTGAACCTCTGTGCACTCACCATTCAACTCTACGTCCTCATGAAACTCCCTCCTCCAAAAGTTTCCAAAATGCCCTCCACGCATTCCTACAGCTCTCTGGATTCTCTGTGCGTCCATTTTCTCCGACTCTCCAAAGCCTCCCTCCTGGCATGTCATCTGGCAGAAGCATAGAACTAGGGACTTTGCCCTCACGAGCAAAACCACAGTGTGGCTCTGGGCAGAGCCAGTCTTGCTGTGATCGCCGCACCTGACAAGGCCGTGCAACTCTCCAAAGTATCTTCGCCTTCCTGCCAACTGTCTTGTTATCTGTGGAAAGAGGGTTAAAGGAGATAACACTTCTCTGCAGTTGCTAAGAGGAGGGTGGAAAGTTATGCATTTACACAATCAGTGCCGTCTCTCTGTTGACTAAGCAGCACAGAACAGGGATGAGCTCTTCTCTCCCCTTTATCTGCGCTACTTAAAAAACTGGCTCAGCCAAGACAGCAGTTGCCTCGCAGGCCTGGAGATCCGAGTTCAGATCCCCAAAACCCAAGTACAAAGCTGGGCTCAGCAGCACATACCTGTAATCCCAGTGACAGTGGATGGTGAGATGCGAGGCAGACCCTGGGGAGTTAGCAGGCCAGCTAGCCTGGCCTAAGCGGCAAAGTTCCCAGCCAATAAGAGGCCCTGTCTCAAACAAAAGGTGGAAGAGTCCTCTGACCTACACACACACACACACACACACACGCACGCACGCACGCACGCACGCGCACACACACACACGTCACAAGCAGGTATTCAAGAGACACTTACAGATCAATGTATAATGCATGAGAGGGGCTGGAGAGTCAGGTGGTAGGGGAAAGAGGTTTCACCAAAAATGAGGCAACGCTTAGTGTCACACTGTTTGGGACCGAGGGCTAAACTCTCTCACTGAACAGCAGCATGTCGGGTGACCCTGACACAGGCTGTGGTGGACGAGGAGTCCGGCTGCTGAGGCAGGAGGCTGGCAGTCCTCCTTGAGCTCAGCTCACCCACTGCCCTCCCCACCCCCCCCCCCCCCGTGTCTCCAGTGTGCCCCAGGCTATGAAGGACAGAACTGCTCCAGAGAACAGGATGCTTGTCGGTCTCAGCCCTGCCACAACCACGGAACCTGCACCCCCAGGCCTGGAGGCTTCCACTGTGCCTGCCCCCCAGGCTTTGTGGGGCTCCGCTGTGAGGGGGATGTGGATGAGTGTCTCGACCGACCCTGCCACCCTGCGGGCACTGCAGCCTGCCACTCCTTAGCCAACGCCTTCTATTGTCAGTGTCTGCCCGGACACACAGGTGAGGCCTGGGGTCTCTGGGGCACAGCGAGACCAGGAAAACCCAGACAGTCCTCTCCCAAAAGACAGCCTGGTGTTCTCACCCTTTGCCTCCACACCTCTCCCCAGAGAAGATGCCCCAGCATCCTCTTGCCCACATACCATGCGTTGAACCAACTGTCAGGAGCAAGGCAACACAGAGGCAGTGACTGAAGCCATGTGTGATCTCCAATCTCACCCCCACCACAGGCCGGCGGTGTGAGGTGGAGACAGACCCCTGCCAGAGCCAGCCCTGCTCCAATGGAGGGTCCTGTGAAGTCACAGCAGGGCCAGCCCCCGGCTTCACGTGCCACTGCCCCAAGGTAAGTGCTGCAACACCCATCTCCCTTCTCCCTACACAGATGAAAGGTAAGAATGCCAGAAACAGAGCCCCAGGGCGGTGAGTGGGAAGCGCTGGAGACAGAAAAACTAACTGGTGAGGGCCCAAGTTCACCGTGGTTCTCAGGAACAGGGAACGGCACAATCAGATGGCAGCACTTGGTGAGGCAGGCAGATCGAGAGTTCAAGGTCATCCCTGGCTACACAATGACTTTGAGGTCAGTCTGGTCTGTATCAGACTATCTCAAAACACAAAATGAAACAAAACCAGCCCTTCCTTGAATGGTTATAGACAAGTTCTTTAAACTCTGTGTGTGGGGACAGGTGTGAGTGAGGGGCTCCGGGCAGGAACTGGCTGAAGGCTCAGTTAGGACAACAGTTATACCTACCTTCATTATCCTAACATACCACTCATGGGCCAAACCCAGCAATCACCATAGCAAACACCTTCCTCCTGTTAACCCTGGGAAGGCAGGGGAGAGCCTATGACCCGTCCCCAAGGACACAGTAAGTGGTCGACAGCACTAGCCGATTAGTCTTCATGGACTTGGACCCTGAAACTGAGCATGGCTGCATAGCCGCACTTCACCCATTCCCACTAACTAACTGTGTGGACTCAGCTGCAACCTCCATTACGACTGCCTTGGTGCTCTCCCAGGTCCCTCTCGTACATGACAGTCTAGAGCCCTAGTGCAGGGTTACCCCAGCCGTTCGCCTCAGGGAAGACTGATGCAAGGTCCTTCTGTGTTCTCTCTTCTCTGCCACAGGGTTTTGAAGGCCCCACCTGCAGCCACAAAGCCCCTTCCTGCGGCATCCATCATTGCCACCACGGAGGCCTCTGTCTGCCCTCCCCTAAGCCAGGCTCCCCACCCCTCTGTGCCTGCCTTGGTGGCTTTGGGGGCCCTGACTGCCTGACACCCCCCGCTCCACAAGGTTGCGGGCCGCCCTCACCCTGCCTGCACAATGGTAGCTGCTCTGAGACCCCCGGGTTGGGCAACCCTGGCTTTCAATGCTCCTGCCCTCCTGACTCTCCAGGGCCTCGGTGTCAAAGGCCAGGGGCAAATGGGTGTGAGGGCCTCGGTGGTGACGGGGCTTGTGATGCTGGCTGCAGTGGCCCAGGAGGAGACTGGGATGGAGGGGACTGCTCCCTGGGGGTCCCAGACCCCTGGAAGGGCTGTCCTTCCCATTCCCAGTGCTGGCTTCTTTTCCGGGATGGGCGGTGCCACCCACAGTGCGACTCTGAGGAATGTCTGTTTGATGGCTATGACTGTGAAATCCCTCCAACCTGCACGTGAGCCTCCTGGAGCCCGGGAACGAGAGGCGGGATGGGGTGGAGGTGGGGAGACACACATGCCCGAGTTACAGGATGATCAGCACTGGACTCCATGGAGTTTCCATGCTAAGGAAAACTCTGGGTCCCGACCCAGAGGAATGGAGTGACTGACACTCTGGGGCACAGGCAGCCTTTGTCAGGACTCCTGAGAACTCCCAGGTCTCAGGCCTCAGCTTCCCTCCCCCAGACTTTCTGCCATAGAATACCTCCCCTAGCAACCAGCACTCCCAAGAGAAAGGGTCTTGGATCCTCTTTCTGGGAGAGGGGCAGGATGAAAGGTTGGTCTCAGGAGACTGTGTCAGTAGACGTCAGGGTGTCCAGCCACCACCCTTAGCATCTACAGTGGCAGAGGCCATGGAGAGGCCTGAGTCCACCTCTCCTCTACCCACAGCCCAGCCTATGACCAGTACTGCCAAGATCACTTCCACAATGGACACTGTGAAAAAGGATGCCACAGCGCTGAATGTGGCTGGGACGGGGGCGACTGCAGGCCAGAAGATGGGGACTCAGAGTGGGGGCCCTCCCTGGCCCTGCTGGTGGTGCTGAGTCCCTCAGCCCTGGACCAGCAGCTGCTTGCTCTGGCCCGAGTACTGTCCCTGACTCTGAGGGTCGGGCTCTGGGTGAGGAAGGACAGTGATGGCAGGAACATGGTGTTCCCCTATCCGGGGACCCGGGCCAAAGAGGAGCTGATCGGAACTCGGGATTCCTCTTCATGGGAAAGACAAGCCCCTCACACCCAGCCCCTGGGCAAGGAGCCAGACCCCCTCGGTGCTGGGTAAGCAGGAGATGGAGGGGAGGACCAAATGTTAGTTATTTAAATGGAGCTAGAGAAGGGGACCAGGGGCTAGACAGTCCCGATGTACCTTTTCTCCAGGTTTGTGGTGGTGATGGGAGTGGATTTGTCCCGCTGTGGTCCTGAACACCCTGCATCCCGCTGTCCCTGGGACTCCGGGCTCCTGCTGCGCTTCCTTGCAGCGCTGGCCGCAGTGGGAGCCCTGGAGCCCCTGCTGCCTGGACCCTTGCTGGCTGCTCACCCTCAAACGGGGACCAGTAGGTGACCCCTACCATTTCCCTCAACCTTTGCTCATGCCATCTCTGGGAGAGATCAGACTGAGAGCCTAAGGGGAACGTGGTCCCCCTAACACCTCTTCTTTGGAAGGAGTCTCCCTCTGGGCCATCCATTCAGCGGCCTCCCTATTTCCCTAAGAACTCTGTGCTAACCTCTGCCATAGTCCCACCACCAGCCTTGGGGTCCAGCTTATAAAGGAACAGTAACTATCACACATGCCACATCACATCCCATGGGCTCTCCTCTAAGCATCTTACCATTAACACACTTAACTACATGAGACAGGTGAGGAAACTGAGGCAGGCACTCCACTGGCTCGGTCTCACCAAGAACGCTCCCCCTTTGTGATTCTCTCCTACCAGGGCCCCCTGCCAGCCAGCTTCCCTGGCCTGTACTGTGCTCAACAGTGGCCGGGGTGCTTCTCCTTGCCCTAGGAGCTCTCCTTGTCCTCCAGCTCATCCGGCGCCGGCGGCAGCGGCGACAACATGGGGCCCTGTGGCTGCCCCCCGGTTTCGTTCGAAGGCCTGGGACACAGCAGGCGCCCCACCGACGGAGGCCCCCACTAGGCGAGGACAGCATCGGTCTCAGGTGAGACTGAGAAGGGCCTGGGATTCAGGGAGGGGGCGTCAAGAGTGCTAAGAAACACCACCGCACAAGTGCGGGCTTCTGGGGATGCTGGAGATGCTGATTGGCCCATATAACCCCTGCCTCCTCACCCCACCCAGGGCGCTGAAGCCAGAGGCAGAAGTGGATGAGGATGGAGTGGCCATGTGCTCGGGCCCTGAGGAGGGAGAGGAGGTGAACCAGGCGAAAAGGCTGGGGTGGGAATGGCCTAGAGGTGCCGGCCGCGGTGGTGAGGGTGGTGAGAGGACAACCCAGTGGCTTTCACTGTTCCTTGCTCTTACCCCAAGGCTGAAGAAAGGGCCTCAGCCTCCAAGCGCCAGCTCTGGCCACCGAACAGCGGCTGTGGAGAGCTCCCACAGGTGGCCATGCTGACCCCTCCTCAAGAGTGTGAAATGGAGGTTCTGGACATGGACACTCGTGGACCTGGTACACAACCAACCTAGACCAAAACAAAACAAAATCCTACCTCTGACCCTTTTAGAAGCAAAGCCCATTAGAATCCAAACTGGAACCTTTAGAACAGTGTGGCTCTCAGAGCAGAGACCTAGGACAGAACAGTACGACATGGGGGTCTGTCAGGAATGCAAAGTCAAACTCCTGGCAAGCTGAGGTGGGGAGCAGTCTAACCAAACCTCTAGACAAGTGTGACTCAAGTTCAAGCCTGAGAACCTTTGAGAATTAAAGCCTTCTTGCCCCTGTTACTGATGAGACACTAGGAGCTGGGCGTAGTGGTGAATCACGCCTTTAATCCCAGCACTTGGGAGGTAGAGGCAAGTGGACTTCTGTGAGTTTAAGACCAGCCTGGTCTAGTGAGTCCCAGGACAGTCAGAGCTACACAGTGAGACCCTGTCTCAATCCCTTTCTCAACCTCCTCCCACCCCCAAAAAAGGCAGAGCTTGCCTTCTGGCTGAAATTCTCCCAGCAGCCATGTTATTCTTGTTTTCTTCCCATTGACCTAGTATCCATTCTCACCCACAGATGGGGTAGCACGCCTGATGTCAGCAGTCTTCTGTGGAGGAGTGGAGTCCACCATCGTCCAAGGACCATGGCTGGGAAATCCTGAACCCTGGGAACCACTGCTGGATAGAGGGGCCCGCCCCCAGACTCACACTGTGGGCACTGGAGAGACACCCCTGCACCTGGCTGCCCGATTCTCTAGGCCAACTGCTGCCCGCCGCCTCCTTGAGGCTGGAGCCAACCCCAACCAGCCTGACCAGGCAGGGCGTACCCCACTTCATACTGCAGTGGCCGCTGATGCTCGGGAGGTCTGCCAGGTCAGCACTCACTGGGGTCCCTGCAGGAAGGAGGAGTAAGCTTGCTAGTAAAATGGAGAGGCCTCCTCTAGGGTTTGACAAAGAGGAAACCGAGCCGAAGACCTGAAAGAGGAAGGCGGCAGGGCAGCGACGGGAGAGGGGGTTGGAGGGCCTACCATTTAATCCCAGCACGGGAGAGACAGAGGCAGCCAGATCACTAGGAGTCCCAGACCTTGTCTCAAAACCAAAACAGACAACAAAAGCGTGAGGGGCCTGACCTAAGTCCGGGGTAACGCAGGGGTCACAGGCCCTTTCTGCCTCCCCAGCTCTTACTGGCTAGCAGACGGACTGCTGTGGATGCACGCACAGAGGACGGGACTACACCTCTGATGCTGGCTGCCAGGCTGGCAGTGGAGGACCTGGTTGAAGAACTGATCGCCGCCCGAGCGGATGTGGGAGCCAGAGATAAAAGGGGTATGACTGGAGCCGGTGTGCTATCGGAATGTCGGGCAGAGCGGGAATGAGGTGAGGTTCAAAGAGCAGGCGTAGCAGGGACAGACTAGAGGACACCCCTCCTGTGCTGTGGTATGGAGAGTTTCCCCTTCACCGTCAACTACACATCTTGCCTCAGTCCATGAATCCGGGATGGAAGAAGTATCGGCGGCGGGAACGGGATGGGGATACCCCGGTCCCACCGATCCAGAACAATACCCATTGTCCCTCCCGCGCGCCGATGACGTCACCAGGGCATCGCTTGCAGCCGACTGTCGGTTGCCAGGGCAACGCTTCCCGCCTCTGAGGAACCCAAGTAGCTCTCCCTCCCCCTCCCCCCCATCACCAAGGCCAGAACCCGTGGGAAACTGGAACGCAGGAGTCTGGTCCCCCAACTGCGGGGTAACGGCTCCCATGTGCTACCCTAGGAAAAACCGCACTGCACTGGGCCGCTGCTGTGAACAACGCCCGAGCTGCCCGCTCCCTCCTCCAGGCTGGAGCTGATAAAGATGCCCAAGACAGCAGGGTGAGCCCCTGCCGCAGACTCCCCACAGAACAATCCAAAAGCACGGGAAACCAGAAAGCTCCAAGGGGGCGGGCCCAGCGTCTGGCGGGAGGAGACTGACACCCGGTGGGCGGGGACTCTGACCGCCCCCGGGCTTTCCGGTCTCCGCCCCGCAGGAGCAGACGCCGCTGTTCCTGGCGGCGCGCGAAGGAGCCGTGGAGGTGGCGCAGCTGCTGCTGGAGCTCGGGGCGGCCCGAGGACTGCGGGACCAGGCCGGGCTGGCCCCGGGAGATGTGGCCCGCCAGCGAAGCCACTGGGATCTGCTGACGCTACTGGAGGGGGCGGGGCCGCCCATGCTGGAGGCCCGTACGCACGCACGCGCCGCGTCAGGGGGCGGGGCCGCGCCGCGCTGCCGGACGCTGTCGGCGGGAGCGCGCCCGCGCGGGGGCGGAGCCAGTCTGCAAGCTCGCACTTGGTCGGTGGACTTGGGGGCGCGCGGGGGCGCAGCCTATGCGCGCTGCCGGAGCCGCTCCGGAGGCTCCGGAGGCCCTCCCTTGCGCGGCCGCAGGTTTTCCGCGGGCTCCCGTGGGCGACGCGGGGCCAGGGCATCACAGGATGACTGGCCTCATGACTGGGTGGCCCTGGAAACCTGCAGCTCCGCCGGCAGTGCGCCGATCCCGCCTCCGAGCCTGACCCCATCCCCAGAACACGGATCCCCTCAAGTTGCCTGGGGTCTTCCAGTCCACCAAGAGGTGCCCTTAAACTCGGGTGGAGAGAATCAAAACTAGGCAGCTGCATGGAGGGAAGGGAGTGACAGGCAGTCTGGAAGACTCCAGATTTAGCATTATGCTTGCTTGTCTTCCGCATGGAGTATGCACAGCACTGGGAAGAGGGTTTAGGATGCCCGGATGGCACATGCCAGGCTCTTCCTGGAAAATAGAGCAGCTACAAGAGGACAAAGTGGATTTTGAGAATCCCTAGACCGGAACCAAGAACTGTCGGCAAATTGGGTGTAAAATGTTTCTTGTTTATGGTTTCCCAAAGGGAACCTCTGCGATCCACTACCCACAAGTAGCTGGCAAGTATTTATTGAGCACCTACTATGTGGCGGGCGTTGTGTAGATGATGAAAGGTAACCAATGGCCCCTCCAGCTGATGATTCCTTCCACTCCCTCTGCCCCTCCCACCAACCCCCCCAAGTGGCACAGGGATGAGGCGTTGCTCTCTACCCACTGCTATCTCTAAGAACCCCAAACTCATGAATAATAAAGCTGATTTAAAGTGTTACTCAATTTGTCTGGGGACCTGGACAGTGCACAGTGTTTGGGGAATTTAGTATTCTAGGTTCATCTATATAGGTAGGGGGCTTTTAAATATAATTAAGGGCAAACAATCTGGGGATCCCAGTTCATTTGGGGTATCATCTGAAGGCGAGAATCTCTAATAGTCAAAACAAATATACAAGGTGACAAATACTGTTCTTCATCCAAGGGCATTTAGCTATAACAGGAGATTCCTAAGGTCTCAAATAAAGGAAGACAGGAGGAACTTGAACTGGAATTTCAGCCTCATGGCTTTACCTCAATACTGATAAGCCTGTGATGTGCAGCCTTGAGGCATTCTGGAAGATTATCAGCCACCATTTATAGGGCATCCCCCATGTGCCAAGGGCCTCACTACAATTAACCCATCCTAATTCTCTGAGGTAAGTGCCACCAAAGGCCACTTTACCCTTTCACAAATGGAGGCACAGAGTTCGTTCACCTAAGATCGCAGGGCTCTCTTCATCCCCTTTCATGCCCAAGCCCCTCAGCTCTAACTTCACATGGCAGAGAGCCATTTGAAGACCCCTGTTGTCTGTCCCGCTCCCCCTGGGGGCTAACCAGAACTGGTCCAAAGCCAAACTAAGTTCTGTGTCCCACTCCGTGACCCCAGTCTACCCTCGCTCGGCTACCAGTGACCATTTTCTCACACTTGGTAATGCTGAGGGCAGTGATAACTAATCAACTGCCGGTCCCTGACGACTTCCTGTGTGCATCCCGGATCCAAGCCTTCTGCTTCCTTCCAGAACCATGCCCTTCCCTGACCCAGTAAGTCAAGAGAGAAGGTGAGAAGGACCAAGTCCTACAGCAGGATCAGTCTTAGCCTGGAGAGAAAGAACCTAGTTTGGGGGAGGGGGATCCCAAAGAGTGAAACCACTTCCTGTGTTATAGCTAGTTCCGGTGTTGACAGAGAAGAGCTGAAGGGGAGGTGGGGTGGAAAGAGCAGTGGGTCAGGCTAAGGGTTAGTGAGGCTCTGGAAATGAGGAGGCCAGAGTCTGTCCCTGTCAGGAGCCTGCTCCATCCTGCGGCTGGACTTTTTCCCAGTCTCTGTCCTCCCCTGGGGCAAGAGAGGTCAAACAAGCTGTTTGGGTGGGAAAAGAGAATGGAGGAAGTTGACAGAGATGGGCGGGGCCCATGGGGGGGGGCTGACCAGGAACCTAGCTTCCTGCTCAGTACCCAGGCATCCAGCCCCCAGCTCACCCCCACCCCTTCCAGCCCCCATTCCCCTCAGGAACCCAGGGTTCCAGTCCTCCTTCCAAATACCAGTCACCCCTCCCCCATCAGTGTCTCTCTCCAAGTCCAGGGATGGAGACTGAAAGACCCCAGGAAGAAGAGGATGGTGAACAGGTGAGCGGGGTGCCGGGGTGGGGAGGCCAGCACAGGGAGAAGGGGCATGTGAGGACCTAGAGACGGATGGTACAGGAGACTTGGAAAAGCTTGGTGACTGGCCTAGCCCTCTGCCCACACCCCTCATCTGACTGGAATGGACATGTCTTGGCATCAGGGTCCCCCGCAAGATGATCAGGGCTGGCCCCCTGTGAACTCCACCACTCGGCCTTGGCGATCTGCTCCTCCCTCCCCTCCTCCAGGAACCCGCCACACAGGTACCCCACCAACCCTGGGAGATCCTGACCCATCATCTACCCCAGTGTAGGCCCACTAACCACCGTAGCTGCTCACCTGCTGGTCCCTAACCCAGAGTCCATCAGCTTGCCTGTGCCCACCGCTCGCTATACCACTCTACCTCCGCCTCTGGGTCTTAGCCCTCCTCCCTCTTCTCCCATAGCCCTGGGGCCCCGTTCGGGCTCCCTGCTCTCCCTGCAGACCGAGCTCCTTCTGGACCTGGTGGCTGAGGCCCAGTCCCGCCGCCTAGAGGAACAGAGGGCCACCTTCCATTCCCCCAAAGCGCCCCCAAGCCTAGCCCCAACCCCACCTCGGCTTCTCGAGGACAAAGAACAGCTCTACAGCACCATCCTTAGTCACCAGGTAAGGCAGACATACTACACCACCACCCCTTGCTGGCCTTGTGTTGGAACCCTAACTTCTTCTCTCTAAAGCATATATCCCCTGGCCAGCCTCAACTCCCCGTCATCACCATCATAGATTTCCTGTCTGCCCTACACCAACCCTGGTCCTCTTGCCCAAACCCACCACCCGACCACCGATGCCCTCCTCTCCTTCCACATCTCTAGTGCCAGCGGATGGAAACCCAGCGATCAGAGCCGCCCCTTCCCCCCGGGGGACAGGAGCTCCTGGAGTTGCTGCTCAAAGTTCAGGGTGGAGGTCGAATGGAGGAGCAAAGATCTCGGCCCCCTCCCGCACCTGCTGAGACCTGAGCTCCCAAACAGCCCCTTCCCGCTGGGACTCAAAGCTGGGCCACCCCACATGCCTGTTCGGCGGCAGGGGTACCAGAGACTGAAGACCCGGCTGAAATTGCAGTATTTACCACCCACTTTCCCAGGGAACTGGACTTGGGACAAGTACTCTAACCTTGAGAATAAGCAAGGTAGGGTGGACATAACTCCTTAAGACAGTTAAGAGTCTCTATCTATCCTGAGCTGTCAAGCTACTAAACAGGGTGTGAGGGCTGAGGTCTGCCCCTTCCTGCCTAGTAAGAAAAAAAAAAAAAAAAAAAAAAAAGGAAAAGATTAAGACAATTGATCAGCACTAGCACCCCCAAGGCCCAAGGCAGAGGGGACCGGAGGCTGTGGAGCGAACCTCAGCCCCGCCCACCCCCCCTGCTGCTGAGTCTGTCTGATGTTTTGGTTGTATGAATAAATATAATTCCCTCCTGGACTGAAGACTGGTATCTGGGGGGGGGGGGGTATTCGAGGTGGGTAGGTGAGACCTGGGGCCGCCGCTCTCCGCGATCTGGCCAGAGGCCAACTCCCCTCCCTGGCTGGTTAATTACTGGCTCATTAAGCAGCGGCTGGAGACCTCCCTAATCATCTCCCCCAGCCCCCCCAGTCTCCCGGTTTTAATTAAGTCGAACAGGGAGGGGAGTCATTAGAACAAGAAATATGAACCGAGCTGTCGGAGAACATTCCGGCGGCCGGAGTGCGCACCACCCCGACGGTGAGCTCGGAGCCCCGGTGGCCGACACCCCCGACCCCAGCGCCAGCTCGGCCGGCCCCGGGGCCAGTCCAGCCTCTCCCGGGCTGCCCAGCCGCTCCCCGCCTCCACCCGCCGCCGCCCGGCCTGCGTCTCCCCGCCCCCGGCTCCTCCCCGTTCCTCCTCTCCTCCCCTCCTCTTCCTCCCGCTCCCCTCCCCCAGCCGCCTCCCTCGCTCCCCCTTCTCCCTCCTCCCTCCTCTCGCATACACACCCCCGCTTGGGCCTCCTCTCTCTCTCTCTCTCTCCGGCTCCATTTTCTCCGCCGCCGGGGGCCGGGGTCTCCTGTGGGGGTGCCCAGGCGGCACCCCAGGTCTCCCCTTCAGTGCCGGGGTGAACCCCCGGAGGGAGCCGGGAGGCGGGTTGCCGGGCGGGGTTGGGGCGGAGGGAGCAGCGGCCCCGGCGAGTTTGGGGGGGGGGAGTCACCGGCGGGGGGAGGGGCGAGCAGGGAGGGGGCCTCAGGGCCCCCCCCAGCCATGGACGAGCGGCTGCTGGGGCCGCCCCCTCCGGGCGGGGGCCGGGGGGGCCTGGGGCTGGTGGGTGGGGAGCCCGGGGGCCCTGGCGAGCCTCCCGGTGCCGGAGACCCCGGAGGGGGAAGTGGGGGGGTCCCGGGAGGCCGAGGGAAGCAAGACATCGGGGACATTCTGCAACAGATAATGACCATCACCGACCAGAGCCTGGACGAGGCCCAGGCCAAGTGAGTGCCCCCACCCCGGGACCCTGCTCACAGCTCGGAGTCCTCTGCAAGCCCCCCTCCCCCAGGGCCCTCTCTGGATCTGGCAACTCTTTTCTTCCCTTAGTTCTAGTGGTCTCTCAAAGCTCGCTTTGCCCCTAGGCCCTAAAACCTCACAGAGGGAACCCCAGGTGGTCCCCTTTCCTCCTAACCTTTTGCTGACCCCAACACTCTACACCCGCCCATCTCCTGGCTCCCAGACTTAGAAACTGTTCTCAGCGACGGTGTCTTCCCTAACTATCCGGCTAGCCCACCCCATTCTCTTCGGATCCAGGATCTCCACACACTCCCTTCCACCGTGGTTGGGGCCTCCAAGAGTCCTCACCGCCTTTCCCTCTGCTCAGCCCACACACTGTACTGAACGGCCAGGTAGGGGGGCACCCCCTCCAGGCCCCCTGCCACCTCGCACTGAAGCTCTTCCATCTCAGCCTCTATTTCCCCTACTCCAGAACCCACCTAGTCACCTTCGTTTCCTCCGTCATCTCTAGATCCTTTCTCCGTCTTTTTGCTTGCACCGTCTCCCTCAGCCTCAGCCGGCCACGGTGACTTTAGCCCTATTGCCTGCACCTTCTGCTTCCTTTGGGCCAGCAGCTTCCCGGAGCTGTGGCAGCTGATCTCTCCTCAAGAACTACCCCTCCAACTCCATTCCACCCCCATTCCGACGTCCCCCACCTTGTTCCCTGGCACCCCTCTCCTCTCCTGGCCCTGAACTTTTTCTCCTCCCGTTCCTCCTAAGGAAACACGCCCTAAACTGCCACCGAATGAAGCCGGCCCTGTTTAGTGTCCTGTGTGAGATCAAGGAGAAAACTGGTACGTGGGTGTCCCTCTGACTCACCTCTGGGAACTGGACTCTGCTCACCCCAGGGCGCAGAGTTTGACAGCTTGAAGCCCTGAGGAAAGTGAGACCCAGGGCGGCTGCTCAAACGGGAGTGGGAAGGAGCCAAAGCCTGGGGGCCGGGTCTTCAGGAGACACTAGGAGGCTGGAACGCTGGGTGAGGGGTTCCTGGGGCCCTAAGTCCACCTGCCTGCCTGCTAGGCCTTAGCATTCGGAGCTCCCAAGAGGAGGAGCCAGTGGACCCACAGCTGATGCGCTTGGACAACATGCTTCTGGCAGAAGGTGTGGCTGGACCAGAGAAGGGGGGCGGCTCTGCAGCGGCGGCTGCAGCCGCAGCAGCCTCCGGAGGTGGCGTGTCCCCCGACAACTCCATCGAACACTCAGACTATCGAAGCAAGCTTGCCCAGATCCGCCACATCTACCACTCAGAGCTGGAGAAGTATGAGCAGGTGAGGAGAGGAGGCTCAGTGAGTGAGGGGCTCTAGACTGTAGGGGCCTCCCCAAGCCACAGGGCTCCTCACCAGCCCACCTGCTCCAATAGGCATGCAATGAGTTCACAACCCACGTCATGAACCTGCTGAGGGAGCAGAGCCGCACTCGTCCTGTGGCCCCCAAGGAGATGGAGCGTATGGTGAGCATCATCCATCGCAAGTTCAGCGCCATCCAGATGCAGCTGAAGCAGAGCACCTGCGAGGCGGTCATGATCCTGCGCTCTCGCTTCCTGGATGCCAGGTGGGGCTCAGGGACCCCTGAGCTTGCCCCCTCCCATACCTGGCTCCCTCCCATACCTCACCGGGGCCACCATGTTGCCCAGCAGGGCACTATGATGATACTTCCTCCCTTTATAGACGAAAACGCCGGAACTTCAGCAAACAGGCCACCGAGGTCCTGAATGAGTACTTCTACTCTCACCTGAGTAACCCTTACCCCAGTGAGGAGGCCAAAGAGGAGCTCGCCAAGAAGTGCGGCATCACTGTCTCTCAGGTATTCTGGGGGGCCGGGGGCAAAGCGTTCTCAGATGTTACTTGGGGAGGGGGTCCTGGAGAAAGGGTTCTGTTTGACCCTCCCTGCCCAACACTGCAGGTTTCCAACTGGTTTGGTAACAAGCGAATTCGCTACAAGAAGAATATTGGGAAATTCCAAGAGGAGGCAAATATCTATGCTGTGAAAACAGCTGTGTCAGTCGCCCAGGGGGGCCACAGCCGCACCAGCTCCCCGACGCCCCCTTCCTCTGCAGGTACAGCCCACTGCCACTCTAGCTGGCTGCTTTGCACGCTTCCTGTCTATGCAAGATGACAGCAAAGAGGACTTTTTAGGGTGAAAGAGACCAGGGGTGGTGATATCAAGGGGAGGGGCCTTTAGTGGGTAAGCCGGGGGGATTCACAAGTAGCCTATTCTGAGGGTGGGGCTGCTGTTATCTGGATAATTTCTATGCAGTCCATGTGCTTCCCAGAGTTAGCTTTCTGGAAGCTAAGGGTTGTGTTCATCTCCTTCCCGTCTACCGTCCGACGTCCGTCCGACAGTCCCCTGTACTTTCCTCTAATTCTCTCAATGCTCTTCCAAGGCTCTGGCGGCTCTTTCAATCTCTCAGGATCCGGAGACATGTTTCTGGGGATGCCCGGGCTCAATGGCGACTCCTACTCTGCTTCCCAGGTCTGGAGCCCCACCTCCTCTTTTCCCTCATTGTGTGCACGACGGGGTGGGGGTGGGGGGCAGGTGCACGTGCCACTCACTGCACATGTGCTAAGTCAGGGCAGCCTGGTGAAGCCGGTTATCTCCTGACTTTAGGTGGGTTCCGCGGCCCGGATCACCAGGCTTGCGTGACAAGCACCTTTAGCTGCTGAGCTATGTCCCTGGCCCCACGCCCAGCATACAAGGCCTGTCTGTTCCATGTGTCATACCTTCCTTTGTGCCCTGCAGGTGGAATCACTCCGACACTCAATGGGGCCTGGGAGCTATGGGGATAACCTCGGGGGAGGCCAGATATACAGTCCTCGAGAAATGCGGGTGAGTGGATCACAGAGCCCGGCTGTGTCCAGCTTCCGGCTTTCACCAGGACAGAAGTGTGATCCCCCCACAGGGTTTCTCTCTCTCTCTCTCTCTCTCTCTTTTTTTTTTTTTTTTTTTTTTGGTTTTTCGAGACAGGATTTCTCTGTGTAGCTTTGCGCCTTTCCTGGGACTCACTCTGTAGACCAGGCTGGCCTCGAACTCACAGAGATCCACCTGGCTCTGCCTCCCGAGTGCTGGGATTAAAGGCGTGCGCCACCACCGCCCGGTGTGTTTCTCATACTCTGACTTTCATTCTCTCTTTTTCAGGCCAATGGTGGCTGGCAGGAGGCTGTGACCCCGTCCTCAGTGACATCCCCAACAGAGGGACCGGGAAGTGTTCACTCTGACACCTCCAACTGACCTTGCCCCTCAAGGTCACAGGGCTGGGGGCTCCCGCCAGGCAACACGTGAAGAGGACTTGGGCATCTAAAGGACAAACCCCGACAGAAGCACAAAACAGAAGGGCGACTGGGGTCGTGCTCTCCCCAACTAGACCCAGTGCTGGGGTGCTGGCGACATGGCAGGGAAAGTGGGGTGTCCCCTTTTCCTTTCTTCTCTTTCCCTCTCACACAGGAAACATATCTGTTTCTCAGATCTCTCTCTCTCAAACCTGCACCGACATACAACTGTTCTGTTTGTCTCTGGACTCCCTATCTCTTTTCCCCACCCCACTTATATACTCTGGAATCTGGAGACGTCAGCCCTGCCCGACCCAGAGATGCCAAAAATGGGGACTCCTGGACAGAGGCCCTGGGCCACCACCCCCACCCCCACCCCATGCATCCTGACCTTCTGCCCCTCCAGACGGCTTTATTACCTCATACGCAGCTCATCTTAAACCAATAGAATCGCTCGGTGGACAAGAGTGTCTGACTCAGATATCTACCTCGGAGGGAGTTTCTGCTACTTTAGAAAATTGTTGGCTGGGCTTTGGAGTTGTTTTTGTTTTTTGTTTTTTAGAAACCCTGGGATCTGTCTGTATTTTTTTTATTGTTTTTGTTGGTAGTGGTGATCCTTAATTTTTAATAGTTTGAAGAAGTAGGGATTTTGGTGTGTGTGTGGGTTGTTTTTTTTTAAATAAACATACTGATTTATTTTTGTTTACCCATGTGAGAAGTGAGAGCCAAAGGGGCCTAGTACTCGAACAAACACAGCTGGCAGCGGCTACTTGCTCCAGGCCTACCAATGGGGAAGTGGATTTTGCAGGACACCATGTCCTCACCCTAGTCACTTAGGTGTTCTTAGCTTGTGCAGACAAATCTCTGCTGTACTGATGTGAGCACCATGCCCTTCTAGCCTCTGTCTTCCCCTCCCAATAACCTTTGGGCAAGGCTGGACTGAACTCAGTAATTTTGAAAAAGTCAAAAGGCTTTTAAAAAATTTTTTTTTAACTATTTGCAGAGTGGAGAAGAATGAATGGGGAGGGTATTCTTGCCAAATATGCTAAATATGGGCTGGGTGCTTATGTGTATCTCCCTCAGTTTCCCAGAAATAAGTGTTTCTGTTCATTTTTAAATCTCATGCCAAAATCAAGGGGGTGGGGAGAAGAGGGAGGCCACAGAACGCAGGTATGAGGGAAGGTATAAGTTTTATGGTCTCATCTCATCCTGAACCCTTCTATCTGACCCCCTCAAACATCCTCAGGATCTTCAAGACTGTCACCATGGGGAACTCCTCCCATCAAAGACCCAGGCAGGATTGAGGGAGTGTGACAAGAGGGTGGTGGGAGGCAGGGACCAGGGGCAGCTCTCTCCTCACTTGTAAACTTGTAGATGCACAGAGAAAAAAAGAAAGAAACTGCAGTTTTAAATAAAGAGATTTCTTTTTTCCCTGGGTTTAGTTGAGAATTTTTTTCAAAAACAAAACAAAACACTAGGACCCTCCCCCCCCCCAAAAAAAAAAAGAGTAATTCTTACAAAGCCCCAGCAGGTCTCTGTCCTGTCCTCACTGCAAAGATCCCAGGATGAACCGCGTAGTCTAGCAACCTGCCCCAGTCAAGATGGAGCGCTAGCGAGCCCTCTGCATGGAACTGAGGGAACATGGGCTGGGGGAAATGAGACCCTTGGTGTGGCACAGCCCTATCCAGAAGAGGCTGTGCCCAGAGGCTGGCTGTGCCCAGAGGCTGGCAGTGCCCCGGGGTGGGGCGAGATTGCTGCTTCTAGTACCTGAAGGGCTCCTGTCCCCGAGGCATGAATTCCTGACATTCTCTGTGAAGGGACGAGATGGGAGGTGGGGGAAGGGCAGAGGGTACAAGCTCCACCTAGGGCAGTGGCCACAGCAGGAAAAGGGGCAGACAGAACCAGGAGCCCGGGAAGGAAGCATGATGCCAACAGGGACAGCAGCTGGAGCCTGGGCGCTGGTCCTTGCTCTGTGGGGTGAGCCGCTCCCAGCCCCACTGACCCTCCGCTTAGTAGTCCAGTTCCCAGCTCCCCAGGACCTCCCTTCTCCCTAGACATTTCCTAGAACCTGGGCACCATTTTTCAAAGCCCCTCACCCACCCTGTCCTACACTCATTAGCTCCACCTCTCCCCTTCTGCCCCTCTACCATGATGCTACCACCCAGGAGCCGTGGTTGGTGGTCAGAACATCACAGCCCGGATTGGAGAGCCTCTTGTGCTGAGCTGTAAGGGGGCCCCTAAGAAACCACCCCAGCAGCTAGAATGGAAACTGGTAAGCAGGACTCCCCGCTTGGCCACTCCACCTCAGGAGCGATCCTTGAGGGTCCCCAGCACCCCTCCCTGTCTGGTCAGCCCTTCCCCAAAGTGCCTGGACAGCTTAGGCTTTTCTCTTCTTGCAGAACACGGGCCGGACTGAAGCTTGGAAGGTCCTGTCTCCCCAGGGAGGACCCTGGGACAGCGTGGCTCGAATCCTCCCCAACGGTTCCCTCCTTCTACCAGCTATTGGAATCGTTGATGAGGGGACTTTCCGGTGTCGGGCAATAAACAGGCATGGAAAGGAGGTCAAGTCCAACTACCGCGTCCGAGTCTACCGTAAGGGTTCCACGGCCTTGACTAAGTCACCTCTCACTTAAGAAAAAGCCTTCATTTCCCCCTCGCCCTTGACTCTTGGCCCTGGTTCCCATGCCTGGAGTGTGAGAACCTTCGAAAGGCAGCTTCTGATTGGACTTTCCCTCCAGAGATTCCTGGGAAGCCAGAAATTGTGGATGCTGCCTCTGAACTCACAGCTGGTGTCCCTAATAAGGTACAGAAAAACAGGAAATAGGAAGGGTACTTTGAATGCAGTTGTGCGCCTACACAGCCTCACAGAGTCAGAGGGTGAGGTCTCCATTCTTCCTCCAGGTGGGGACATGTGTGTCAGAGGGAAGCTACCCTGCAGGGACCCTTAGCTGGCACTTGGATGGGAAACCCCTGATTCCTGATGGCAAAGGTGAGTGCCTGGGTGCCCTTGTACCCAACTGCCTTCTCCCTAATATTCTCCCACACTTTTGGGAGTTTGACTTTGTCCTACCCACTACAGGAACGATCGTGAAGGAAGAGACCAGGAGACACCCGGAGACGGGGCTCTTCACACTACAGTCAGAGCTGACAGTGACCCCAGCCCAAGGAGGAACCGACCATCCTACCTTCTCTTGTAGCTTCTCTCTGGGCCTTCCCCGGCGCAGACCCTTGAACACAGCCCCCATCCAGCCCCGTGTCAGGGGTGAGTAGGGAGGGAGGGCCTAGTCTGGCTGTCTGGGAGGCAGGGGTCAATCCCAGGGCCGTCAGGCTTGCTTCCAGGTATGCTGACGGACGGACCTCATGCCCATCCCCACCCAGAGCTGGTGCCTCCAGAGGGGATTCAGCTGTTGGTTGAGCCAGAAGGCGGAACCGTGGCTCCTGGTGGGACTGTGACCCTGACCTGTGTCATCTCTGCTCAGCCCCCTCCTAAGATTCACTGGATAAAGGATGTGAGTGGCCTGGAGGCCTGAGAGCTGGCCGAAAAGACAGAATGTGCAGCTGGGGAAATGAAGAGTCGAGGGTGTGTGGCCAGGAGTTCTTGACCATCTCCCTTCCCCCTTCCCCACCAGGGTACACCCCTGCCCCTTGACCCCAGCCCTGTGCTGCACCTCCCTGAGGTAGGGCATGAGGATGAGGGCATCTACAGCTGTGCCGCCACCCACCCTAGCCACGGGCCTCAGGAAAGCCCTCCTGTCAGCATCAGCATCACAGGTAACCAACCCCTCCCCAGATCCGGGGACCCTGGGGCCATGGCGAGGGACACAACACTCTCCCTACCCTACCCAGACATGATCCCCAACGGCCACGCCACCCCTCCCTCGGAGCACTCAACACCCAGGCCTCTTCTGCTCCACCACAATCCTGTCAAGAGAAAGTCCACCCTGCCCACTAACTGAAGGGAGACGCCATTGGGCCTCCCACCAGACAGCCCCACCCACGCTCAAGTCTTCCCTCATACTACTCTTTGCCTTCCAGAAACAGGCGAGGAGAGGCCAGCTGCAGGTGAGGGACAGGACTAAAGTCAGAGGGAAGCATGAGTGCCACATGTGACTGGGGTATAGTCAACAAGGAAGGAGTGGTGTGTGCTGGAGCTGTACCTTCAATCTTACCTGTGTCCCTACAGGCTCTGTGGGGGGGTCTGCACTGGGAACGCTAGCCCTGGCCCTGGGGATCCTGGGAGGCCTGGGAATAGCCACCCTGCTCATTGGGGCCATCCTGTGGCGAAAACGGCAACCCAGAGGAGAAGAGAGGTGAGTGAAAGACCCTTGACCAGGGGCTTCCAGGCAGCACTTGGGAGCTCTGGAGTAGGCCAACAGAGGCTAGAATACTGTGCCTTCTCAGGAAGGCCCCGGAAAACCAGGAGGACGAGGAGGAACGTGCAGAGCTGAATCAGTCAGAGGATGCTGAAACAGCAGAGAACGGGGCGGGAGGACCTTAGGAGAGCCAGGCAGACCTTGTCCACCAGCTCCTTCGCCTTCCTCCTGGAGCTGTGCTGGCCCCCGGCCAGCTCTCCCATGTATGATCCCTATTCCACCTCAATACACTTCTACAACCAGAGCCCACCTGACCCATGCTGAGTAAACACCTGACACATGTCTCCTACCCGTTGTCTGTGTGTGAGAGAAGCAACCTCACCCCTGTATCCCTGAGAGCCCTGCAGGGGAGGGGCTCATCCATGCCTCCCACCATACCAAGTATCTATTCAAGCTGGGCAGAAGAGGTACCTGTCCTGGAAGAAGGGAAGGATTGGGAAGACTTCCCAACAATATATTTCACCTTTTTTTTTTTTTAATTGAATTTGTAATAAAGGAGGTAGTGAGGGGTGGAAAGGAGACATTTAGAGTCAGAACTCATATTAGACGGTAGGGAGAGAAAAATTAAATTAAATCAACAAGTGGAGGAGTCGGGGAGAGCCCACCTTTAAACATCAAATCAAGAAATCTGGGGGAAGCAAAGGATTGGGATAAAGGAGAACTGGGCACCTGTCTTTAATCTGTCCTCCTCCAGGGTGGGGAATGACTGCGCTACTGGACCAGCAGTACAGAGCAGCAGGCACCCCATCCTAAGCAGACTGGTCACTCTTCCCCACGGCCTCCTGAAGGAGGCTTTGGCCAACAGAGATAGGTCATGGAAGTGAGGGGGTGCTCCAAAAGCAAGGAAGGGCCAGCAGGGACCCCCAATACTGATTCTCCTCTAGCTAGAGGTGGGCAGGGTGGAGACATAGCTCAAATACTGAGCAGCCAGAAAAAGAAGAAGATGGCGAGAAACAGGAAAAGGGAATCTTGCCAGCTGGAGGCCGGGTGTCCCTGTCCCAGATCCACACCTGTAGGAGAAAGGAAACTTCAAAAGCATGCTTGCAGGCCAGGAGAGGGCCCTGGCAGGAACCTGGGGAACGCGCTTACCTGCACCCCTGCGGAAAGGCTCGTGGGCATTGAACACGGTGGTGAAAAAGCCAAAGGGAAAAGCACCAACACCAAATGAGAAGTGAAAGCCCCCGGCATCACCAAATGGCTGGAACCCCTAGGGAGGCAGGAAGATCAGGGAAATCCACAGGCTTTGGCACTGGAGGGACACAGCTGGACAAGGAGACTCACCCCTCGGCTCTCTGGAGCTGGTCGCTGGCCCTGGGGGCGGGGTGGAGTTCTCAATCTGAGAGGAAGAAGAGAGGGAATCAGCACCTCTTCGACACTCTCTCGGGACAGAGGTTCAACCTTCCATCCACACTGTGTCCAGTCTCCCACCTGGGATCCTGGGGCTTCTGGCTTCCTCGTCCATAAAGAGGGACGACATTCTCCCTGCTGATACCAGCTTTACACACGGGGCACTCTTGCCTGTCTGGCCGTGTCTCCAGCCACTGGAGAGAAAATAGGGAGTGTTTTCAAATACAGAGTGGGTCTTGGAGATCCTCAGCCCTCCCCGTTTCCCTGTCCATCTCATGAACACATACCTGGTGAAGGCAGGGCCAACTGGATGGAGGAAAGAGAAAAAACAAAACAAAAAAAACAGGTCAAACTACGGAGAAGAGCCACAGATCCCAGACAACAGACGCCCCCTTCACCAGTCTCCGGGTATCGCCTGCTACATGGCTGTTTCTTTCCACATTTTCTACAACCTCTAGCATACTTGCTAACTTGATTTCTCCAACTTCTCTCGTCTCAGTATCTAAAGTTCCTCCCATCCTCAACACATTCGATCTTCTCTTCTGTCTAGCTATCTTTCTATCTACACACACACACACACACACACACACACCCCTCCCTCAGCCTCTCCATTTTCTGCCTCTTAACTTTTGATTCCTCAATTCAACAGGTTTCTTTTCAGCCCCAATTGCATTCTTGCCCCATTCCTCCCATCATTCCAGCTCTACTGCTCCTTTCCCTTTCAAGCTCAATAAAATCCCTATCTCCATGACCTTTTGACTTCTCCATCTTGCCCTTCCACAATGCCTTTGTCCTTGGGTTTGACAACACCACCACCCACCCCACCACCACCCACCCCACCACCACCCCGCCACACACACACACACACATCTCAATGTGGATCCATAGTCCCTACATCTTGCCCTCCTCCGACGAGGGGCACCTCCCTTAGACTGAAAGTCTCTCTCCTCTGTTCTTATGTCAACAGCTGGGTAGATCTAACGGGGTACTGTGGCTCAGGCCTCACCAGCACGAATATGCAGTGTCGCCCATTCCCCATCCCACCTCCTCCTTATAACATGCCACACATGCACCAGCTCTTAAGACCCTCCGCTCCAGACATCTCATCTGCACAGACGTGATTACACACACACACACACACACACACCAGCAAAGACACAAGTCCCCACCTCAGGCCTCCCCTGCGTGCGTGCGTGCGTGCGTGCGTGTGTGTGTGTGTGTGTGTGTGTGTGTGTGTGTGGCGGGGAGACACATGTCCTCGGGTCATCGGAATAACTGCATGGGCCCGCTCCCGGCCTCCCCATCACAAAGAGGAGCCCCACCGCCTCAGCCCACGCTCCTGACTCGGATTCTCACCAATATAGGTGGCCACACACGCTGACCACAGCTTCGCGAGCCGTCTCCAGACATATATTACATTCGAAGGTCGCGCCCGCCCCGCCCCGCTCGCGGTTTGGCCCATCGGGGCCCCCGTCCTCTTCTTCCGCTGCTGCCATGGTCGATTCTGCTTCGCCCCCACGTACCCCTCAGTACCCCCAGACACACACACATATACACTTACATACAGCACACACACACACCAACAAACCAGAACCGCCTTCTGCCCACGATCGTTGGGCAGACTTCAAGGTTTTCTCATTACTATTGGTCGAGATGCCTGCCAATCATGCAGGAGTCAAAAGACAGCTAAACAGTGGGGGCGGGAAAAGGTGTGTGGGTCCTACCCTTGCACGATGATGATTGGCTGACAGAGCGTCAGTCACTATGCAGCGCCAAGGGATTGGTAATAATGCGCTCGGCTAGGGAGGCTTTGATTCGTCTGTGCAGCTGCCAGTCATACCCAAAGCTCTGAAGGGATTGGCTCGGGCCTACAGAACTCGTCCACTATGAGCCGCTTTCTTTCCTTCTCTTCCGCTTTCGAAGAATGTCCGGGTTCCTATTGGACTTTAGAGCGTAAGGTTCCAAATCAAATGATTGGCTGGAACGACACGGGGGGGGTGCCTACAGGAAATGAGCACGCGCTGTAAGCGGGTCGGGGCGTGGGGGGGGCGTGGAGTGGACCAACCCGACGAAAGCTGAGTCGTCGCCATGGCAACCCCTCCGCTATTGGCGGGGCCTACGGTTCAAAGGCCTTGGCTGGGCTTCATCCGGGTCTCCCGACGCGGACTCCGTCCCGGTTTGATTGGGCGGTTTGCTGAGCCGCTGATTGGCCGAGACCTCGAGAGCCGGTGCTGAGCTGGGGAAAAGAGGGCAGAAATACCGGGGTCGCGGGGTTCAAGATGGCTCCGGCCTTCTTGGGTGACGTAGGGGGCAGAACCTGGGTCCGCCCCTCCCTCTCCGAGAAGCAAGCCGCGGGACTGGGACTAGCCCGACGTGTGGATGGTGCGGCCGTCGGTCTGCGGCGCTGGCGTTAACCCAGCTCTCTCGGTGGGACGACTCCGCCTCTCTAGGTGATTCTCACAGCAGAGCCGAGCCTCAAGCCCACCCGGCCCCGTTGTAATGTGACACAGAGCCGATCGCGGTGAACCTCAGCTCCGTCTTAAGTCCCAAGAGCAGGAGAGGTCTGGTTCCACCTCTTGAGGAGCGGGCGCCCGAGGGGCACAGCCCGCCCCGGGGTGACCGCGGCAGGATGGAGTAGGTCCGCCCTTTCCTTGTAATTTGCCCTGCAGAGCTTTGGATCTCTTCCCTGGCTGGACCTCTGAGAGCTTGGGCCCTTTCAACAGTCAGTGACCCATACTGTGGCACAAGACGCAGAGTTAGGTAACAGTCCTCCCACTACCAAGGGCTCTCCACCAAGCTGTGTAAACTCATTCAGGGCAAAGGTGTCCCAGGGCGGGAGACAGAAACAGACTCCTTGATAAAAGTGCCTGTGTGACTGAGGAATAAACAAAGCTGGGACTCAATATAGGGTAAGCGAAGGACTGAAGAGGTTTAGATACAAAAATGGCGAATGTGGAGGTAGAAGAGATGGACCAGTCCAGAGATGAAGAAGAGGGAAGCCGGGCTTGGCCAGCAGGCTACACGGTTCATCCCATCATTTTATTACCCCTAGGAAGCAGTTGTTTTTTTTTTTTTAGATTTATTCATTTATTATGTATACAGCATGTATGACTGCAGGCCAGAAGAGGGCACCAGATCTCATTACAGATGGTTGTGAGCCACCATGTGGTTGCTGGGAATTGAACTCAGGACCTCTGGAAGAGCAGTCAGTGCTCTTAACCTCTGAGCCATCTCTCCAGCCCTAGGAAGCAGTGTTTTATTGTCCAAAGTCTCATTGTAGCTCATGCTGGCCTCAATTCAGGGATGCTCCTGCCCCGGGCTCGCAAATGCTGCTGCTATTACAAGCGCATTCCACCAAAGCCAGCAGCTAGCTTCTGTGTTGGGGGAAGGGGTTGGCTCAGACTGAGTGAATGAGGGAATCAAAGTACTTAGGCAAGCAAGCATGTAAGGGAGAGAAGGGCCCTTTATCTTTAAAGGCCAAAGGTGGGTGGAGGAGATGGGGACCCGGGACAAAGAGCAAGTGGACAGAAAGCTGGAGAGCTAGGCAGGGTAAGACGGAGTCCTGGGCAGAAAGGGGTGAACTTAATGCTTGGATTTAGAAGGTACTTCATAAACATTTGTTTCTGGGGACAGGAAAAGGGATGTTTGGGAATCCTGGAGTTACAGGGCTAAGCACAGCGCTGCGGTTCAAAGAAAGGCAACGGTCAGAGCGTGTGAACGAAGCTAGACGATGCAGAGGAAAGAGAGCAGGGAACCAGGGAACCAGGGTCCCAGGTGCTGAGACTGGCGGACCAAGCCGTGTAGCTGCCTGCGGCCGCGAGTCCCACTGAGCTCTCCCGGGGCGGGGCCAGCGAGAGGCGATTGGCGAGGCCCGCTGCCCATCATCGCCCCCCACTTCCTGGCCAGCCCCGGAAGCCAGCAGGCGCTGGGAGGGGTGGGGGAGATAGCGGCGGCGGTAGCCCGGGCCCTCAGCGAGCCGGCAGGGAGGGAGGGTGTTGGGGGTACGGCCCCCCACCATTCCTACCGATATGGGCCCAGCTTCCCACTCCCACCACCCCTCCATCGGTCGGGGCTAGGACATCCCCAAATCCTGTCGCCCCCTTGGCACCGACACCGAGACAGAGACACAGCCGCCACCACCGCTGCCGCAGCCTGGCTGGGGAGGGGGCCCGTCCCCCAGGCCCCCCGCCCCATTGAGGTGTGGGCGGGAAAGGGGTGGGAGGAGGTGGGAGGAGGTCGCTGAAGGGGGCCGGGATGGGGAGAGATGGGGCTGGGAGGGCCGTCTGGGGACAGGGTTGCTGGGGAGAGGGGCCTGAGCGGAAGAATGGGAGCGGCGAGGGCTGGAGACAAGCCCCGAGGTGGAGGGCTTGCCTAGAGGGCCAGGGCCAGGTGAGAGGAGAGATGGGAACTCCGGGTTTTGGACGGGGGTGTGGACAAGGGAGTCTTGGAGAGGGGATTCCCTCCCTTCAGGTTCCCCAGCCCTTCTGCTGCGTTTTGGCCCCACATGACTTGGGTGGCCGTGAGAAGGCCAGGACTGCTTCCCAGGGATGCTGTCAGGCACCGGTTAACCTCTAGGCACAGAACCACTCATTTCTCAGCGGCCTTCCACGTTGGGGTAGACCCTTACTAACACACGAGCGTCCTGTGGGAGGCTGTTTCTGCATTGGTTCCGAGTGCCTTTGACAGGTTGGATTGCTGGTATGCAGCTGGCTGCTGCTGTGCTCTCCATAGGCTGGAGGGAAGGACGTCTAAACGCCCATCAGAGTGGCCCTCATACTTCATGTGCTCAGTTTGTGACATGCTCCAGTGCCAAATGTATCTGAGGGCTTGGCATGTTCCATCTGTTGGATGTTTCCATGTTCCCTACATGCTTTATGTTTTACATGTTTAGCTTGTCTTGTTTGGCCTCACAGGAGCTCATCCACAGTTCTGGAGTGTGCAGGATGCTTCCTGTGAGGGATCCAATGGTTTGGTCCTGTTGTGATGACAGTAGCTTGTTTTCCTCCTACATGAGGTTCTCGCCACAGATCTGCATGCCCCATGATGTGACAGGTTGATGTGGCATAACTATAGCATGTACTTCCGGTTGTACTTGCCATTTATTTCATAAATTTTGTCATTGTGACTGATGTGAGCTATGTGCTCATTAGCCCATTTGACATTACAGTGTGTTTATAAATCTGCCAACATTTCTGTCTAGAGATGATTACTTCATTCGACCAAGTGTTACACAAGTATTACTTGTTCTCCAATTCCCCCAAGGCATTTTTTTGTTGTTATACTTTGAGACAGGGTCTCTCTATGTAGACCAGGTTACCCTTGAACTCATAAAGATCCACCTGCCTCCTGCCTCTGCCTCCTGGGTGCCACCATGCCCAACTGAGTTTTTTTTTTTTTTTTTTTTTTTTGACAATTTCACATAGTCACACTGGCCTTGAACTTGAGACGGAGCCAGGCTGGCCTAGAATTCCTGATTTTCTTCCTTACATGCATGTGTCACCACACTTCGTGTCCAGTGGCACCGTTAATTTGCTTTACTTTGCTGACCACCTGACCTGTCTCTTCACATGTGTTTGTCTCCACTGGCTTATAGTCTGTGTCACAGCTTAATGCAGGTCTGACCTGCGGTGAGCTCCCAGTGTCTGTGTTTCTGTACGGACCATTGTCTGTGCCCCACTTTTTGCACAGTTGGCACATAGTTTATGACAAGAGTGTGGTGGTATGTTGCTCCCCCTCTGTATACTGAGATGACATAGTCTAGTTTGTACTCCGGCTTCCCTGTGGCCATGTGTAAATGAGTTGCTGTAAGGCTTGTCCTCGGTGTTTGGGGGAGATGACTTTCCTACCTCGCCTACGATCTGAGCTGCCTGCCCCTCCCTGGCCTGCAAGTGTAACTCAGCGGCCCAGCACGTGAACAGCCCTGCCGTGCAAAGCAAAACGGAAGGAAACAAAACTGAGAGCCATATTCCTCTTATTAACTGATCAGTTGTGGGCATGCCTGCAGCTTTATAATCCCTTCCAAGATTTACTGAGCACCCACTGAACCTGCTTCTGTCTGGGCATGGACATAAAACATAACCCCTGTCCTGAAGTTGCTTACCGCCTGGAGGAGATAAGCACAAAAGACCAGTGAACTTTTACCCAAAGTGTATTATTGATATCGGTAGTTCTCAAGCCCAGTGTACAGCAGACTTACCTGGAAGGCATGTTAAAATACAGGCTGGCCCAGTGCCCAAGGTTTATTATGTCTGGGCGAGGCCCAGAAGTTATGTTTCTACACCTTGACAACCAGTGATCATACAAGGTGTGGTGGACTACACTTCTAGTCCCAGCATTCAGGAGATACAGGCAGGAAGATCGTCACAACCAGTCTCGGGATATTCAGGGATGTGCTAGAAATTTGTAATGAAAACCTGGGCCTGGCGAGGTTGTAAAAGACATTTGAAAGGTGGCACTGAGCTGTGTAAAGCAAGAGGAGGTAGGGCCTGCCAGCCAGAGGGAGCAGTATAGTCCAGAGCATAGAAGCGTGAAGGACTTGTGGCAGATCTGAGAAAGTGAAGAAAATCATTCTGGAGATGGGGGCAGAGATAGAAGCACAAGTCAACTTCTCAAGAAAGGCCTTTTGGAAAGAGAGGAATGCTCAGATTTAGGTCACAGAAGTCTGTCTGGTGGCCGTATGACAAGGAGTGGAGGGCAACTCCAACCTCATGCAGTGTATAGCTCAGGGAACGAAGGTGCTGGACGGAACAGTTTAGAAAGCCTGCTGTTTGGAGTTCTGGGGGATAGAGGTGGGCTCATGTGTCCTCCTGGGCCATTGCAGTTTTAGGAAGGGAGAGCCTTTGACCTGCTTGGAGAGACAGGTACAGAACACCCATTTTATCAGCTGGCAATGGGACGAGTGGAGGAAAGAGGAACGCCTTGAAGGCAGGTTCTGCATGCATGCGTCTCCTCTTCCTAAGCAGGTGATTGGAAGTTCCTTTTACTCTGCAGTTTCTTTGATAAGGCCTCTCATATGACCTGCCTGCCCACATTGCCTTCAAGAGGCTAGAAGGAAGGAAGGGAATAGTTGGGTTTGTTTGTCTGTCTGTAGAAGTGCATTGTTATGTGGGGTGTAGGGTCATAAAGGACTCCACTGCAGGGAGAAGAGATTTTTCTAGATGTGTATTTATATTCCTTTAGCTGTCACTGGGTATGATAGTAAATGTGTGTATGTGTGTGAACATATTATTGTATGCCTGAGATTTTTTTGGATCTCCGACTTGTTCCATGGTGTTTGTCGGTCACTGTCTCCATGTCTGCTGTGTGTGTGTGTGTATATGTAAGTGACAGTATGTAGTAGGACTCATGATGCTTAGGTTTAACCTAGAAACTGCTGCTGAGGAGCTGCTTGGCCTCAGGTAAGCTCTTTGCTCTCCTTGAGCCATTTCCAGTGAAACCAATAATGCTAATAGTACTTTGTAAACTATCAGGTGGACCATACATAGGATTTAACATACTAATAAACAGCACTGTCCACCAGAAATAAAATGGAGCTGCTCTTTAAACTTCTGATATCCACAATAAAAATGGTGAAAAGAATCAGTGAAGCCCATTTTGAGGCCAACAGAGCCGGAAGGAATGGGTAGAAAACGATCAGGTTCAGTGTTAGTGCTCTTCCCCAGCCTGCACAGGATCCAGCCCGGAGTGGGATGTTAGTAATGGGACATTTTACATGTCTGCTTTCCACCTAGAATCCTCAAGAGTCTGGTGTGCATTTAATATTCCCAGTCCCTCTCCATTGGGAGTGGACAGTACAGGGATAGACTGCCCATCCACTGCCTCATGCCTGTAAGAGATAGAGAGGATCACTGTGAATTAGAGACCAGCCTGGGCTACAGAATTCCAGGTCAACTTGGATTAGAATGAAACTTTGCCTCAAAAGAAATAGTCCTTTCCAGCCACAAACGTTAGCTGTGTCTTTGCTGTTCCCTTGTCACTCACCTGAGAGTTGTGGGTGTTTGGGGCTCTTGTCTGTCTGTATCCAGAGTCCTGGAGCTGCAGCGGACAGCGATCTCAGGCTGGGTTCCTCCGGTTCTACCTGGCCCCTCTCACCTGCAGGTGACCAGAATGGAGCTGTGGCCCGGGGCCTGGACGGCGCTGCTGCTGCTGCTGCTGCTTCTCCTGCTGTCCACCCTGTGGTTCTGCAGCCCCAGTGCCAAGTATTTCTTCAAGATGGGCTTCTACAACGGCTGGATCCTCTTGCTGGCTATCCTCGTAATCCCTGTGTGTGCTGTCCGAGGACGCAATGTCGAGAACATGAAGTAAGGGCTAAGGGGCGAGCAGTGGTCGATCTCGGGGACCCAGGGTGAGAAGGGAGTGGAAGGTTTGAGAGAGAAGAACTCAGACACAAATCCAGAGACAAGGATCGGGGGAGGGACTGCAGAGATGGCCAGGACGTCAGTAGGTAGGCGGGCGCAGAGAGACAGAGGCATGCTAGTGGGCATCAGTGGATCCCACTGGGCCCCCTTGCCATGACCCACAGGATCTTGCGTCTGCTGCTGCTTCACATCAAATACCTGTATGGGATCCGAGTGGAGGTGCGGGGGGCTCAACACTTCCCTCCCACGCAGCCCTACGTTGTGGTCTCCAACCACCAGAGCTCCCTCGACCTGCTTGGTGAGGCCTCATCACAGGGCCCCGTCATTTAGCTGAGCCTTCTTTTCTGACCACCCCCCGAAACATGCTTTTCTAGAGGCCCTTAATTCCCCCTCCTCTTGAATGCCATCCCTCCTCAGGTCTCCTCCTCTCCCTGGGGTGGGTCTGCCCTCGGCAGGTGCACACACCTGTAGTCAGCTTTGATTTCCCAGGCCTTCTCCAACCCACTCCTCTTCAGTTTGTGTGGGTGGCGACCTGGAGTGGGTATGGTGCCTGCTGTGATCCTGCTTATACCCTGATCTGTACCTCATCCCCACCCCTGCCAAGGGATGATGGAGGTGCTGCCAGATCGCTGTGTGCCCATTGCCAAGCGTGAGCTACTATGGGCTGGCTCTGCTGGACTGGCCTGCTGGCTGGCAGGAGTCATCTTCATTGACCGGAAACGCACGGGAGATGCCATCAGTGTCATGTCTGAGGTGGCCCAGACCCTGCTCACCCAGGATGTGAGTCTTCCTGAGATGGGGTTTTGGGGGTTAGGGAGTAAATGGTTGGGAATCACTGACAGTGGTGTGTCGTCATTGGAACGTGGCAGCCACCAGCCCTCCTTATGTGTGCTCTTCTGACCTCTTTCCCTCAGGTGAGAGTCTGGGTTTTTCCTGAAGGAACAAGAAACCACAATGGCTCCATGCTGCCCTTCAAACGTGGCGCCTTCCACCTTGCAGTTCAGGCCCAGGTGACCCCTGCTCTCTGCTCACCAGCCTCCAGACCCGCTTCCTTCCTGCCCAGGGCGTGTGCACTCACTCTCCTGCTTTACCCCTTCCCAGGTCCCCATTATCCCCATAGTCATGTCCTCCTACCAAGACTTCTACTGCAAAAAGGAACGGCGCTTCACCTCGGGTGAGCACACCTGCCCCAGGGCTCTGAGCGGGTCTGGGGAGGGCATGGCCAGAAAGTTCCTGGGATGCTGAGGAATGTCCCTGGGGCGAGGGGACCTTAAGTACCCACTGGACGTGCCAGGTAGGTAGGACCAGTCTCCGCAGGAGAGACTGTTACAGTCTGGAAGGGAAGGTGAAGCTGGCATGTGCAGAGCTGCACTGATAACAGCTCTGAACACTGACCGCACACTGGAATCGTGGAGAGAGGCCTGGAGGCCTCTGAGGATTTTGTCAGCAGCTGGCGAGCAGAACAGCGGTCATCCTGGTGTACAGGAGAGACCCGGAAGGTGGAGGAAAGGTGTAGCGGGATTGCACTACAGTTGGCTGAGACCCAAGAGTGTCTGTCGGCCATGACGCTGTTCCTCATCCCACCAGGACGATGTCAGGTGCGGGTGCTGCCCCCAGTGCCCACAGAAGGGCTGACACCAGATGATGTCCCAGCTCTGGCAGACAGAGTCCGGCACTCCATGCTCACTATCTTCCGGGAGATCTCCACTGATGGCCTGGGTGGCGGTGACTGTCTGAAAAAGCCTGGGGGTGCGGGCGAGGCCCGGCTCTGAGCTCCCTCCTACCCTTCCCACCTTTCTCCCACACCTCTGCCCCAGAGCCTGAAGCAGGGCCAGGCCCTCTTCCTGGGTCCCCACTCCCTACTCTCCTTTTGGAATCTTCAAGTTCTGAAGTGATTATGGATAGAGCATCACTCCATGTCCTTCCCCGCCCACCCATGGACTTTCCTGCGTGGGTACAGTCTCCACTCCGATCCCCACCTGCCATCTTGTCTTGTGGGACAGTTGCCTCCCCTCATCTCAAGTGGCTCATCGGATACAAGGGTGGGGGACATTCCATCCCATCCCTTCCCCAGTGGTCTCTTTGTGGCCTTTTCTCCCTCCCCACCCCACACTGGACAATGGACTCATCTGTTCTGTGGAACAATCCATCCCTCACCCCAAGTCCACAGATTGAGTGGGACCATTTGCTAGTGAGGACTCCTCATCCTATGGCTGGGAGCTGAACCTGAACACGCCTCACCGGCTCACCTGGGGAACCTCCTCAACACTGGCACCCTCCGTGGGGCTGGGCTCTTCTAACTCAGAGGTCTCATCCCTGCCCATGCCAGGGGCTGAGCACACTCCAGATGCCAATTTCTACTTCCCCCATCCTCTCGGTAGAGGTTTTCAGGGTCCTGGCCTGGCACCATCTAACCAAATTCTGGAGAGGCGGACCCTAGAAGCTGCTCTCTGCTCCCTGGGGCCTTAGGGGAAAAAGAACCTGAGCCTGGTGAGGGAGAGGAGGGCGCTTAATTTATTTCTCTTTCTTTTGAGGTACCTCCCTCTCTGAGCCAGTTTTCATTTCCCCCCAGTGGCATTGGCCACTCCCCCTGCCTCCCACTCCAGACCCATTCCTAAGACCCAGGAGGTAGGCTGGGGGCAGAAGGAACGGGTGGGATCCAGTTTTGTGTGGTTGGTTTTTATTATCTGGGTAACAGCAAGCAACTGAGAATAAAGAGAAAGAGATCTGGGGGCTTTCTGTGGCTCCTTGTGCCTCCGTGGTCGATACCCCTGTCTGCCAATCCCAGAGAGCAGGCAGTTTCTGTGTAAATTAGGGATCCAGGCTGCTGCGTGAGTTCCTTGTCAACCATGGAGGCTTGGGCCCAGGCTGTCGTCCTCACAGGCACCTAGCTCAGGCTGTCGTCCTCACAGGCACCTAGCTCAGGCTGTCGTCCTCACAGGCACCTAGTTCAGGCTGTTGTCCTCACAGGCACCTAGTTCATGGCAAAGAGGCAAGGTAGCTGTGGTCAGGAGGGAATGGCCCCGCCAGTCACCCAACCCTAAGCAAGGGTACCGGGGAATGGGGTCCCGGGAGTAAGGACCGTGGGAGGGGTTCAGGAGGGAGATGCTGAGTTGACCATATGTCTTCAGTTGTGGAGGAGGAGCAGGGGGACTCACAGGCACCCAGCTTTTCCTCAAGCAGCAGCACCTGGTCACTGAGGGACTCGATCCTGTCACCCCGGCCCCAAAGCTCAGCCACCTGTTCCGGCTGCAGCTCTTCGGGCGGCATGGGCAGCACTGCTCGGACCCAGGCCCCAGCCCGTGTGGCCCACTGCAAAGGAAAGTGGTACCTCAGGATTCTGGCAAGGTCCCGGGTGCACTTGCACCCCTGTGGCTCTGCCCCCTGCTCGCCTGCTCCAGCCGCTCCAGGCGCCCACGCAGCTCTGCAACCTCCCACCTCAGGGTTCGTTCCTCACGTTCCGCTTCCCGAACTAGGACAAAGGAGACTGTGAGCATGGCCTAACCTACTACAGGGACCCAGGCCCACCCCGCGGGCGTCCCATACCCACCTGCCACGCTGAGGATGCTGGCACTTGTTGAGGATTCTAGAGGCCCCCCTGCACAGGCGTGTCCGTCCGGACCCAGAACCAGGGGGTGCGGACAGCTGCACGTGAAGCTGCCCAGGGTGTTCTGACAGCCGTGAGAACAGAGGGTAAGGCTGGTCCTGCATTCGTCCACGTCTAGTTACCAGAAAGAGGAGGGACTGAAGGGGGCAGGGCGCCACAGTGGGTGGGGAGACCCCAGCGCCCGCCCGGTTGTTATGGGGCGACCCGCCTGCTTACCCACGCGACAGTGCTTCCCTCCCCAGCCTGGGGCGCACTCGCACTGGTCCGGTCCAATGCAGACACCTCCATTAAGACAAGGCTTGGAGCAGATGGCTGGGGTGCATTTGAGAGGAAAGAGTTAAGACCCGGATTCAGTGCCAGCTTCCCAGCGCCTCCCAAAAAGGCCTCAAGTCCCAACCTCACCTTCACAGGTGAGAGCTCCTGGATGTGGCTTCTTCCAGCCCTGGCAGCACACTACATGTGTCTGCTGTACCTCCCGCCTCACCTCCCTCCAGGCCACACGGTAAGTGGTCCTAGAACATAGAACCGGGCCAGGATTCTGGGCACCCATCCGGGCTTGGTTCTTGGGATCCCTTTGAGACCCTGGAGTCGTAGGGCTGGTCCCACCTGTAGGTGCTGCATATGCGTCTCCCAGCACACAAGGTCAGGTAGGGCTTGTAGACCGGTTGGCTGTAGGACTCGTTGTAACGAAGCGGAACCACCAGTGTCTGGTTGGAGCAGACGCCCAAACTGCAGCCATGCGGGGGTGGAGGTGGGGAGACGCTGAGTGTGGCCGCCCTGGCAGGGCAGCCTTGAGTCCCTCCTGCCCTCATTCTAAACTTTGAGTTTTGTTCTGCCGCCTACCAAATCTGGCCCCAGCCGAGACCTCACCTTCCCCTCCCGTTTGCTGTCACCTTTGTCTGAAGGATCCTCCTCTGACCCCCTGGCCTGACCTCAGGAACAGGAGGAATGACAGTCCAGTTAGGAAAGCGCACAGCTCGGCCCTGAGCGCCATGGTTCTCCCAGACTCTGTGGGCTGAGACAAGCAGTTATGGAGGCTCTTCACTTCTCCAGCCTCAGCCCTCCTAAAACAGTCTACTGAGGTCAGGACATTCACTCTTAAAAATGAGTCACTCATGGTCTACAGCGACCTGTACATTTTTTATTTTATTTATTTATTTTTTATTTTTTTATTTTTTTTTTTGGTTTTTCGAGACAGGGTTTCTCTGTGTAGCTTTGTGCCTTTCCTGGAACTCACTTGGTAGCCCAGGCTGGCCTCAAACTCACAGAGATCCGCCTGGCTCTGCCTCCCAAGTGCTGGGATTAAAGGCGTGCGCCATCACCGCCCAGCTAACCTGTACATTTTTAATAATGATCTGTTCAGCCAGGCTCACCCTACCCCAGAGCTCAGGGCCAGCCTTCCCACATAACCTTTCTTAGTATGCCCCTTGTAACTTCACTGTCAAAACTGTAGCACCTTACACACAAACCCAAGCATAGTAAATACATTTCTGCCACCATTGCTCACACCATCACGTACACCCTAGACACACCCTTCACTCAGGAAACCTCCCTCCCAGCTCATACCCATCCTAAGGTCAAGTAATCCCAATTATTTCCACCACCCTCTCCCTCTCCCCACCTGTTTTCCCGTCCAGGGAGACAGCGGCGCAGAGACCCCAGCAGCAGCTGCTCAGACTGGAGTGGGCCTCTGCAGCTGGCAAGAGGCAAAGGGGCGGGCCCAGACAGCAGCCTCCCTCTCCTGCCCCCTCCCACAAGACTCCCAGTCTCGGGCTGGTCCTGTCTTCCTCACCCTCTCTCCAGCCAAGGGCTGCTTAGAAGGACCTGCACAACCTTAGAAGGCCCCCAAATCAGAAGTTCTTGGCTCTGATAGCAACCAACACCCACCCCCTTCAACCTAACAGACTGTGGGGGACTGTGAGGACGGGGAGAGGGCAGAGCTGGAGCAAGGGCAGGTCATGGCCGAGCAGGCAAGATCCGCTGAGGAAAGAAAGCAGTTACAGAAGGGCAGGGGCACCCAAGGCACCAGGGAAAACTGCCTCCGTCTCTTGATGGCATTTATTGGGGGTTGGGGGGCACCACCCCCAAGCCAGAACAGACAGGGCCCTATTGTCTCCGTCTAAATTCTTCCTCCCAGGCAAAGGGAGACTGACTGTACAGCCCCTCACCCAGCCCTGGCCTACAAAGGTCAAGGGGCGTGACACATGTCCAACCTGACCCTCAGCCCCCTCGTCTAGTCCGGGGGTGGCAGGCCAATTCTACCCATGGGGCTGAGGCCCAAACCTCTAGAGCCTGGGGCTCAGCCCCCTAACCCTAGGCTGGGACAGGAAGGGAATTGTCTTCAGCAGGAAAGAACCCGCAGAGAGTCAGGAACCTAAACAGAATGGGCATTGAGAGGGCGGAAGCACCAAGGGGTCCCCACCCCCACCAGGCATCTGGGCACCCAGGCCCCAGGCTCTCTCCCCCACCGTCCCCTTCACCTAGGAATAAGCCAAGCCACACTGAGGAAATGGAACTTTATTTCTATAAATACAGAGAACACCCGCTCAAGGGTAGTTAAAAGAGGGTCTGGGGCCTTAAAGAACCTAGGCTCCCAGGGGATACCCCAACACTGATCATAGGGACTGGGGGATCCCCAAACCTGAGATGGGCCTTGCAGGCCACAGATATTCCCCAACACTGACACTTCAAAAGTGGAACTGTCCCCATAGGGGAACCGCAGAACCCCTCTTACGGGCGTCCCTCTTGGCGGGGAGGCTGGCGACAGGGAAGTTGAGAAAAAGGGAACACAGGGAATAACAGAAGCTAAAAATGTCCTGAGTGGCCTGGAAGGAGACCCCTGTGGTGGGCAGGGGCTGGGTTCTCCTCCGGTACAGCCAGACCCGGAGGAGGAGCAGCAGCGTGAAGCCCGTTAGAAACCTGGTGCTCACTTCCCAACCTCAGCCCTGGGAGAAAGGGAGCACACGGAGATGTCCCCAGATGAGGACATGAGGTAGGGGACCAGAACTTGTCATTCACAGAGGAGCAGAGGGGAGGATTCAGGGAGCCCTGGTGGGGTGGGGCAGTGTGGGAGCGATGAGGTTGTCATGGGCGTGCCAGAGCCTGGCATCTGCTTCCCAAGGCTACCACTTGGTCTCTGGGCTGGGGAATTCCTGAGGACATCTTCAGGAGAGCCATGGTTCAATGCAATTATCATAGAGCGTGCGATTGGAGTGCCAAGTGGTATGAGAGATCCCCGCCACCGGACACCTCACTATGGCCCCCCGGGCCAACAGAGACTTCAACCCAAAGGAGTCTCGCAGATAAACCTTCAAGGCAGGTGGAAGGGCATGGAGACATGGGGAAAAAGAGACAAAGTGAGGTACTGCTGCTGTCCAAACCACACCCCACCCCACCACCCCCATACCCTCACTTCCCTGGCCCCATGAGGCGGACCCTTCAACTCGGGGGTCAGAGGCAGAAAGTCCAGAATGAAACGGAACAATGGAAGGAGAAAAGTTGTTCCAAGGGGCTTACCGGCTGCTCCTCCATATCCAAGACTGTCTCATTGGCGTCATAGAAACCAAAGAAGCTACAAAGAGATTTGCAGGGAGGATATCAGGAGACCGAGGAAAACTAATGTGCATTAGTGTGTCTCATAGAGACTCAAAGCCCTCTGGGGAGACAGGCAGCACGGAGGACACTCAGAATCTTTAAGAGGAACTAGGCACGGTGATACATGTGAGAGGTAGAGGCACAAGTGTGCAGTGTTCGAGGCCAGCTTCAGCTACAACAACTAAGAACTATTCCTGATTGGAAGATTGTAAGTGCTGGAGAGCTAGTTCAAAGGTTAAGAGCACTGACTGCTTTTCCAGAGGACTCAGGTTCCAGCATCCATGTGGTGTTTCACAACCATTTGTAACTCCAGTTCCAGGCAACCCATACCATCTTCTGGCCTTCCTGGACATCAGGCATGCACGTGGTACATAAATGTACATGCAGGCAAACCACTCATACACATACATTTTTTTTCAAAAATTAAAAAAAAAAAGGTAAGTTTGGGGGTTGGAGAGGTGGCTCAGCAGCTGACTGCTCTCCCCGAGGGCACCTGCACTCACACATGCACACATCCCCATAGGATTCAAAGTAATAAATCTTTTAAAAAGGAATTCAAGAACCAAGTGTGGTGGTGTATGTCTACAATCTCAGCACTCGACAGGCAAGAGGATCTCTATGAGTTCAAGGCCAACCTGGTCTACATAGTGTGTTTTAGGACAGCCAGCGCTATGTAGAGAGTCTATCTTAAAAACCAAACAGTTAAACACAGAAAAACATGCCTAGCATAGATACTAGATTCAACACTCACTACTGCAAATAAGTCAGTCAGTCCTTTTTGTAGGGTCTCACTGTGAACCCTACGTTGACCTTGATTCTCTTACCTTCTTGTGAGTACAGAGAGGAGAGGTGTGTGGTACCATGTTTAGCTTAATTTTTAATTTTTTATCATGTAGTGTTCTGCCTGCATGTATGCCTGAAGACCAGAAGAGGGCACCAGATCTCATTATAGATAGTTGTGAGCCACCATGTAGTTGCTGGAATTGAACTCAGGACCTCTGGAAGAGCAGTCAGTGCTCTTAACCACTGAGTCATCTCTCCAGCCTTAGTTTTTTAAATTTTTACTCAATTTTTTTTTTGAGGTAACGTCTCATCATGTAACCTTGGCTGGCCTAGAACTCAGAGATCCAGCTTCCTCTGACTGGTGCTATGATTAAAGGCGTGTGCAGCCATGCCCAGCTAAAATCTCATGTAGGGTGCATGTCATGGTATGGAGGTCAGAGGACACCTGACAGGGCTTCAAGGGATTAAGCTCAAGTGGCCAGGCACTTCACAGACTCAGCCAATTGTTTTTTTAATTAGAGAATATTGCCAGATGTAGTAGTGTATACATTTAATTCCAGCACCTAGGAGGCAGCAGCTGGAGGATCTCTGTGCGTTCCAGGACAGCCAGGGCTACACAGTGTGAGACCCTGTCTCAAAAAAGAAAAAAAAAATTACAAGTAGACCCTCTTTGTCAATAACTTGACAAATGCTAACGGTTAAAATTCTAGGAGTTAGGGCCTGGAGAGATGGCTCAGAGGTTAAGAGCACTGGCTGCTCTTCCAGAGGACCTGGGTTCAGTTCCCAGCAACCACATGGCAGCTCATAACTGTCTGTAACTAGTTCCAGGGGACCCAACACCCTCACACAGACATGAATGCAGACAAAACACCAATGCACATTAAATTAAACTTTTTTTTAAAAAAACAATTTCTAAGATTGGGTATGTAGTTGAGTTGGTAGAGTGACTGCCTAGCATGCCTGAAGTCCTGGGTTGATTACCAGCACTGTATAAACTTTAACATAGTAACAAATGTCTCTATCCTTGGCTATACAACAAATTTGTACATGCAGACAGGAAATTGTAAACATAAGAAATAAATAATTCTTAAAGAATCACACACACACAAAAAAAGAAACCATGATTACTTCAAAATTATGTGTGTATGAATGTTCATGTATGGTTTTTGAAATAGGGTCTCATGTAGCCCAGGCTGGCGTCGTATTCACTGTGCAGTGCCTTGAACTTCGGATCCTCCTCCTCTACGTCCTGAGTGCTGGGATGGAACCCAGGCATGCTCGGCAAGCACTGCACCAGCTGAGCCACATCTCCAGCTGCCAGTATCAAAACACTTCCTTTTCTTTTTTTAAGATTGATTTATTACGTGTCCAGTGTTCTTTCGGCCAGAAGAGGGCACCAGATCTCATTATGGATGGTTGTGAGCCACCATGTGGTTGCTGGGAATTGAACCCAGGACCTCTGGAAGAGCAGCCAGAGCTCTTAACCTCTGAGCCAATCTCCAGCCCCTCAAAAGACTTTCTATACCAGAAAGTTTTTTTGGTTTGTTTGTCGGTGGTGGTGGTGGTGGTGGTGGTGGTGGTGGTGGTGGTGGTGGTGGTGGTGTTGTTTTGCTTTTTGACACAGGTGTCTCAAAAAACAGCCCTGAATGGCCTGAAACAGAGATCCACCTGCCTCTGCCTCCTGAGTGCTGAAATTAAATATACCAGTTTTTCGTGTGTTTTGGTGAAAGGGTCTTATGTTGCCCAGATTCATTCTGAATTCTTGGGCTCAAGTGATCTTGCCTCAGACTCAAACATTTCTCCCTCCATCCCCACCCTCCTTTTTTTTTTTTTTAAGACAGGGTTTCTCTGTGTTAACAGCCTTGGATCTCCTAGAACTCACTCTGTAAACCAGGCTGACCTTGAACTCACAGAGACCCCCTGCCTCTGCCTCCCAAGCGCTGGGATTAAAGGCGTGCACCACCACCGCCCTGCAGACTTAAACATTTCTACAAGGGTCAGATATGTAGAACACTTGCCTAGCATGTGTAAGCCCCTGGATCTGATCCCCAACACTGCCAGAAAGAAAGAGGGAGACGCAGATGTGGTAATCATGCCTGTCACTTGGGAGGTAAAGGCAAGAGGTCAAGCCTGGGCTACACACTGGCCCCTGTCTCTAAGAGAACATCTGTTGTATATAGGGGACACTAACAAGCCAGGTCTTCAGCCTCTACAACCCCTTGTTACCTAGATTGCCAGGGAGTGATGACTCCATCGTCAGGACCCCCAATCAGCACCAGGCGGCCCACTCGGAGAAAGTTCTTCCGCCACACTGTAGAGATGGGGAGAGACAGGGTCAGCCACAGGGCTCAGGCCGGGATAGAAACAGAACAGGGGCACAGCTGGGGTGGGGCCTTACCAGTGGCATTGGGATGGTCTCTCTCCCCATTGATGAGGGCCAGGAAGCTGCTGGCATTGAGGTACAAGTCGTCATGGTGAGGATCTGAGTACAAACAGCAGTTAGGGAGACAGCTGGAGCTGGGGTGTAGTGCAGCATGCCTGAGGCCCTGGGATGTGACCCCCACATCCTGCATAAACTGACATGGGTGCCCCACACCTCTAATACTGGAGCTCAGGATGTTACGTCAGGGGGATCAGTTCAGAGTCATCCTTGGCTACATAGAGTTCAAGTGGGCTGGAGGGATGGCTCAGTGGTTGAGAGCACTGGCTGCTCTTCCATGACTCTGGTTCAACTCCCAGCACCCCCACACGGTAGCTCACAACTGTCTGTAACTCCAGTCCCAGGAGATCCAATGCCGTCTTCTGGCCTCCACAGACAACAGGCATGCATGTAGTACACATACATGCAGAAAAACACCCATACACATAAAATTTAAATTTTTTTTTTAAAAAGAAGGAAGAAAGAAGAAAAAAAAACATAATGGAAGGGAAGACTAGATGGTCAGTAAGGAGACGAAAGTGATAGTGAAGAGTGGGGCTGGAGAGATGACTCAGTGGTTAAGACTTCTAGCAGGGCGGCGGTGGTGCACGCCTTTATCTCAGAACTCGGGAGGCATAGGCACGTGGATCTTTGTGAGTTCGAGGCCAGCTTGCTCTACAGAGCAAGATCCAGAAAAGGCGCAAAGCTACACAGAGAAACCCTGTCTCGAAAAACCAAAAAAGAAAAAAAAAAAAAAAAAAGACTTCTCACTGCTCTTCTGAAGGTCCTGAGTTCAATTCCCAGCACCCACATGGCAGCTCACAGCTGTCTGATGCCCTCGTCTGGTGTGCAGATGTACATGCAAAGTACCCATATACATAAAATACATACATACATAAATCTAATAGTGAAGACAGACATCCAGGTCAGCACAATCAAAGGCACTTTTTGAGGTTTTCTGTTATTTTGTTTGTTTTTTGAGACAGGATCTATTTAGTCCTGGCTATCCTGGAACTCCTATATAATTCAGGCTAGTTTCAAACTCAGAGATCCTCCTGCCTCTATTTCCCAAGTGCTGGGATTAAATAGGTGTATCAGCACTCCTGGGAGACACTTTTATGTGGCACCCTGTGTGAGTGATTGTGTGTGTGTGTGTGTGTGTGTGTGTGTGTGTGTGTGTGTGTGGTTTTTCAAGACAGAGTTTATATAACAATCCTGGCTGTCCTGGAACTCTCTTTGTAGGCCAGGCTGGCCTTGAACTCACTGAGATCCGTCTGACTCTGCCTCCCAAGGGCTGGGATTAAAGGCGTGTGCCACCACCGCCTGGCGAGGCAGTGATTTTTAAAAGTTTTTCACTCTCATTAATTTAATGATAACCACCTCACAAGGTCCATGCTACATTACTTTATAGAAGGAGACTTGGTCCCAGAAAGCTAAGTAACGTACCCAAGGTTACCCAACAAAGTCGGGCTCAACCCCTAATCTGGCCCCAGCATCCAGGCATCCAGCATCCTCTCCCTCTCCCCTTCCCCCTCTCCCCTAATGGACCAAATCCAACCTGTTACTTGTTTCTGTAAATAAAGCTGTATTGGGGCAGCCACTCACTCATATGGCCTGTGATCCACATTGTAGCAAATGAGCAATGGTGGAGAGAGAGAATGGACTTCTGAAAGTTGTCCTCTGACCTCCATGTATGTGCCATAGTTCATTCATGAGCACACACATACATACATATACACACAGAGAGAGAGGGGAAAAAAGAGAGACAGAGAGAGAGTAATAATAATGATAATCCATTAATTTTTTTAAAGAAAAATTTTGTGCCCAGTGGGGGTGGGGGCGGTGGTGGTGGCAGTGGCACACACCTTTAATCCCAGCACGGGGAGGCAGAGCCAGGCAGATCTCTGTGAGTTCAAGGCCAGCCTGGTCTACCAAGTGAGTTCCAGGAAAGGCGCAAAGCTACACGGAGAAACCCTGTCTCGAAAAAAACCAAAAAAGAAAAAAGAAAAAAGAAAAAACAAAACAAAAAAACATTTTTTTGCACCAGAGCACACTCTCTGAGGCACCTGGGCGGCTTGCAGACAGCATTCTGAACAGCATCTATTTGATAGTAAGTTATTGGTAAATGGAAACTGTTGCTTCGGTTATGGTAACGGTGGGCGCAGGCCTCCCCCTCCACAGTGCCATGTCCACGAAGGCCCCGGCGCAGCACCACCCCACTTACCATGCCAGTAGTTGCAGATGGAAAATTCTTGGCCCCAAGGACTATAGCAGACCCGATAGAGGTTAGACCGCATGGATGTAGGGAACAGCCACTTCAGATAGTCTGTGTCTGAGAAAAGAAAGGCAGTGCCATGTGGCCGCAACCCTCTGTGCCCCACACATGGTGGTTTCCATGAACCCACAGAGCCCACTCACCTCCATACTGTCCCATCTGTGGGGAAGAGAGGGAGATGAAAGAATCCACATTGTGCTCATCCATGACGCACAGCAAAGCTCGGCACACCAGGCCCCCTGGAGGCAGAGTACCAACATTGCAAGGGGCCTTGGGAACGGGGACTGCAGGGACCCTTGCCTCTGGTCTCTCAAAATTCTTTAAAGAATGGGATCCAAAAGACACACCCTGTGCCCGCAAGCCACGTGTCACGTGACAGAGCCAAGCTACAGAGTCTAGGCCTCTGGCCAACTGAGAGGCTTTTAGCTGCTCTTCAAATCCTTAACTGTAAGAACCATGGAAAACGAGGATGGAAGGAAGCCTCCCTCCCATTCGGGACACACGGGGAGGAGGACAGGTGCTGAGGGAAGCCAGAAAACGGAGGCTCGTGACCAGAGCTATGCAGTTCAGAAAAGCAAACGCTGGAAAAGCACGCCTTAGATAAGGGTCAAGCTCGTACAAGGCTTGGGAGTTAGGAGTGTGTGTTGCCTACCCTGGGAGTAGCAGATGAGGTGCACCCCTTCAGGGGCCTTTTCCATGATGGGGGCCACAGCCTCTCGGAACCCTTGCACCTGTTCCCACAAGGGCCGCAAGCTCTCTCTGCCATCGAAGAGATCGAGCACTGTCACCACAGTCCCGGGGTGTGTCTGTGGGAAAGGGGCAATGCAGCCACTGGGGTTGGACTATGAAGGCCACGTGCATTCACTGAGCTTGCTGGCACCAGGAACCCCCGTGCCCCAAATCTCCCCACCGTAGCAGCAGTACCCCGAGGAGCTGGCCTAGAGGGGTTGTCTTTCAGCTGCCCACGCTTCCTCCCCAACCACTGTAGCTGCTCCAACACCCTCCGCCCGGCGTCCCCTGACAGACCTCATTGATATAGTCCAGCAGGTGGCGGAAGCTGTATGAACTGTCAAAGAGCCCGTGCACCACGATCACTGGCTTGTAGGACCCGCGGTGGGGTGCGGGGGCTGCGGGCATCAGCAGTCGCAAGAACGGCAGAAGGAGCAAAGCCCACGCCGAAGGAAGCCTCTGCCTCCATAGCCCTGGCATGCTCCCACCTGAGAAGAAACGACGGGCTGTCAGGGAAGCGACCCCCACCCTCCTCCCCCAATAGACTCCCAGCAACCTCCGGCCTCCGCGCCTATACCAGGTCCTTGTCACAATAGCCTACTTTTTAACTTACTCCAGTTTGTTCTGCACAAACACACCCCCTACCACCTCGATGCACTAATGCTCACCCTAAGTCCCGCCCCCAACTTGGCGCTCAAGGGACTTAGTTCCTAGGCCCAGGATCTTCCGTAAGCATCACCTCGGCCATGCACAACTCGGGGTTCTGCAACGGCCCCGGAGCAGCAGCCCAGGCCCCACGGAGAGTGGAAACTCCCACCTGGCCTGGGTCTGGAGGCTTCGCTCCGCCAGCTGTTTTCTTGTACCCAGTCTGGAATCCACGGGGTAGGAGGCAAAGGGGGACCAGGAGAGCGCACAGGGGGATGACGGATGGGAGGGGGGTGCTGCTCGGGGTCGCGCAAAGCCGTCACGTCCGGGGCTTTCCCTGACAACAGAGAGAGCGTTCCCTGCAACGCGGACAGAGGACCGGAGGGGCAATGGAACATTCCATTGCACCCAAGGAGATGGGGAGGAAACAGGCGGAGCGATCCATTCAACCGGAAGGGGAGAAGCAACAGTAAAGATAATCGGGTATCTAAAGAAGGCTTTCCCTGCCACCCAGGGGTGCGACTTCTCCTCCCTGATGCGCCCCACTTTGCGACCCAGACTGTCTGGCTTTGCAGCCGAGCCCGAATTTCTGGTCCCAAGGTGGCGGGGGGAGGGTAGGACTGAGGAAAGGCTATCCCAGCGTCTAGCTGGACGCCAGGCGAGTGACAGGCCCGCGTGCCCGGCGGACCGGAGCCGGAGCGCCCCTCTTCCCGCTCCTGTCTGCCCTCCCGCTCCGGATCAGCGCCTTACAACTCTTCCACTCTGAAGTGCGTGTTGTGCCCTTGTCCCCGGAGACGCCGAGAGTCCTTCAGGCCCCTCGAGTGAAGTGCAGTCTGGCCCAGTTTCTCTGGCCTTACTTTTATCTCTGCGTTCCTGACCAACCCTTCATGACCCACCTTCCATGGGCGTAGGGCCCCGGGGGCTGCAAGGACTCACCACCGATTGCCACCAGTCTTTCAACTCTGAGTGACCCCAACAATCTGCTCCTCAGATCCCTGCAGGCTGCTGGCGACACCGACCCTGTTACTGCTGCCAGACTTCCGCGCTGCGGGCGCTGGCACCACTCGGCCTACCCGTGACCCCTGCGCACACCCCGAGCGCCCCTGGATGGCTTACCCGTCAGGGCTTTTACTTAACAGTGAAATAAGTTTCCAGGATTTCTGAGCATGCCTGAGCCTCTCGGCCTGTACTCAGGGTTTTTGCTCAGTCTGAACTCGACTCTCAATAAAAAAGCCAGAGCATATATAGTGAAGACGGTGTGGGAGGGATGGGTCCGGGGTTCTCTCTGATCCATCCACGCTTGAAAAACCAGAACCACCGGTATGAGGCCGTGATGTAAAAATTTCTAAGACCTGGGACCGGCTCAAGACATGTCTGGGACTGCTCAGCCTGGAGGGGCTCTGTCCTACGGCAACTGCCTCAGGCGAGGGTTGGGAAATCCTAAAAGGGGAGGGCATTTCTGATTCTCCTGCTAGGTTTCTGCAAAAGGCCCAACTGCTGTAATCTCTACAGACTGCCTATCCTCACCCTACCTCCCCACCCACGCCCTTCCAAGACACAAAAAGCAAATAAAAGACTTTAAGTCACCACTGCGTCTCGGGTTGACTCCGGAGGTGGATCAGCGTCTTGGGGCGGAAGAGAGGAGGGCAGGGGGTGATGTAGGGAATGGGTAGAATGCTGACCGGCCCAAGAACTCTTCAGCCCCCACAAGCACGCTTTCTCAAACCTGCCTGTCACAGATAAGGAATTACATCTTGCTTCCCTTTGCTCAAGCATTTCAGCTCTTTAACCCTGGAGGAAGAAGGAACCTGGGTATCCCCACAGGCACTTTCTCTCCATTTCCTCAGCCAGCTTCAAATTACAGACCTGAGCTTCCTACCTCACAGCCGGGAGGACAGGCCCACCCAGGCCGTATACCTGGGGGACTTTTCAGGCTCTCTTGGTCCCCAGCTTTACACCATTCTCTCTCACACCTGGTTCTGTCTCTAACTGGAGGAGCCTAGAGCGATCTTGTAGGGAGCACTGAGAGGGACTGAGGAAAGAACTCCTTGGACGAGCGGGGTCTGGAGATAAGTGGGGTGAACCCTTTGAACTGGCTTCCCACAATATAATCACTACAGCGAGTCTTTGAGGGAGAGACTCGAGAGAGTTCTCTCTCCCTCCTTCATTCTCTTAGTCCCACCCGCTTCGCCTGGTCTTGCCTCCCGGTTTCCATGACAACTCCAAGGGAGCCTAAACTGGGGGCTTGAATGCCAGGGTGAGGGGAGCAAAGAGGTGGTCCAAGAGCAGAGAGAACCAGTGTGGGGGGGGGGGACTTCTGAAGCTCTCCCCCTCCCTCGCCTCGGTCCCTTTAAGCTCCCCCCCCCTTGCCACCCTCCCTCTGCTTGCCCCCCTCCGACTCTGTCTTCATCTCTCCATCTCTGCGCCGCCGCCGCCGCCGCCGCCGCCGCCGCCGCCGCTGCCGGCTGCGCCATCCCGGACCCAGACTCCTGCACCAGCCAGGGGGCCCTGACAGCCGCTTCAGAGACCCTGTCCCAGCAATTGCAAACATGTCATCGGAAAAGTCAGGTAAAAAAGAAAAATACCAATACCCCCCCAACACCATCTCCTCCATTATCTCCTGTCTAACCCCCCCACTTGCCCTAACCCCCTTCTTTGACCCTCTCCGGGGTGTTGTATGGTGGCTCAGTTCCATTCCCCTTCTCTCCGCTTGTACCCGCACCCCCTCCTCTTTCTCTGTCACATCCTTCTCTTCCTTTCTTTGGGTCAGTCTGCCTTGTGCCTTGTCAACAACATGGGGGGGGGGCAGGTTGAGAAGGAGAGGAAGGCACAGCCAGGTCCTGCAAGGACAGCATCACTAGGAGTGACAGATGGACAATCCCTGGCTCACTGGCATGGAGACACCCAGTGGAGAAATAACGATGCCTTGATCGGATGGGGGTTGTCAGAAGTGAAATCTAGAAGACTTTTTTTTTTTTTTTTTTTTTTTCCTGAGACGAGAGTTCCCCGTGTAGCCCAGGCTGGCCTTGAACTCCCTAGTTCCCCATCCTCCTGCCTCTGCTTCACAAGTGCTGGGATTCCAGGCATGAACCACCAGAAGACTTTTTTTTATGGCCCTCCGAACAGAGGCCACGAGATTCCCAGGTAACCCCTGGCCTGCTTCCCCACGGAAGGAAAGTGGAAGTGCCATCCACATAAAAACGGCCAAACCGAGCACGCGCGAGGAGGGACAGCCCTGAGCCGGCCCTGGATGCGGATGTGTGGTTGACGACTGTGGGTGACAGCGGAGGAGCTGGGGAAGAGTTGTGCCGGTTGTGATGGCAAAACTAGACTGGAGGGCAGGTGGCCTAGATACCACCCCTTCCCTGACCCCAAAATGGGAGGTGTCGTCTCCCCGGTCTCTCCCCTGATACGTCTCCATCTCTGACTGTCTGATGCTTCTTACCTTCTGATCTCTGGCTGTTTTCTCTCTCTCCTTATCCTCTCCTCTGCTTTCCGTGGCCAGGCCTTCCAGACTCAGTTCCCCACACTTCACCGCCGCCCTACAATGCGCCCCAGCCTCCGGCTGAGCCCCCCATCCCGCCCCCACAAACGGCCCCCTCCTCGCACCATCACCACCACCACCACTACCACCAGTCTGGCACTGCCACCCTCCCGCGCTTAGGGGCAGGTGGCCTGGCCTCTGCTGCGGCTGGCGCTCAGCGTGGCCCTTCGTCCTCCGCCACGCTACCGAGGCCCCCTCACCATGCCCCGCCCGGTCCCGGCGCTGGGGCTCCCCCACCCGGCTGTGCTACCTTACCCCGCATGCCACCCGACCCTTATCTGCAGGAGACTCGCTTCGAGGGCCCACTTCCCCCACCACCGCCGGCGGCTGCCGCCCCGCCCCCGCCAGCGCCAGCCCCGACGGCCCAGGCCCCGGGCTTTGTGGTGCCCACGCACGCGGGGGCGGTGGGCACGCTGCCGCTGGGGGGCTACGTGGCGCCCGGCTACCCGCTGCAGCTGCAGCCCTGCACTGCCTATGTTCCGGTGTATCCGGTGGGCACGGTGAGTGTGGGGCTGACGGGACCTAGGAGGAGAGGGAGGGAGGCAGGTGCAACAGGGACACGTGGGGAGCTGGGAGAGAGAGAGAGCGAAGTAGAACCGGACCGAGCGGTGTTCTGGTAACAAACCCTAGAAGTGGAGAGGGAAGGGATTGTGGGTGGGGAGGTGGGGGGGCTGGTGGGGGGCATCTTCGGGGATCAGAGGTCAAGGCGTGGGAGGTGGTTCAAAAGTCAAGACGAGGTCTGAAAGAAGGAGACCGCTTGGAGGGAGAGGAAGGAATGGAACCTGGGAAGCCAGGGGTAGAAGGGAGCAAAGCCTGAGCCTGGGGATGCTGAGGAGGATGGACACAAGACCTGAAGTGCAGAACAGACCCATGCCTTGCAAGAGTGTGGGAACGTCCACCGAGGCCTAGGCCGATTTTACTACCAGGAAGGATGGGGTGTTCATTTTTTTCCCCCTTTAAACCTTAGAATCGTGTTTTTAGAAACCTCTCTGCCAACTGGCCGGCCGCTGGCAAGCAGCGAGAGTGTAGGCGTGACGGCCCTTTCCCCCCACTGTCCTTCCCACAGCCCTACGCAGGCGGGACCCCCGGGGGCCCGGGAGTGACCTCCACTCTGCCCCCGCCGCCCCAGGGCCCAGGGCTGGCTCTGTTAGAGCCCAGGCGCCCGCCGCACGACTACATGCCCATCGCCGTGCTGACCACTATCTGCTGCTTCTGGCCTACAGGCATCATCGCCATCTTCAAGGCCGTGCAGGTGTGTGGGGCGGGGGCGGACAGGAAAAGCCTAGGCAGACCCGGGATTCCTTAGCCCAGGCCATTCTGGGCATATTCTTAGAGGGAGGCTGCGACCGGTGAGCAGTGGCTCTCTGACCCTCTTCCCGCATCCCTCCCCGACAGGTGCGCACGGCCTTGGCCCGCGGAGACATGGTGTCCGCCGAGATCGCTTCACGTGAGGCCCGGAACTTCTCATTCATCTCCCTGGCCGTGGGCATCGCAGCCATGGTGCTCTGTACCATCCTCACGGTCGTCATCATCATCGCTGCCCAGCACCACGAAAACTACTGGGACCCCTAAACACGTTCCCATCTCGGCCCCACTCTGTGCCCCCCAACCTCCCAGGCGCGTCGTGCCGTCCTGCCGCCTACCCAACGCGCGCCCTGCACATCCTCCTGTGGCCGCCGGACTTCCAGACATCATAAACTCCGCCCCCTCGGAATCTCTGGCCCAGCGAGTAGCTCCGAATCCAGTTCCTCAGGAACCTCTCCAAAACCCACATTCCCCAGCGGCACTGGAATCCAGGCCAAACACCGAGCCCCGGGTCGCCCCAGTTCCCCAGCCCATCAAAGTGTAATGCCGGGGGGCGGGGCTCTCCTGGTCTCCGATCCCCGGTAGGGCGTCAGGTCCCCGAAGCTCCGCCTCCCCTATAGCCCCGCCCCAACTCCCACAAACCCCGCCTCCAGGTCGGCAGGCTCCGCCTTCTTTTCTTCCTTGCGGGGTGATTTAGTCTGTTGATTGGGTTCTTGAGTTCAGGCCCAGCCTACAGACGGACGGACGGACGCTTCCCCCTACCCCTCTAAAAGAGGACTCAGCCCTGAGAGAACTGCAACCCCACTTTGGTTCGGATTTTTGCCAATGCGGATTTCTCTTCTCCGCCCGGGTTTCTACCTATTTTCCTGCTAATTCCAGAACTCCTGTTTTGTTGGTTTTGGAGTGAGATGTGGCAAGTTTCTGGTTTAGTACCCCTTACCCTGGAAAAAGAACCAAGTCCCTGCAATGTAAATACTCTTTCTAGCTGTGCCAACCCCTGGGCAGCGGGGCAGAAGGATTCAGGAAGGGAGCCTGCGCACCCCGCTCCCCTCAACCCTAGACTTGTTTTGGTCTGTGTGTGCGTGTGTGTGAACTTCCGAAAGACGGTATTAAAGACACTTTAGTGGATTTATCACCCGCAGTTCCAGAGTTCGGAGAACACCCTGGCGTTCCGTTCCCTTTTCACTTTTCATCTTGTTATTTTTTTTTTCCTCCGCGGGGGAGGGGAGCGGGGCAGGCCGGCAAAAGACAAGCGGGAGGAGATAGTTTCCTATGACAGCAGAGAAAAGAGGGTCCCCAGCCAGGCTTGCTGTAGGTCTATAGCCAGGAGTTCAAAGCTACACTCTACTTTATGTAGAAAGTTAGAGGTCATTCTGTGCTGTGTTAAGCCTTATCTCAAAAGAGAGAAGAAACCAGACCGGAGAAGACCTGGAGGGTCGTTCTCAATCCTGCTTTCCCGCTCCCCTCTGGAATGGGGACCGGAGACTTCCGGAAGGAAGAAGGTGGTAGACCAGTTAGGCTGATCAAGGCTAGGATGACAGGAACAAGGGGAGAACACCACAGGCCCACAGGGTCCCCCAGCCTGGGGCTGGACAACATGCAGCAGAGTCCTGGGTGAAGGCAAGCTCAGGCAAGGAGCAGAGAGCTGTGGGGACCTGGGGAGAGCGCTAACAGAGCCTCTACACCTGGGCTAATTGCCCTAGCTCACCCTAAGCCTGTAGATAGCGGGGCCTCTGTGAGAGGGGATGGGGACAAGCAGAGCGGTGTCTGGTTTCACAGCACACATGGAGAACAGGGTGTCACCCAGCTTTGTTCATTCATAAGGCACGGCCAGGACACACAGGGTGGATGGTGAGATATGCTCAGACCAGGCTGTGACCCCAAATCCAGACAGAAAACCTTGCACTGAGGCGGGGTGGGAGGGGCAGAGGCACAGGTATCACAGGTTCCCCTTGGGACATTTCAGGTCTAACATGCCTTCCCTAGCGATAGTTCTTTTTCTTAAAGATTTATTTTTATTTTATTTATTGTCTGCTCTGGAGTGTATACAAGAATGTGTGCGGATGCCCACCAAGGCCCTCCAGTACACTGCTGGGGTTACAGGTGGTTGTGAACCACCTGCTGTGGGTGCTGGGATGTAACTCAGGTCCTCTGAAAGAGCAGTGAGATCATAACCACTGATCAGCCTCCACCAAGGCTCTTGGAGGATTTCTTGTGTGCAGCATTTCCTTCCTCACACCCTGAACGGCTTTCCTCTTGGGTTGGAAAGCGTCTGTGTGACTCTGTCTTTCCTGCCTCCTCGAAATGTACTTCCGTTCCTCACACTGCCAGAATCTCAAATAGCCAGTGATTACACTGCACAAAATTAATGATGTTTTCAAAATATTCTGCTTCTCCCAGCCCTTTTGTGCCTGTCTTGTCTGTCTGCCTGCCCACCCCCACCCTCGATTCATTTACTTATTTTGAGACTGTGTCTCATATAGCTCAGTTAAACTTAAACTCACTGTGTACCTGAGGTAACCTTCAACTCCTGAAATACTTCTTCCCCCTCCCAAGTGCTGGAATTACAGGTGTGTGTCACCATGCCTCAGGCACACCTGTCTCTTGACTGGGAATTCTCTATACCTCCAGGCTCAGTGACATGTTGTCTCCTCCCCAAACATGTCACTAATAGTCCCTCTTTCTTCCCTTCCCCAGATGTCTATCTCTAGATTTTATTTTTCTTCTCTGGGGTTTTCTTTTGAAATCTCATCCACTTGCTAGGCGGTGGAGGCACAAGATTTTAATCCCAGCATCCTGAAAAACCAGAAGAAACAAAAAAGAAAGAAAAGAAATCTCACCCACTCAACACAGGCACCACTTCCATCCCTCCATCCATCTATCCATCTATCTATGATACAGAGGTCACAGTATGTAGCATGGGCTTCCTTCAAATTTGCAATCAAGCTGCCTCAACCTGCCACCACCCCGAGACACACACACACACACACACACACACACACACACACACACACACACACAAATTCTAGAATTACAGGCCTCTACTACCAAGCCAGGAATTCTGTTTATTCTATTTTCTGTTGTTTTAGTTTGGGGTCTTTCTTTCTTTTTTTTTTTTTTTTTTGTTTTGTTTTGTTTTGTTTTTCGAGACAGGGTTTCTCTGTGTAGCTTTGGTGTCTGTCCTGGAACTCACTCTGTAGACCAGACTGGCCTCAAACTCACAAGAGATCCGCCTGCCTCTGCCTATCGAGTGCTGGGATTAAAGGCGTGCACCACCACCACCCGGCAAACAAGAAACTTTCTTTTTTTTTTCAGAACTGAGGACTGAACCCAGGGCCTTGTGCTTGCTAGGCAAGCGCTCTACCACTGAGCTAAATCCCCAACCCCGGGGGCCTTTTTGTTTGGTTGGTTGGTTGTGGATTTTGGGGTGTGTGTGTGTGTTTCGTTGTTATTGTTGTTTTGTTTGAGATGGGGTTTCTCTGTGTAGCCCTGGCTGTCCTAGAACTTTCTCTGTAGACCAAGCTGGCCTCAAACTCAGAGATCTGCCTATCTCTGCCTCCAGAGTGCTGGGATTAAAAGTATGTGCCTCAACTGGGCGGTGGTGGCGCACACCTTTAATCCCAGCACTCGGAGGCAGAGGCAGGCGGATCTCTGTGAGTTCAAGGTCAGCCTGGTCTACAGAGTGAGTTCCAGGATAGCCAGGACTGCTACATAGAGAAACCCTGTCTCAAAACAACAAAAAAGTATGTGCCCCCAGGGCGGGGGTGGGAGGGGGGACAGCTTGACCACACAGCTGCCATGACAGGCTTAGGGGCCCAGACACAGCTTCTGTGACAAGCAAAATCCAGATCCAGGAAAAGTCTTAAGCTGACACCACCTAGAGATCCACCCAGGGATGGGGAAGTACCTGACATTCCAACCATTAGATAAGGTGGCCAGATGTCCCTGAGTCTAGCACATACCTGTTTTTGTTTTACAGATACCCCTAGACAATTATCAACCAGTCAGGGTCCTGAACCCTGAAAATCCCTTCACCCCAACCTCTGCTATGATAAAAACCCTACCCTGCCTGGGCTTAGGGCTCTCTGCTCACTGCTGTGTTGGACAGACAGAGGGACCAAGGTCCGGAGCTTGAAATAAAGGCTCTTTGCTTTTACATTGGGATTCGGTCTCCATGGTGGTCTTTTGGGGGTCCCTGAGATCTGGGCATAACAAAAAGCTAGTCAGGGAGTCACAGCTCAAAAGGGAAGATTGCTTGATCTGAAGAGTCCAGTCTGGCTGTCTGGCTGTCTCTGTCTGTATTGGGCAGTAAAGCCAAGACCTCACAAATGCTAGGTAGGTGCTCTGCCACCCAGCTACCTCCCCAGTCAAAGAGGTGGAGAGCAAAATAAAGGATTTCAGACCCCAGGTCTGGTGGTATAGGCCTGTAGTTCTACCTGCTGGGAAGGCTGAGATAAGGGAATCATGCGTGTAAGGCCGCCTGGTGTGATGGTGCACAGCACTCGGGAGGCAGGGCCAGGTTATCCTTATGAGTTCAAGGCCTGTGTGGGGGCTGATGAGAGAGCTCTCACCAAGGGGAGAAAAGCACTCACCAAGCAGTCTGGCTACATGAGTTTAATCCTTGGAATCCTCCCTGCCCCCCTAGACAGGGTTTCTCTGTGTAGCTTTGGAGCCTGTCCTGGATCTCGCTCTGTAGACCAGGCTGGCTTCAAAATCACAGAGATCTGCCTGCCTCTGCCTCCCCGAGTGCTGGGATTAAAGGCGTGCACCACCACCGCCCGATTTTTTTTTTTTTGGTTGTGAGCCTAGCCTTTAACGGCTGAGCCATCTCTCCAGCCCCCGATTTTTTTTTTTTTAAGTTGGACGTTGGACGTACTTAAAATGTTTTTACATTAAAAAAAAAAAAAAAAAAAGGACAGCCGGGCAGTGGTGGCATACGCCTTTAATCCCAGCACTCGGGAGGCAGAGCCAGGCGGATCTCTGTGAGTTCGAGGCCAGCCTGGTCTACAAAGAGAGTTCCAGAACAGGCACCAAAGCTACATGGAGAAACCTTGTCTCAGAAAACTAAAAAAAAAAAAAAAATCCTCTAGTCAAAAAAAAGGACAAAGATGAATATAGAGCAATGATTTCCTAAGTACAGAATCTCTGTTTTATGTGATGGAAAAGTCCCACAAATGGACAGTAGTATCAGGACATAATATCATGAATATAATAAATCAATACAATTAATGTAATTAATGAATAACATAAATGTAATTATTGAATGAATACTGCAAATGTAATCAGTGAATACCACAAATGTAATTAATATCATGAGTGTAATTAATGAATATCATGAGTGTAATTAAAAATAAATAAATAAATAAAAAATAGGCAGAATGTGGAATGCCCATAAACCTACCAAAAAAAAAAAAAAAAAAAAAAAAAAAAGCTGGACGTAGTGATGCATATCTGTAATCACAGGACTGTTATTTTGGGAGTGGGAGGTGGAGACAGGAGAATCATATGGAAGTTTCCAGTCCAGCTAGCCAGGAGCACGAAGCACAGCAGACTCAAGAGAGAACCTGCTTCCAAGGTCTCCTGACCTCCACACACGTGAGGTGGCAAGCACATCTACACATACATAATAACAATTTTTTGAAAGACGTGTGGGTTGCAGAGGAATTTCAAAATCACTTAAACATCTTAATGAAACCCTGTCTCAAAATAAAAAGTAGGGGGAAGGGAGTGGGCTTGGGGAAACAGTTCAACAGGGTACTTACTTACCCACACTGCACAAGGCCCAAGGGTGTTTTTGTTGTTGCTGTTTTGGTTTTTCGAGACAGGGATTAAAGGCCTGCAGCACCACATGAGCCTGAAAACCTCTCACCCAGGCTGGGAGAACGGGACACTCTAATGATACCACTAACTACGTCAGCAGCGAAAGGCCCTGGATTTAATCCTCGCTGAAGAGTCAGAAGCCCTTCAGAATTACTTATTGCTTATTCAATTATTTCCCAAATTACAGTCTGTCTGTATACTTCGTAATTGAGACCGCCCACGGTTCCTGTCCAGCCTTCGTCATGCTCACCTTGGGGTGTTCAGGCGGCAGCACTCAAAACCTCAGGCCTACTTCTCTGTCTGTGCCAGGCATGAATCAAACCGCTTGACGTTTATCATCAGTGTCTGACCACCCCTACGCTTTCTCCAGTATGTATCTGCACTTATTTATTTCCTGTCCTTCAAGGCCCAAATCAACTCACCCCTCACTCATCACACAAGGCTCTCTAAGTTGGGATGCCGGAGCTGGAGGGGAGCATTTTTGAAGCCCAAAGCTCAGGTGACATCTTTCGGCTTGAAATTAGAATCTCTGGGTAAGGGAGACTCAAGTGTCAATATTGTGATGTCCCCAGAGGATTCCAAAGAGCATCCAAGGCTGGGAGTCACCTCAGAGACCACCCGAGGAGGAGAATCTGAAAGGTGCTTCAACCTGGGAAACCTTTTTCTTTCTTTCTTTCTTTCTTTCTTTCTTTCTTTCTTTCTTTCTTTCTTTCTTTCTTTCTTTCTCTTTCTTTCTTCCTTCCTTCCTTTCTTTTCTTTTCTTTTTTTCTTTTTAATAATTTGCTTTGATTTTATGAGCACTGATTAGTGTTTTTGCCTGCATGTGTGTCTGTGTGAGAATGTCAGATCCTCTGGAACTGAAGTTACAGAAAGATGTGAGCTGCCATGTGGGTGTTCGGAATTGAACCTGGGTCCTCTGGAAGAGCAGCCAGTGCTTTTAATCACCGAGCCATCTCTCCAGCCCCTAGAGCAACTTTCTTTAGGAAAAAGTTTCTGCATCTGAAGCACACACACCTGCATTTCCCAGTTTCTTACCTGTGGTCTTGATGCTCCCACTTAATCCGAAGCAGCGCTTGGAATCCACTGTCAAATCTTGCTCCTTTCTGATTTTCATATCCTCATCTGGCAAAATCTCTCACACTAATATTTGAACTCTTTGAAAGTAATTAGGAGAAGTGAGTAAAAATCACTTCTCATCTCTTCCCCTCACCCAGATTCTGCCCTCTGGGGGAGACAAGAGGGCCCCTTGTTCCTATGGTCCTCCTCCCTGCCTGGCCTCAGCTCCCCTGTGTTCAGAGCCCAGGCCCCTGTGGACACCCTGAGTCCCGAGCAGAGGCCCTGCTCCCTCACTCTGGCCAGTCTACGCCTGGCTCACTGTCTCTGCCTCTCCCTCTTCGGTCTTCGATGTTTTATTATGCTGTTATTGTTTGTGGTGCTGAGGATGGAAGCCAGGACTCCTGTGTGCCAGACAAATGCTGTACCGGGGATCTACCTTCTGGGCCCCTCACCTGATCATTTTTGATGTCTTTAATATCCATGTATATCAACAATCTAGCTGCCCACTTTCTCCCACCCACACCAACCATCCACCTATCAGTCATTCAACCTGCTTGCTCACCACCAGAAGCTGCCGACCTTCCAAAAGTCTCATTTACAGTCTTTTCCTGTCACCCTTCAGTTCCACTTGAAAAATTCCCAACTCCCTTTGGACCACCCACCCACGGACTCTGTCCATCACTTAAATTTTTTTTTTTAATTTATGAATTTATTTGGAGTCTTTTTTTTTTTTGCTTGATAAGATTCCATTTTAGTATTTACATGGAGAATTCTTTTTTTTTTTTTTTTTTTTTTTTTAATGCTGAATGCTGTTTATTGAAGGAGGGAAGAGGTCTTAAATACAGGCTTACAGCACAATGGGAGAACCCCGGAGGGCAGAAGTTCAATACCGATGTTTTACAATCTTGCATCTAAGCTGTTAACGCCCATTATGCAGGATACACAGACAAGGAACTTTATGTGTATGGGTGTTTTGTCTACATGTATGTCTGTGTAACACTTGCCTGGTGCCCATGGAACCAGAAGGAGACATCGGATCCCCTAGAGCTGGAATTACAGATGGTGTGAGTCACCAAGTGGATGCTGGGAATTGAACCGTGGGCCTCTCGAAGAACAGCCAGTGCTCTTAACTGTTCATCCATCTCTCCAGCTCACATCACTTTTATTATTGTTTGATTTCCTCAGCTTTTGGGTTTGGTTTTGTTTTTTCGAGACAAGGTTTCTCTGTGTAAACTGTCTTGGCTGTCCTGGAACTCTCTTTGTAGACCAGGCTGGCCTCAAATTCACTGAGATCCATCCACCTCTGCTTCCCAAGTGCTGGGATTAAAAGTGTGCGCCACCACCACCTGGCTTTCCTCAGTTTTTCATTTTCAGGCCAGGCATGATAGCTCATGCCTGTAACCTAAGAACTTGGGAGGCTTAAGCAGGAGGACTGCCATGAGTTCAAGGCCAGCCTGGACCAGTGACCCTATCTCCAGAGAAAAAGAAAATCTCACTTTGCTCATTTCTCAGTTTAGCTTCTGTCCTGGCTAGTTTTACATCTGAGAGGAGGGAACCTCAATAGAGAAAATGCCTCTGTAAGATACAGCTGTAGGACATTTTCTTAATTAATGATTGATGGGAGAGGGCCCAGCTCATGGTGGGTGGTGCCATCCCTGGGCTGGTTGTCCCGGGTTCTATAAGAAAGGAGACTGAGCAAGCCGTGGGGAGCAAGCCAGTAAGCAGCACCCCTCCATGGCCTGTGCATCAGCTCCTGCCTCCTGGTTCCTGCCCTGCCCGAGTCCTGTCCTGACTTCTTAGTGATGGATTGTTACCTGGAAGCTGAAATAAACCCTTTCCTTACCAAGTGGCTTTGGTCATGGTGTTTCCTCACAGGAACAGTGATGCTGTCTAGTACAGCTTCCAAAGTTGAACGCCCTACGCACCTCGAGGCCTCACCCTGTTCTCCAGGCTCCTTTCCCTTTGTGCAATTTACCTCTGGCTCAATCTCACCCTGTCTGCTAACACTTCACCCACCTGCTGAATAGGTCCCAGGGAAATGCACAGTCATACTGGATGGTTCGCTCCCTGTGGGCTGTTGGGTGTAGCTGCCAGCCTACATTTCCCTCTTCAGTGAATCTTCCCCAGTCTGAGACCACAGTTTCACAAGATGACAACGTTCTTTCCAAATAGAAAACAGAACCATTCAAAAAGGAACTCCCTCATAGCTTCACCCACATCCAGCGCCACTGCAGTGGGTACCTCTGCTGCAGAAGCTCACTTGCTTCTGGCCCAGTTCATCTGTGCCCAGGGAATCCAGACCTTCCACCTGCCGGAGCTGGGACTCCTTAAGCCATCTCCTTTGGTTTTTCTACGTCACCGAAACACGTCCATTATTGTACAAACATGTTATAGGTTTAACTGTAAAGAAAGGAAACCTCGGGGGCTGGAGAGATGGCTCAGCGGTTAAGAGCACTGGCTGTTCTTCCAGAGGTCCTGAGTTCAGTTCCCAGCAACCACATGGTGGCTCACAACCATCTGTAATGAGATCTGGTGCCCTTTTCTGGCCTGCAAGCATGCATGTAGGCAGAACACTGTATCCATAATAAATAAATAAATCTTTAAAAAAAAAAAAAAGAGAACGGAAACCTCGCCGAAGTAGTTTAGCAAGGGCACAATATTGTCAAGAGTGCTTGTGCTCCGGCAGGAAGGGAACTGTGATTGACTCTCTTTGGAAAGAACTATGCAGGGTGCTGCAACGGTACTGGGACGGCTTCTCATCTTCGTTTGTGGTGCTAGAGATCCAAGGGTGCATGAAGGATGCATGCTAGACAGGCACTCTACCACTGAGCAGTTGCTGTTGCAGATGTAGCCTCCTACCCCTCCACTTCCTCTCCATTCCCCCCCTTCTCCCCCTCCCATCCTTCCCCTCTTCCCTCCTCCTCTCCTCTTCCTCTTTTTCTGATACAGGATCTCACTATATAGCCCATGCTGGCCTTGAACTCAAGAGTCTCCTGCCTCAGCTTCTCACGTGCTGGGATTACAGTCCTGCCTCACTGTGCCCACCTCAACCCAAGACTTGACTTTCCTTTTCTTTGTTCACTTGACTGGCTTTTTATTTTTTTTTAGAATTAATTATTGCCAAGCCTGGTGATGCACACCTTTAATCTGAGCACTCTGGAGGCAGAGGCTGGTGGATCTCTATGAGTTAGAGGCCAGCCTGGTCTACATAGAGAGTTCCAGGTCAACTAGGGTGACACAGTGTGAGACCCTGTCTCAAAAAAAAAAAAATCATTATCATTGTGAGGGAGTATGGTGTGCATGCATGTGTAGGTGTGTGTGTGTGTGTGTGTGTGTGTGTGTGTGTGTGTGTGTACCATGGTGCCTATTTAGAGGCAGAGGACAGCTTTGTGGAGTTGGTTTCTTAGGTCTGCCCTTATCTGGATTGTGGAGATTAAGGTTCAGTGTTCTCTGTCTCCCCTCCCCACCTCCTCCTTTTCCTCCCCTCAGCTCTCTCTCTGCTGGTGATTAAACACAGGGCCTTGTATAAGCTAACCATATGGTCCACTATTGAACTGTACCCAGCCCCTTGTTATTTTGTGCGTGTGTGTGTGTGTGTGTGTGTGTGTGTGTGTGTGTGTGTGTTCCTGTGTGTACCACAGTGTACCTGTAGAGGTCAGGTGACAACTTGTGTGAGTCAGTTCTCTCCTTCCACCATGTGGATTTCAGGGACCAAATTCAGAACATAAGGCTTGGTCAAAGCCTCTTTACCCACCGATCTATTTCACCTCCCCTAATGTATTGACTTATTTACTTTAGTTGATTTTTTCTAGTGATTTATTGTGTGTGTGAGCGTGTATTACATGTGTGCATACGTGCCATGGCAGTGCTGTGGAGTCGGTCCTCTCCTCCCACCATGTGGGTTCTGGAGACAACCCTCAGGTCCTCAGGCCATCGGAAAGCACCTTTACCTGCTGAACCACTTACCTCACTAGCCCTGTTTTGTTTTTTCAGACATGTTTCAAGTAGCCCAGTTCGGTCTCACTCAGACTACGGAGCTGAGGATGGTCTTGAACTCCCAATTCTTCTGCTTCTGTCTTCTGAGCTTGGAGTTAGAGGCAAGCCCCATCACACTCCATTTATGTGGTACTGGGGGTCAAACACAGTACCTCCTGCCTGCTAGGCAAGCACTCTACCCACTGAGCGATCCCCGCCCCCTACAGGTCACCATACATCATTTATGGCACAGGACCAATATCAACTCCATGAGGAGACTTGCCCTCGGCGCTGGATTAAACACGCACATGCACACGCACACGCACACGCACATGCATCTGGGACCTTTCCTACCTATTTGCTCACCCTGGTTGACTGGTTCATCACGCTTGTCACTACCTGACATTGTAGGACGCGTTATCAATAGGTCTCTACTCCCTGACATCTGCTGTTGTGAGAATGTCAGCTATTGCCTGTTCCTCAGCCTGTGACCTAGCACAGGGCTTAGCAAGAAGAAGGCCCGCAACAGAGATTTGTCTCTGTTGCATCAGATTTGTTGCATCATGGGTGGGGGAGGGGCCGCGAGAGGCCCACCCCTCCCAGAGAGACTGTTAGCTGGTTGTTTGGGGGAGAAGGGTGTCATGTCTCCAGTGGTGTGGTCAGGATAAATTGTTCCCACTCAGGCAAGTAACCCATATTAGACCCAACAGGTTACACACAAAAAGATTTTGTTGAGAAGGTGTCCATCGGGAAAGAGGGGGCGAGGGAGAGGAGCAGGGCAGGGCAAACATGACTAAAAGTCATAGTACATGGATGTATGACACTGCCAAACAACAACAACAAACTAAGCCAGGCATGGTGGAGCACTCCAGGCATGGTGGAGCACTCCAGGCATGGTGGAGCACTCCAGGCATGGTGGAGCACTCCAGGCATGGTGGAGCACTCCAGGCATGGTGGAGCACTCCTTTAATCCCAGCACTCAGGAAGCAGAGGCAGGCAAATCCTTATGAGTTCAAGGCTAGCCTGGTCTACATAGTGAGTTCCAGGCTAGCCAGGGCTACAAAGTGAGACTCAGTCCCCAAATATGATTTTTTTTTAAGATTTATTTTTATGTGTACGAGTGTTTTGCCTGTATGTATGTATGTATGTGTACCATATGTGTGCCTAGTGCTCACAGAGGTCAGAAGAAGGCATTGGATGCCCTGAGACTGGAGTTTCAGAGGGTTGTGAGCCATCAAGGGGAGGCTGGACACTGAACCAGGTGCCTGCAAAAGCAGACAGTGCTCCTAACCACTGAGTCGTTCTCTAGTCCCAGTTAAATAAAAAAAAAAATAAATAAACCATTGAGCAGGGGCTGGGTATACGGCTTAGTAGTGAAGAGCAAGCCAAGGGCGTACAGAGGATTGATCCCCACCATCCCCACCATCCCCACACAAGGGGAAAAAGACTGAATGGATAATTAGCTCCTTGAGTCATGTTAGGAGAAAATGAGGTAATACATATTAGCTAATGCACATGAGCTAAGACTATTGTCCTTTAGCACAGTGCCTGGTGTTGCTGCTGTGGCTCATGGCCAGGCTTAGTATGGGGCACTTCCTACAGAGTGTTTCACTGCAGAAAGTCTTTTTTTTTTTTTTTTTTTTTTGGTCACCTCGTCCTGCCAGAAAACCCCGCCTGCAAGGCAAGCACAGTCAAAAGACTTTGGGAAGAAAGAGGAACAATTTTGACACAAATTCCAGGAGAACCAAAAACCACAGAAACCACCAAAACTAAACAGAAGGGGACATTTGTTTAACCTCTGGGAAGCTAGAATTTTAGCCCCTCATGCTGATGCTATACGGCAGAGCCGTGGAGCGTTGGCAGCACTTGGGTCCTTGCAGTGTGGAGTGCATGGTGTTTGACAGTGTGAAAAACTGCAGCTTGCTCCGGGTCTTGTGACAGGGCAGCTGCATGCAGCGTGGAACAGCCTGGGACGAGACTGACACCAGGGGTGCATAATGCTGGGTGGACAAGGTGTGTGCTTCTCCTGCTGCACATTCCGAAACAAATGCCCAAATCTCTGCATGTCAAAGCAATGTAGAGCTTTCCAGGCTCAGCAATCTGCCTCCATGCATGAAGCCTTCCCAGACAGTGCTGAGCTGGAAATCACGAAGGCCCCGACACCCAGCCCACTTTCCTGGTGTCTGGAGTGTTTTGAAACATGACACTCCCCCAACTGGCGGGCATCTCTGCTTTTGTCTCCATTCTTCATTGATAAATCCTAAGGACCTAGTAAGGATTTGGGAGTGTGTGTGTGCGTGTGTGTGTGTGTGTGTGTGTGTGTGTGTGTGCGCGCACACACACACGCACACACGAGGGAGACTGTATACTCTGTGTGGACTCTGCCACTGAGGGACACCCCAACCTTTAGTAAGGATTACTCACTGACTCAGAGTGGATTGTGGAGCTGCAAAGACGGCACTGTGGTTACGGGTTTGCTGTTTTTCTACAGGACACACATGTCAGACGTGTATCTGGTATCTGCAGTTCAGCCTTCAAATGATTTCAATTCCTCCTCCTCTTCTTTGTCACTCATGTAGCCCAGGCTGCCCTCAAATTCGCTCACTATTTAGCTGAGAAAAATCTTGAACTCCTGATCCTCCTGGGGCTATAGGAGTCATCGTGCCTGTCTCCAGCTCACTCCTTAGATACCAGCAAAATGGTTACCACAAGGAATGTTCACTCACCTCACAGCTCATTCTCACAGCACATTTTATACCTCTATGATTTCTTTCCGTAGTGAGACTATAAATTTCATGAGTGCAAAGGCTGTGTCTGTCTGTCTGTCTGTCTGAATCACCTCTGTATCCCCAGACCCAAGATGCTGCCTGGATTCAGCAGTTGTTCAATAAATGCCTACTGAATGAATGGAGGAATTAAAGTTTACATACACAGAGAGAGACAGAGACAGACAGACACACACAGAGAAAGAGAGAGAGACAGACAGACAGGTAGACACACACAGGCAGACACACACACACACACACACACACACACACACACACACACAGTCCTAGCATGCTGCCTGGATACAGTATCTGCTCATTAAATAGCTGTTGAATGAATGGAGGAGTTAAATTACACACACATACACACAAAGTCACCACCCATGGAGTCTGATGTAGCTAAAGTATACACACAAAGTAACAAGAGAGTGTTACAAAGGGCTCGGCTCCTGGGAGGTGGGGTTTCTGTGTCCAAGGATTAGGGTATGAGCCATCCTGCACTTCCTGCTTCTCTTGAAATCCCTCAGAGGGAAGTCCAGGAGAGAGAAGATAGATTAATTTTCAATAAGATTCCAGGGATACCGAGAACCACAATAGTCAGTCATGGTGTTGGGATGGAGCAGGGCAATGCCTAAGGTTACTCTGGCTCAAAACCTAAAATAGAATTTTAGAGAGGAAAAAAAAATCAAGGTCTGTAACCTGGAGCTTAACACTGTTTTTTGTTTTGGTTTGGCTTGGTTTTTTGAGACAGGGTTTCTCTGTGTAACAGTCCTGGCTGTCCTGGAGCTCGATTTGTAGACCAGGCTGGCCTTGAACTCACAGAGATCCACCTGCCTCTACTTCCGGAGTGCTGGGATTAAACATGTGTGCCATCTGATTTACAGGTGTCTTTTAGATTGCCATCCCAAGTGTTTTTTTTTTTTGTTGTTTTTTTTTGTTTTTTGTTTTGGTTTTTTGAGACAGGGTTTCTCTGTGTAGCTTTGCGCCTTTTCCTGGATCTTGCTCTGTAGACCAGGCTGGCCTCGAACTCACAAAGATCCACCTGCCTCTACCTCCCGAGTGCTGGGATTAAAGGCGTGCGCCACCACCGCCCGGCCTGAGGAAGTTTTTTAAATACAACTATTCTCTTTATAATCCAATCAGTGTTAAAGCTTGTCAGTGTTTCCTTTCACCTTCATCAATGAAGCCCTGGGTGTGATCCACAGTACCACATAAATCACACACAGTGGTGCATGCCTGTGGTTCCAGCTCCTCCACTGCATAGTGAGTTCCAGGCCAGCAAGAGACACATTAAGACTCTGTCAAACACCAAGAACAACATATGCCCAAGTGAGGTACTTAGGGATTCTCCTTCCCTGAAGAATGGTCCTGGCCCAGCTTGTACAGGCAGTTCGCCAAGGCTGAGTCACTTAAGGAATCTATCTACACCTTCTGTAGGGAGGAGACCCGTTCTCCACCGTTCCACTCACTGGAGCGTGCTATACCAGTTACACACACAAAATATAGGACAAACTGAGCTGGTTCAGAATGAGGTCACCGAGGGATTATGCCCTTGGCGGTGCTTTTCGTGGGCTGGAAGCATGAGCCCTAGCTAAGAATCACAGGCTCTATCTCAGACTTCTGAAATCCAGGTCTGCAATTTAACGTCTTTCCCAAGTGATAGGCATTCACATTCGTGTTTGAAAAAGGGGATCGGTTGAAGGGCCGGGATGGAAATGAGACAAAAGTCAAGGAGGAGCCAAAATGGACAGGAGTTGACTTCAGCTAAGATCTCTGAATTTAGGCATAACAACACAGGAGGTTCTGAATCGTTAAATTCTCGGCCATTAAAAAAAAATAGTGAGGCTCAAACTCAGGGCCTTTACGCATGCTTGGCAAAACTCTCCACCTCCACTCCATTTTCTTCAGTCCGTTTCCCATTCTTGGTCTTCTTTTACATTTTGAACAAACCAGATCTTTGTCTGGTTCGGTTCGATCAGGCCTGATTCTATTGCTTAGGTCTAGTCCGGTTGCTAAGGTACGGAGCTTCACGGTTGCTGGGGAAATGACGTCACCCGGTGGGCGGGCTAAGCAGCGTCTCCGTCCTCCCGATTGGTCGGCATGTTGGGGATTAGCTTCGCAGTCTGGTGGGCGCCACGGCTGTTTGCCAGACTCCGCTGCTCCGGGGCTCGTCCCCAGGCCTCGGGACCGCACTCAGCGAAGGAGACGTGACTTAGGCCGCCCTCCCAGGCTTTTTGGCCGCTCAGGTACTTTTTTGGCTCAGTCAAGTGCCGGGAGTTGGGACGGCTACCCGAACCGTGGGGAATTACGGAAATGATAGTTCTAAACTGAATCTGGGTGGACGTTAGCTTTGGAAAGGAAAGAAAGAAAAGAAAAGAAAGAAAGAAAAACTTTTAGGACTGGGTGCCCTGGTCTCAAAAGAATGACGAGGAGTCCTAACTAGGAATCCGGGTATTTGCATTGTTTCGTTTTGGTTTTTTTTGTTTTTTTTCAGGTATGAACTACACTTGATCCATCACTTTCCAGGCAAAACTGTTCCTTTATCTCCTGTTGAAGGGATCAGGGGGTGATGGAGACATCACCTGTCAGCCCAGTGAAAGAGAAGGGCACCGCGCAACCGCGGCCACGGGAAGAGAATGCCCAGCAAAACCTGGATGCAGCGGTCCAGATTAGGCAGCAGGCCCCAGGCCCCTCCCCTGAGGCCCTGAAGCTGGGAGTGAGACCCGATCCAGCCAGTCGAATTGTAGAGAATCAGGAGGTTGAAAACCCGGTGGCTGGACTTGAAGGTGACGCTGATAAATCTCACGTCTCCTCCGATGAGGTGGCGGAGCCTCTTCGAGCTTCTGATCTTTGGTACTGCCCTGATGGGAGTTTTGTAAAGAAGATCATAGTTCGTGGCCGTGGCTTAGACAAACCCAAACTCGGCTCCCAGTGCCGAGTGTTGGCTTCGGGGTTTCCTTTTGGGTCTGGGATGCCAGAGGGCTGGACTGAACTAACCATAGGCATTGGGCAATGGAGGGAAAAAACTTGGGGGGAACTCACAGAAAAATGCCTGGAGTCCATGTGTCAAGGCGAGGAAGCAGAGATTCATCTTCCTGGGTCCTCTGCGCCTCTTGCCAAGCTCAGACTGGATTCCTTCACTAAGGGTCGGGATTCCTGGGAGTTGGAGGCTATGGAGAAGGAGGCCCTGGCCAGTGAAGAGCACTCCAGGGGTACAGAACTGTTTCGAGCTGGCAATCCTCAGGGGGCTGCCCGATGCTATGGACGGGCCCTCCGGCTGCTGCTGACCTTACCCCCGCCCGGACCCCCAGAACAAGCGATCCTCTACGCCAATCTGGCCGCCTGCCAGTTGCTGCTAGGGCAGCCCCAGTTGGCCGCCCAGAGCTGTGACCGCGCGCTGGAGCGGGAGCCGGGCCATTTAAAAGCCCTGTACCGGAGAGGGGTTGCTCAGGCTGCCCTGGGGAACTTGGAGAAAGCAACTGCTGACCTCAAGAAAGTGCTGGCCGCTGACCCCAAAAACCGTGCAGCCCAAGAGGAGCTGGGCAAAGTGGTCATTCAGGGAAAGAAACAGGATGCTAGGCTGGCGCGGGGTCTTCGAAAGATGTTCAGCTGATTAAAAAGTTAGACTTTAAAAGAGACGGGGACCCGTGAATTGTGTTCTGTGTTGTGGGACTTTTAAGGGCCCCAAAGGGGTTTCCGTTCATACCCTAATCTCACCTATGGGGCGTCAGTGAGCCACTTGGGGGTGAGGTGGCTTATCCACCTCTTAAAATCTTGTATTTATTATGTGTATATATGCCTTTATGTACCTGGGGATGTCAGAGGGATTTGCATCCCCTGGAGCTGGAGTTACAGATGGTTGTGAGTCACCTGGTGTGGGTGCTGGGAATGGAATCCAGGTCCAGGTCCTTCCAAGAGCAGTAATCAATCTCTCTCTCTCCCTCTCTCTCCCTCTCTCTCCCTCCCCCCCCCTCCCTCCCTCTCTCCCCCTCCCTCCCTCCTCCTCCTCCTCCTCCTCCTCCTCCTCCTCCTCCTCCTCCTCCTCCTCCTCCTTCTTCTTCTTCTTCTCTCTCTCTCTCTCTCTCTCTCTCTCTCTCTCTCTCTCTCTCTCTGAGACAGGGTTTCTTTGTGTACCCCTGGCTGTCTGGAACTCGCTCTGTAGACCAGGTTGGCTTCGAACTCGGAAATCCTCCTGTCTCTGCCTGGGATTAAAGGCGTGCGCCGCCGCCAGTTGATAGACCCCAGACTCAGGGCACTATCCTCTCAGGTGGGCGCCCCAGAAACCCGGATTCCAGACCAGTTGCTGCAATCACATGAGGCTTTATTTTAATCGTTTGCGCAAATGGACCCCCCTACACAATTCAGTGAGAGGAGCCCCGAACAATAATTGCAGGCGAAAACCATAATATTAGCATAGCATTCGGGGCAATACATAATTGGCTAGTTTAAAAATCAGTACCGGGGAGGGGTGTGATTACGTGTGTATTTGTGCCTTCATGAGTTTATGGGCAACACATGGGTGCAGATGTCTGAGGAAAACCGCTGAGTCCTCGGTCCAGTCCAGATGCTGGAACTTTAAGTGCTAGGAACTACATTTCCCAAAAGGCTGTTCTCTGGGGGCTCTACGGCGCGTGCGCAGTTCCGCCTGGAAGTGTGGTGTGGCTGACCGCTGCCGTGTTCCCATTGGCCCAACGTGTACAGTCACTGCTCCTTCGTGTCATGTGCTTAGCACTTAAGCCTCTGACTGGTCAGGAAGACTTCCGGGATGCGGGTTTTCTTCAGCGAGCCCACTGATTTGCCGAGGCCCGGGAGAGGCGGGCCCGGGAGCCGGCTCATGGTGGGGGGTGGGGGGAAGATGGCGGAGCTGATGCTCCTCAGCGAGATCGCCGACCCGACGCGCTTCTTCACCGACAACCTGCTGAGCCCGGAGGACTGGGGTGTGCAGAGTGAGGCCCGGGGGGAGGGAGCGCGCTGTGGCCGGCCGTGGGCCCGCGGCACGCGGGAAGGCGGCAGAGGGTGAAAGAGGAAGGCTGGGCGGACGCCGAGCCCATCGTCTGGGGGAGCGCGCAGCGGGGCCCGTGCTTTCCCGGGATGCGGGAGGAGGGGAGATCTGGTCCTCCCGCGGGAGCACGGGGCTGCCCCGGGGTCAGGGGAGAGGGGCCGACTCCTTAGGGTGACTGGCTCTGCGAGTGGGCGGGCGGTGGGTCTGGCCCGGCCGAGCCAATGAGCGATGGAGCCGGGGCGGGCTGGAGCCGGGGCGGGCTGGAGCCGGGGCGGGCGTGCGATCCTCCTGACACCCGGGCCTCCTTGCAGACAGCACCTTGTACAGTGGCCTGGAGGAAGTGGCCGAGGAGCAGACGCAGTTATTCCGTTGCGTGGAGCAGGATGTCCCGGTATTGCTACCTCAGCGTTTCTCCTATAACCCTTGGTGGTGGTGGTGGGAGGGGGACCCCAAACCCGGAGTCATCTCCAAGCCAGAGCTCATCCGAGAGAGAGACACCCCTGCTTTTGTTAAACCCGGAAACTACGAGGAGAAAGACGAGTTTCACCACTGTCTAACTGGAGCAAGCTTTATTCTAGAGGTGCACCCGGACTGGCCAGCCCGCTGTCGCACCCTAAGTCGGGATTTTGAGAGCAGCCCCTTCTGGACTTTTGAGGTCCCTTTTATGGGGGAAAGATAAAAAGATTAACAGCTATAAGCGTCTTTACAGGTGCGAGAGAATTGTTTGTTAGATATTGTTAGGAAAAAATACAAGTATTTTTGTAAAGTGTGGGCACTCAACACAAGGGGCTCCTTAATTTGCAAGGTATGTTGCTCCTCTTTTGGGCTCACACTTTCTCACTTTCCTGCCCTCTAATATGCACCATCGCTTAGTTTGACAGCAGCTCTCTGGATGTGGGGATGGATGTCAGCCCCCCTGAGCCCCCTTGGGACCCTCTACCTATCTTCCCAGGTAAGGGACCCTTAGTATCCCCTCATCTTTCTCCGCTGCATCCCTGAGTCCTTGAGTGCACACACTCTACACAGGTGTCTGTACTCCACTCTTCCATCCCATGTGTGCGCGTGTGTACGTGTGCGTGTGTACGTGTGCGTGTGCGTGTGGTCCATCCTCGCTCTCCTGCCCCCACCGCCAGCACTGCTCTTCGGATAGCTCCGGCTTTGCTTCCTGGTTACTTGTTTTTGCAGTATTCGAAGCAAGATGGGCCTTTGACACGGAGCTGTATTCCCAGTCCTTCCTGGTTGTTTCCTAACTTTTTGTCTTCCAGATCTTCAGGTGAAGTCTGAGCCGTCCTCTCCCTGCTCTTCCTCCTCCCTCAGCTCAGAGTCATCGCATCTTTCCACAGAGCCCTCCAGCCAGGTGAGAGCCGTGCCCTCTGGTTCTCTGGGGCAGGAGTTCCGCTCCGTTGGTTGCACTTCTGGGTGCTGAGGTTCTTTCTATTTGTACGCTGTGAGTCCTGAAGTGGGAGTTTCTTCTCAGTCCATCATACCTCGTTTTCTGTACGTCCACTCTGGTGTGTAGAAGGGAGATGGGCCTTTTCAGTGTGCAGAGAGATGGCATTGGTAGGGAAAACAGCGTTGGTACCGGCTGAGAATTCTCGGACTGCTCTTACCCCGGTTGGCCACTGTGATGTGATATTTGCAATCTTGAGATTTTCGTTGACTCTCCTGAGAAGAAAATAGAGAGAAGGAACAGAGAGCCAGAGAGCCTGGGTAGTCTCAGGACTGGTCCGACCACGGTCAGATCAGCAGTGGTTAGCGCTCAGGCCTCTGTTCTCACTCTGACTCTCAGCCCCCCTCTGGCTATCTTTGCTCTCACAGGTTCCTGGAGTGGGGGAGGTGCTGAATGTGAAGACAGAGTCCTTAGCGCCCCCACTCTGCCTGCTGGGAGATGATCCAGCATCCCCATTTGAAACAGTCCAAATCACTGTGGGCTCTGCCTCTGATGATCCCTCAGGTAATCACACCTTGTCACACACCCACTGGGGGGCTGGAGAGATGGCTCAAGGGCCTAGCATTTGTTCCTGTGGGTGATTAGCAAGTTGCAGAGATTTAACAAGGTTGGGAGGTTCCCAGGTAGCTGAAGCTTTGCAATATGTTCCTAGGAGGCTGACGTGTCATTCCGAAGGGAGCTTGTGTGAGGTGAGAGGCAGTGAGTCTTCAGGGCCGGTTAAGTTTGAATGCATGGGGGACATGAGAATGGAGGTGACAGAAAACAGCTCAGGATGGGAGTCAGGAGCTGGTCACGTGGAGATGAAGACATGGTCACTGTCAACAAGAAAGTGCACTGGTTACAGAGGTTAGAATCGGGTAGGAACAGGCTAGAGGGATGGCACAGTGGTTAAGAGCACTGGCTGCTCTTCCAGAGGACCCAGGTTCGATTCCCAGCACCCACATGGTGGCTTACAACTGTCTGTAACTCTAGTTCCAGGAGATACAAGGCCCTCTTCTGGCTTCATGCACTTGCAAATGCTCAAGCACATAAAATAAAAATCTTAGGAAGAAGAATTGCATAGGAATGTGAGTCCTGTGATTGCAGAGCCTGCCCTTGCTCAGGGCTCTTCCACATGGACGGACAGTCTGTGAAGAAGGAATAGGAACTAGCAGATGGGTGAGATGGCCTTGAGGAATACTGGCAGCTGTGGGTGTGAAACGTTAGGGAAGCCACTGAAATAGAAGGGAAAGTCCTGGTGGGTGGGGAGCTAGACACTCATCTCATGGCTCCTCCTTCAGGGACTCCTGAGTCCAGGTAAAGGAGAAACGACCCTTTTCTCCTTTCCTTTTCAGTATTTTTCTGATAGCCAGCCTCTTCTTTTTTAAAAAAAAAAAAAAAAGATTTATTTTGGATGTATGAGCATTTTGCCTTCATGTGCACCATGTGTGTGCCTGATGCCCCCAGAAGTCAGGAGAGGGCGTCAGATCCCCTGGAGTTACTGACAGTTGTCCTAGGAATGGTCCTCTGCAGGTGCAGCAGGTTCTCTACCACTGAGCATCTCTCCAGCCCCTGATAGCCGGCTCTTGTATCTTCCTGCCCCCTACAGATATCCAGACCAAGGTAGAACCTGCCTCTCCATCTTCTTCTGTCAACTCGGAGGCCTCCCTGCTCTCAGCAGATTCCCCCGGCCAGGTGCACACATTCCTCTCTTCTGCAGCCCCAGCCCTCCCCCAGGAGTTCCCACGACCCCCCACTCCATACCTGACACTCCCAGCTAATATCTCTGGACTGCCCTGCATAGGCTTTCGTAGGAGAGGAGGTTCTGGAAGTGAAGACGGAGTCCCCGTCCCCTCCGGGGTGCCTCCTGTGGGATGTCCCAGCCCCTTCACTTGGAGCTGTCCAGATCAGCATGGGTCCGTCCCCTGATAGTTCCTCAGGTAATGGGGCCTCCTGACCCTGGGGACCCCGGCGACAGGCCTTACAGTGCCGTAACCCTTCCTTCCTCATCTTCCCTCAGGGAAAGCTCCGGCCGCTCGGAAGCCTGCACTGCAGCCCAAACCTGTGGTGCTAACCACAGTTCAGGTGCCGCCTCGGGCCGGGCCTCCCAGCACTGCTGTCCTTCTGCAGCCCCTCGTCCAGCCGCCCGCAGGTGTGGAAGGTGGAGAGGGGACCTCGTCAGCGAGTGTTGGTGTGAGTGTGGGAGAACCAGGACGCTAACCTACTCCGACTTGCTCTGTGGCTTTCTCAGTGTCTCCAGTAGTCCTCATCCAAGGTGCTATTCGAGTCCAGCCTGAAGGGCCAGCCCCCGCAGTTCCACGACCCGAGAGGAAGAGCATTGTTCCAGCTCCTATGCCTGGGAACGCTTGTCCGCCTGAAGTGGACGTATGTGTTGGGGAGGGTGGGAGAGGCTCTTGTAATGGGAGGGGAGAGAGGTCTGTCGTGGAAGCAGCACTGTGGTGGAGGGAGTTCATATGCAGGATGGAGGGCTGAGACCTGTCGGTGGCCTTAAGGTCTGTAGGTGTGCTGTTACAGCAGGCAGAGTGGGATGGACTCCAGTCACATCTGGGGCATCACACGTGGTTGTAGGTGTCAGCACGCAGGCGGTTTCCCGGTGGAAATGCAGGTCAGCTGTTCTTAACTATAGCCCAGTTAGCTTCGGGCTCGGAACAAGAATTTGGAAAAGAGGAAGACCCAAAGAGAGGGCTGGCCGGGATGCTGGTCCTACAGTCTCACTGTCCCACACCCGAGCACTGGACGCCGCCCTTCCCTGGAAGATGGCAGGAGAGGGGAAGCACTCTTAGGTCAGGAAGGCAGGAGAGTGGCCATTTGAGCTCTGGGTAACCAGTCCCTGGCGTTGGGGGCGTGGTCTCTAACGCGTCTTCCTTTTCTGATCGGTGCCAGGCAAAGCTGCTGAAGCGGCAGCAGCGAATGATCAAGAACCGCGAGTCGGCCTGCCAGTCCCGCCGGAAGAAGAAGGAGTATCTGCAGGGGCTGGAGGCGAGGCTGCAGGCTGTGCTGGCCGACAACCAGCAACTGCGCAGGGAGAACGCTGCCCTCCGCCGGCGGCTGGAGGCCCTGCTGGCAGAGGTTGGCCTGGGCTACCTACCCTGGGAGAGGGGTGGGAACCGCAGGCCTTGTGGTGACACCGCCCTCCTGTGTCCGCCTCTGCTCTGCAGAACAGTGAGCTCAAGCTGGGGTCTGGAAACAGGAAGGTGGTCTGCATCATGGTCTTCCTGCTCTTCATTGCCTTCAACTTTGGACCTGTGAGGTGAGACCCTCACCACTTCCCGGGAGCCTCCTGGGCGGGGCTGAGCCTCACAGCTGCCCAGTTGCTTGCTTGGCCTGGGCAGTGTGCTCCTCTTGCACAAGCATTTCTTGACACCTTAGCCCTGATGGGGTATCCACCAGTCGCTGCTTGTTCTACTGTTCTCCCATAGGTGGTGTGTTGTGGGTGTGGGTGATGTTAATAAAAGGTGACTCCAGAGGACGGAGCTCAGTTGATAAAGTGCTTAGCATGCGAGCATGATGCCCTGAGTTTGGTCCTTTGACCCCTGTTCTGAAGAGAGCCAGCTGTGGTGGCGTGCACTTACACAGCTGTGGGAAGACAGGGACAGGCAGGTCCCAGCGCTCGCTAGCCAGCCAGCCTGGACTACTTGGTGAGCTCTGGGCCGGTGAGAGATAGTGACTCTAAAATAAAATTAAAAGGCGGATTGTGCCTGAGGAGTGATAGTCAGGGCTGATCTGACTTCTGTGTGCACATGTACATGGATACATAAACCCCTGCCCCCAATGCACACCCACGCTCTCCTTTTCCTGTCTCCTGGACCTGTGAGGCGGGCACACTCCCACTCCATCTTGTGGAAGGGAGCCTCAGTCTTGTGGGGCAGATTGGATCTGCCCCAGTCAGCAGATTTCTGACTCTCGCTAGAGAAAGCTGGAATGCTTCACTGTCCCCTTCCCTGCCCCCAGCATCAGCGAGCCACCTCCAGCTCCCATCTCTCGGATGAGCCGGGAGGAACCTCGACCCCAGAGACGCCTGCTGGAGTTCTCGGAGCAAGGGCCTGCTCACGGTGTTGAGCCCCTCCCGGAAGCTGCCCAGGGCCCCGAGGAGCAGCAGCCCAGCCGTGCAGGCAGGCCCAGCTTCAGGTGGGAAGCAGAAAGTCCCCTCTCATTAAGGATAAGAGCAAGCCTTCCTGAAACCTGCCTTTGCACAGCACAGAGCCAGACTTGCTCTTGCCCAGGGACCTTGCCGGTGCCCTGTGCCAGGCAGTCTCTGGTCACCTCCTCTGCTCCACTTCAGAAACCTGACGGCCTTCCCTGGTGGGACCAAGGAGCTGCTGCTGAGAGACCTGGACCAGCTCTTCCTCGCCTCTGACTGCCGCCACTTCAACCGGACTGAGTCTCTGAGGTGCGTCCGTCTGCCCTTCGAAGCCCCACTGTCCTGTGTGGAGTGCCAGCTCCCCTGCCTTCTCCACCTGCTGTGTACAAGGTGTGGCCTGTCTCTCTAGGCTTGCTGATGAGCTGAGTGGCTGGGTCCAACGTCACCAGAGAGGTCGACGGAAGATACCTCAGAGGGCCCAGGAGAGACAGGTTAGGAGCCACTGGGCCTGGGTCCCGAAGGTGAGGTGAAGACTATAGCTGAGTGTGTCCTAGGGCTTCGGGCCAACATCTTGTAGCGATTTCAGGGGGTGGTGGGGCCCATGGAGGAGTGAGTGTGAGATGGCACCAGCTTCCAGGGACCGCCTGTCTCTTTCCCTCTTCCCTTTACCCTTTTCAAATCTTTAGATACTTCTCCTTCCAGAAGTCTCAGCTGCGGAAGAAGTCTCCCCCAGTGAAACCAGTCCCCACCCAACCTCCGGGACCTCCTGAGAGGTGAGTGTTGGGTAAGCATTTACTAAGTGAGGTCACTAGAAGGAGCTGTGCCCCAGGAGATGTTACATTGTCCCCACAGGAATCTGTGTCCTCCCAGCAAGGCCTTGGTCTCTTTCCTCTCAGCGGGCCTCCTAAGTCTGTCCTTACCTGCCTAGGGACCCTGTGGGCCAGCTGCAGCTCTACCGCCACCCAGGCCGCTCGCAGCCTGAGTTTCTAGATGCCATCGACCGGCGGGAAGACACCTTCTATGTTGTATCCTTCCGAAGGGTGAGCCCCCCTCCTGTCCGTCTGCCTGTCACCCTGGGCCCGGTCATAGTAAGTGGGAAGGTAAAGAGCAGAGCCGGGGAACCTGTCGGCGTGTCTTCCTCGGCCACCCAGCACGCGCCTTCTGCTCCTAGGACCACTTGCTGCTCCCGGCCATCAGCCACAACAAGACATCCAGGCCCAAGATGTCCCTGGTGATGCCAGCCATGGCCCCCAATGGTAATTCTTCCCTCTGCCTATGGGAGGTTCTGAAATCTGAAACTGAGGAAGGAAGTTCTTGCCCAGATCCAGCAGGGGGAGCTAAGGGAGAAGCTGAGAATAGGGGGTGTTCAGAGAGATGAGGCTCAGAGGTGGGGAGAAGTTAGGAACCAAGGGGAAAGTAAAGCACAGGAGACGTGTGCCTGAAATCCTAGCACTGAGGTCTCGGGTGGAAGGTGGGAGGATGGAGTGAGTCTGGGTCACATGGTGAGACCCTTCTCAGCCAGACCCAACGCTGCTTGGATAGGTGGCTAGGCAGAGTGGGTGGGCGGAAGCCTGCTAGACTGCTCACTTGATTTTCTTTCTTCCGTCTCCTCCCGTGTGACCCTCACTTGTCATTGACTTTCCTAACCACCTTCTCCCCCTCACCCCATCCACCACCATGTGCCTCCCCTTCCTTCTCCTTTAACTCTCCCCTCCCCACAGAGACCGTGTCAGGCCGGGGGCCCCCAGGGGACTATGAGGAGATGATGCAGATCGAGTGTGAGGTCATGGACACCAGGGTGATTCACATCAAGACCTCCACCGTGCCCCCCTCGCTCCGAAAGCAGCCGTCCCCAACCCCAGGCAATACCACAGGTGGCCCCTTGCCAGCTTCTGCAGCCAGTCAGGCTGGTCAGGCCTCCCACCAGCCCCTCTACCTCAATCACCCCTGATTGTGCAGCTCACATTGGCTTAGAACTGCTTTGGGGGGAACCTGACCCTGGGACTTGGGGCAACTGGTAAAGGAAAGCAGGGTGTGGGGATTAAGCACTTAATGGGAGTAGGGTGGATAGTTCACCTCTCCTCACCTCTTTTCAGAATATAGGGCTCCTCTGGTTCTGCAAACTCCCAGTCCCCCTCTTTCTCCGAGGACTGCGTAAGGTTCAGTTCAGGGCTGGGTAGGCTCCCATAGCCTCTTTGTTCTTTCGTTGATCTCTTTGGGAGTGGAGGTGGGACTTTGGTCCCCAGGTGGGACAAGAGATGTTCTTGGGTGGTGGAAGTCAGTTGATGTGTGTGTCTATCTTTTTTTATTATTATTAAATAAACAACTCAGCGGGAGTTAAAGAAATGGTGACTTCCTTCCTAGTGTGTGACTCCCACAGGACCAGCATCAAAGAACCAAGCACTGGAGATGTCACTGATGGTGGAGTGGGGCAGAGTCAGACCTCAGTCATCCCCCCGCCCCCCCACCCCGCAGCTGTAGGGTATGTCTGTGTCTAGCAAGGCTGTCTGTGGCGTTGGCGTGACAGCAGATAGTACAGATCACCGGAATGTGTCTGAGTAAACAGGAAGGACAGGGGGCCCCACGCCCTTCAGGGTGCACAGCAGCCCCAGGCCTTTCTTGCTCTGCAGCAGGTCCCCCCTGCTTTCCAGGATGAGCTGTCCACACAAACAACAGGCGTGGGGCCAGAGGGCCTGGAGCCCAGGAAGGCGGGTCGCCGTGGAGGGGCCTGGTAGGGAGAAGGGGGCACGTTATGGGACACCCTCTTGGACCTGAACTGCAGAAGACAGACCTGAGGGAGTGTCGAGATGGATGAGGACAGGAGTGAGTAGGTGTAAGGGCTGTGTGCTCTGAGTGGGAGGAAAGGCATCAGATGAGGGGACCAGTCTGCCTGACTGCTGGGTCCCCTGCCGTTGCTCCCATCCAGCAGCGCCTTGGCCTGACCCTACAGGAGTGGCCTGGGTCAGCTGGAGGGTGTGAGCTGGACCTGGGCTTCAGGCCCAGATGACTGGACAGGGGCTGCCTGGCTATAAGCCTAGCCCTGAAGGAGGGAGGAAGAGCCTCACGTGTCCAGCCAGGCTCTCCCCCCTCCCTTTACCCACCCCTACTGTGTTTGGAGTGAAAACAGACTGGGGAACTATGGCAACCTGGAACTAGGGCTCCCAGGAACTCAGCCTTTCCTCCCTCCAGAGGGCAACCCTGGTCCACAGCCACTTCCTGTCCCAGGATCCCTTGAGCACCTTATCCAGGCAGTAAGGGAAACAGATGGCCTGGTCCTGGGCCCCTTCGTGGACCTTGAATTAGCTGATGTCCTTAAACACTTGGGGATCGCCCTCTGTGGGATGTGACCCGCCTCCCTACTTCTCAGGTGGTCCTGTAAACCTCGTGCTGGGCTAGTAGGCACTGCTCGGTCCTGGGTCTGCCACTTGCACCCATGTGGGAAAGTGCTCCAAGCTCTGGGCTGGTCCACCCTACACCTCTTTTGAGTGGTGGGAGACTGGGGCCCTCAGACTTGTCCTGGTTGGGGGAGGGGTGTTGTGGGGGGCTAGGAGAGCCATGGAGACTGGGTTGCAGGGCAGCAGCAGGTGGAAACAGGCTCAGCGGCTGTCCTGCAGGCCAGTGTGAGCTTTCTTCGTCTGCCCAATGGGCTCTCTGATGCCACTTCAGCATGGCAGGCCTCTGCCTCGCTGTGCTCCCATTCTCTCTCTGCTAACAGTTCCTTCTCTTCAGTCTTCATCCTCCGTCATCCCGCCCTGCTTCTCTCACCTTTCCTTGCCTGTCTTCACCCTCTGTCCCACCAAAGTGTTCTCTGACTCTGGAGCCTCGTGCTTTCTCAGCCCCCTTGCGTTTCCCCTTCCTCTGCCTCATCGTCTTGCTCCTTGGTCTTCCTGTCTCTTACTGCGGACTCTGTGAGCCGTCCTCCTCTTTCCTGTCCACCCCCCGAGCTCAGCACCCTGGTCCTGTCCTGGCTTCTCTTCCTCCCTCCATGCTTTTCCCCCCTCTCTGCACTTCACTCCAAGCTCAGTCCTCCCTGGCGGTGGGGCCAGGACTGGGGAGTCTCGTGTTTGCCTCATCATTCTGCTATGGCTTCTGGATACAGCACATCTGGATTCCGGGGCCCAGATGTGTGGTTGCCACAGCGACCTCAGTCCCTCTGGTAAATATAGGCGCCCACCCGCTCCAGAGCAGAGAACAAAACAATTGTGTGACTTTCTTTTGTCACGAGATAGAAATGTCCTCCCTCCTCCCGTCTCCCCACACCCGTCTCCAGGCAGAGTTGGAAGGCTCCAGACCCTTCTTGCTGGGGTGTTCTTGCTCTCTAGCCTTGTACTTCTCCCATCCTCTTGAGCTCTTTTCTTCCCAGGTTCCCTGTCCTCGCCCTGCATCACTCAGCTCTCCACCATGACTGGTGACCACCCCATCTTAGGCAGTTTCTTCTCAGCAAGTCTAGACAATAACGGGCGAAGAAGACATTTCAGAAGTCTCAAGGTCTTCACCGTTCCTTCTCAAAACCTTGAAGAAGCCATTTCATTTGTTACTGTCTTCATCTTTCCCTTCCCAGAGCTGTAGGAGGTGAGGGAGAGAGGACAGGCCCTGGAAAAGGGTGCTGACTCCACCACCAGCACGCTGAGCAGCACCCAGCACCCAGCACCCAGCACCCAGGCTATCCCTTCAGCCTTCACAGCTGTGCGGCTGTGCGCGGCTGCTGTGTGCAGATCCTGCCCGGTGTTTCCTGCCCTTGCCTCTGGGGCACTTGCTTGGGTCGTCCTCTGGCCTCTCTCCATTCCTGTCCGCCTGTAAACCCTGCCCTCAGTCGTCCTCACTTGACTTGTCCTCTCTCTCCTCTTCTGTCTTTGAACTTTAAAGGTCATTCAAGGATATGGGGCTCAGAGCCAAAGACCCCTGGACTGAGGATCCTGGGAACAACCAGCACGCACATGGTTCTAGACAGCACTGTGACCTTGCTGGCCCCACAGGACACCTCATTGGAGCCACTCCAGCTCTGAGCTCTTGGCTTCCCTGCCCCTCTCCCCCAGTCCCCATTCCCCATGGTTCAGAGTTGACCTTCATTCCTGACTGTGAAAGGACATGATTTCCCAGGAGCCTGTGGTCCAGAAGTGGTTCTAGACAATCATGCTTTCAAACCTGCAGCTGTATCAGCTTCCAGTCCCTTCCCCAGATGCCTGATAAGCCAGAACCCTGCATTCCTATGCGGAAACCCCAGCATCCAGCCCCCCAAGCCATTCCGGCTCTAGATTCAATCTTGAGTCTTCTGGCCACTTACATGGCCAACTGTACTTACAGTGACCCTACTTCCCGAATAATAAAGGTGTGGGGCAGGACCTAGGGAAGACGGATATGTCTGTGAGCATACTCCGAAATTCGGGGTATTAGGAGCCACACTGCCACCTGTTCTCCCCGTAATGCAATTCGAAGACCCCCTCATCTGTTTGCTGCTTCCCACTTCCCTGTGAGACCTGAAGAGCCATCACCTACCTACTCATGGCTCTGGGGGATTCTAGCCAAGGCACAGGAAGGAAGCTAAGCCCAGCTCTATCCCACATGCTGACTTCATCTTCCCATCAAAGCCAGGAAAAAAACAGACACACACCCAGACATACGGACACACGGGTACACCCGTGAGGGAGGTCATGTGTGCTGCTGCTCTTGGCCACATGGGGCTGGAGGCAGTGGCCATGGTCACATGCAGTGCCAGCCCAATTCCTCTCAGGCATCCCAAGGACAGGGTGTGACCTGTGACCGAGACACCTGTACTACAACCCGAATATGGCACCAGATACGTGTGGACCCTTTCAAGTCCCCTCACCATCACCTGACCTGGCTAAGGTGTATGCACCTTAATGATAAAGTTGCAATGGAGTAGAGATAGCTCTGTCTTCTGTGTGAAACCTGAGGGGCTGGGCTTTCCCTCACATAGTCCTCTGTGGCAAAAGTTCTACCAGTGCCTTGTTGGGGAAGTACTTGGCTAAACACCACCATGTCAGTTGCTGCATCTGGCTGCTGACCAGCCTCCTGAATTTCTACCTTTCCAACCTTATCTCCAAACGCCCCCTATTACTACTTTCCTATGTCCTGGTGTTCAGCTGAGCCTTTGCCCAGCCAGTGCCCAAGTCTCACTTGCTTTTTCTCTAGGAATTTGCTGAGTTGGGAGAATGAAAACGGGGCAGAGATGCCGAGCTGGGAACCAGAGAGGGGCTGGGTAGAATGGGCAGTGAGCGGCTGCTCAAGCCCAAGCAAGAGGAGAAAGTAAGAGGGGGAAGGAGGGATTACAGGGAGCAGTGATGGGGTGCAGCAAGGCAGGTGAGGAGCCCCAGAATGACCTTACATCAGAGGGGTTTAAGCTTGAGTGTGTGGGGTTGCTTCTTGTCCCCATCTCTGCTTCCTGCCCAGCACAACCAAAGGAGAGTTTAGGGATGAATAAAGGAGTGCTGAGCAACAAATGGGGGTAAGATCCATCTCCTGGCAGCAGCTAGGAAGGAGTGGAAGGGAGCTTGGCTATTGATGGGGATGGAGTCTGGCCCTGAGGAACCGTGCTGGCAGAGAGGAGGAAATGGGTTAAAGGGAAGGGCCAGGGGTGGTTAAGAGAATAATAGAGAATGTCAGGTTGCTCAGAAACTATGGTGGGGAGAAGGTTAAAAATGAAATAGGGAAAGGACATAGGGATAAAAGAAGGGACAGAGGGGTTGAGATGAGGGTATTGAGGGGGCGACTCTGGTCCTGGACAGGGAGGGGGGCTGGTGGGAGGGGCTGGAAGGGTGGGAAGACCTGCCCTATCTCCGCTCCCCTCCCTGACCTCATGCTGGCCCTCCCCTTCTCCTCCCCCTGCTTACTGCAGGCTCCCTGCTTTTCTGTCGCTGCTGTGCGATCAGCAGTCCTGGTACTGGCTCCAGGAGCCTCTGCTGCAAGAGGCAAGTGAAGGGTCCCCCTAAGAGTCCAGGACTGCTGAGGGGTGCTTACCCTGCCCGAGACACTCCCTTTATTGGGGTTGGAACTGAGCAGGTTCAGAGGTGTAGCAGCCACCACAAGCCATCACACTCTCCAGGTAAGTAACAGAGCTCTGGGAAAACCAGAGCGGTGGTGAGACAGAGGTGAGGGATTTCCCTCTGAGCGCTCCAGGGCTGCAAGGTCGCAGGAGTGCCGTCCAGGACAGGGACTGTCTGCTCAGCTCAGAGAAAATGCAAGCAGACACTAGAGGTGTGTGCAGGAGGCTAAGGCAGAATGTGGTGTGTTGCACACACCAGGGTTTGGAGGGGGTGCGGGTACCTGAGAGGACCTGGGAGCTGTGGGACTCCAGGAGTCAGGTGGGTACAGCTGTTGATCAGGAGGTGGGGCTGCAAGGAGGACCAGGCTGGGCTGAGCTGTCCAGCTGCACGTTGGGGGAAAAGCACTGTAGATTTCGAATGCTGGGGCTGGAGTTGAGAGCCTGGTGCCAGGTTGGGGCAGAGGAAGCTGCTTCCCATGTCCAGAACGGGGATTCTTCAGGTAACTGTGCAGGAGTTACAGGGGCTGAGAACAAGGTCTGGGAGGTACAGGGCTTTCGGAAGTGCTGAAATGGGACAGAGTGAGGACTCAAGTGCCTGGAAAGGGCGCAGAGCTTGCAGAGACGATCCCATAACTTGTTCTTGGCGAGTGCTCTGCACCCATGACTCACGGTTCAGCGGGCCTGCAGAGGCTGAGTGATGTCCCCACAGGGCACAGGGCTGTGTCTCCATTCGGTCCCCCTTCTAGGCTCCCTGCTTCTGTGTGCCTGAGTCTTCCCACCCACTCCCCAATACACGTGACAAGCCTCGGGTGGGGCGGGCGGGGCCTCTTATCTCGCCTGGAAAGAATTTAATGGCTTAGAAACAACTGGAAGTGGAACTGAGGCGAACTACTGGGAAACAACTAGGAAACAGCAGCTGCTGCAGCCCCGCCCCTGCTTCCCGGACCTCAGCCCCTCCGCTGTCCCTGGCTGCCTCCAACCCCTGGAGACCTAGCACCTCCATTAGTCAAACTTTCTTCCGCTCAAGCCCTGGCCATTGGTGCAGGACCAGAACCCATCTTCCTGTCTCTCACTTTCCTCCTGACCTTTCCCACTGGGGGTCTGGAAATCCTTTCTCTTAATTTTTCTATTCCCACGGCCTATCTGCTTTCTCCCCCAAATAAGAGGTACCAGGACCCCCCAGCTCCTTCTTGCTGGTGCCCTCTTTTCAACTTGTTTCGGCCCAGTATCTGAGCTCCCTGTTTCTCGTGCCTGGAATCCTGCCTTCGCCTCTCATTGCCAGACGTGCCTGGGAGTCGGGGTGGCAGGAGGGGTTGAGTGTGACATTGGAATGGAGCCAGACCCCATCCCTGGAACACCCCTCATGGAAGTCTGTCCCTTTCCCACCCAGTAGGACCAATGGTCCCCAGTGAGTCAAGTGTCAAAGTTGGCCACACACTGAATACCAAGGGTGCTGAGTCACAGTTTGGAAGATGCCCCCACCCTGTCAATCCTCCAAGTATGGAAGGATGCCAAGAGGGTGAGGCCAGCCCCCTAACATATCTCAGAGAGGCATACAGAGAGACACAAGAAACACCCAATTCTCTGATTGCCCAGTGCCAAGAGAAGGGCCAAAATTTTCCAAGCGTTGGGAGGGGAAACAGGATGGTGATGAGGGTGACAGGGAGAGGCTCTGGGGCGTGGTCTTTGGGGGTCACACTTGTCTTCTAGACCAACCTCAACAGCTTTTCTGGAGAAGCCGGTGGGGTTTCTGTACATTTTTCCTGCTGCAGAGACACCCCCCCCCCCCACTTATCTGAGAGAGAAGCAGGATCCAGCTGCTTGAAGAGACTGGTGAACTAGAGAGCCCAGGGGTGTGAGGAAGTGAACAGGAAGCACACACCCTCCCTCCGCACTGGAGAGCAGCTCCTTGTGCTGTCCACACTACAGCTTAGTTCTCAGACTCAGCTGCCCTCTGTCCACTTTCTCAGACACCCCCCAGTGACCAGGTTTGGAGCAGCCGTGAGGGGAGATGGTGGCATGCGTGGCTCACACATTTGCAGAAATGCTGCCTTATTTGTGTTGCTACGTGAACTCACGTACAGGTGCGCTCGGATCTGCGTCTGTGGACAGATACACATGTGCTGCATATTTGTGTGTGCATGCCCCCCATGGTTGGTGCGGGGGTGACTTTCAGGGCCTTCGGCACAGAGTGACGGGCAGGACAGGCCAGAGCTCCCTCTCCCCAACTGCTCTGCTGTCAGAGGGAAGGGCAGCCCTGTCGGTGGCCCTCCTGCCTGGGGCAGGCACTTCATGTGGAAACAGTCTGTCCCCCGGCTCTCCTTTTTATTTCACTCTTTGAGACAGGGTCTTATGCAGCCTAGGCTATTCTGAAATTTCCTGTGTAGCTAAGGCTGGCATTTCTGCCTCTAGCTCCCAAGTGCTGCGATTTCAGACACATGCTGCCACACCTGGTTTATGTGATCCTGAGCTATAATTTAGAGCTGTGCTAGGCAGACACCCCACCAACTGAGTGACATCCTTCTGTCTCTTGACACCAGTCGGGGAGCAGAGTGGCTGGTGGCCCTGAAAACACCTTTCTCTTTGACCAAGAGGAAGCTAGGAAATGTGTATGCTGGGAGAGGGGAGTCACAGCCCTTCCTTCCTGGCCAGTCGACATTCCCACTGCTCACTCGGTCCTCCTGCTCCCTCAGCCTCTCTGCTCTAGACGATCTGGGCACCTGCCAGCATCTCAACCCTCACCCCAGTTCTAGCCGACCCTGCCTCACCCTGCTCCCTGTTCATCAAGCTCTTCTCTGCCTCTCCCTTTCTTCTCAGACCATCCCTCCAGTTGTCTCAGTGAGCCCCACAGCAATCCAGATAAATACTGAGACAAAGAAACAGGGAAACCCTGAGTCTCAACCTCATCACCTCAATTTGGGATTTTTTAAAATTTTTCTACAAAAAGTGCCTCGAGTTACAGCTCAGAGGTGGAACATTTGCCTAGCATATACAAAGCCCTGGGTTCGATCCTGGCACAATAAAAAGGAATAAAATGGATGAGTAACTAAATATCTTCAAGGGCCAGCACGATGGCTCAGCAGGTAAACCGGTGACCTGAGTTCAGTTCCTGGAACCCACGTGGTAAACAGAGAGAACCGACTCCCAAAATTGTCCTTTCCTGACATACCTTCAATGTGACATGTCAGGTCCACACATGAAATAAACAGTCGCAATAAAAAGGTAAAAAATAAAAATTTTCAGGCTGGAGAGATGGCTCAGAGGTTAGAGCACTGGCTGCTCTTCCAGAGGTCCTGAGTTCAATTCCCAGCACCCACATGGTGCCTCACAACCATCTGTAATGAGATCTGGTGCCCTCTTCTGGCCTGCAGGGACACATGTAAGCAGAACACTGTATACATAATAAATACATCTTTAAAAAAATAAAATAAAATTTTCTCCCTCTACACTTCTGTCCCCCCACTATGCGGAACCCAGGCTTGTGCCCTACCATTGAGCTCCACCTCCAGTCCTTTGTGGGTTTTTTTTTTTTAGATTGATGTAGAAAGCGAGGAGTTTCATTTTACACGTTCATCCACACATCCCTGTACTTTTCTCGTATTTACCACATCTCCATTACCCTCGCTAGCCCTTGGGATTTTGAGATGGGGTCTGACCGTGTAGCCCAGACTGGTTTTGAATTCCTGCATTTCCTGCCTCAGCCTCCCAAATCCTGAGATTACAGATGTAATCCTTGAGCCTAGCACAAAACAAGGTATTCTTACACCCCAGAAATCTCCCATCAATGCCTCTTCTGGTCACTCTCTCCCAAGAACACCACATTTCCAGCTCAAAACTGCAGGTTTAGTATCCTCTCTCCTCACACTAACATTGCTTTACTTTCTTTTTTAAAATTTGCTATATAATCTCCCTAGGTAGACCGGGCTGGCCTGGAACTCTGTAGACCAGGCTGGCCTCCAATTTACAGAGATCTGCCTGCCTCTGCCTCCTGAGTGCTGGGATCACAGGTGTGCACCACCACACCCTCTCAAACTTCCTTAATAAATTACCCAGCACCTTTCTTCTCTGGCGCTCTTAGTTGATTAAGAGCCATCCATAGTACTATACTTAATAGTACACGAATTGTAGTTTGTCCTCATGGCTTTTTATTCCACGGCATGAATAAACCACAGTTAATTCAACAAGAGCTGATGTGAGAAGCCTTGGTGGTTCTCCATTGGGGCTGGTGTGGCCGCTTCTGCCATGTTATTGTATTTGGTGGTTCCCCATTGGGGCTGGTGTGGTGGATTCTGCCATGTTGCTGTATTTGGTGGTTCCCCATTGGGGCTGGTGTGGTGGGTTCTGCCCTGCTGCTGTATTCCTAGGAGTCACTGCGGGTTCGGCAGCTCTGCATATGTCCAGCTTTATTACATAGTGTGTCTTCTGCCTGTTTCCCCAAATGCTTGTCCCATCCGGTCCTTCCAGCATCCTCCCCAACTGGTTGTTGACTCTTCTGGCACAGCTGCTGTTCCTACTGGACTTCCAGACCCTGTCCGTGGTCCTAGCTCTGACCTTGGTCCTGTATGACTCCAGCCTTAATGCTAGTCCTGGACTTACACTGAACTTTACCGTCATCATTAAAGTCAATAAATATTTACTGAGCACACTGGATGTGCTGGATGTGGTAAAAACAAAGAGAAATGGCAACACCCTCCCTCCGTCACCTTGACATCTGACGAGGAGCTTGAGAGGAAAGAAAGCAACAGTCCCTCTCTTTCAGGCAGGATCACAAACCACCATAAGTAGTACAAGCAAGAGCTGTGTGGACTGTGATATCATGACGGGGCCTCAGCCTGGTCAAGAGGCTTCTTTGGGTGATGTGGGGTGGAGACTCGAAGGACGCAGTGAGGAGCAGGCATGCTCCACAGAGGTGACTGTATATACAGAGGTTCAGGTTGAGTAAGGAACATGGAGAGTGAAGTATTTCATGAAGACCAGTGGGGGGATGGGTGGTGGGGTGTCTCAGTGGGTGAAGGTGCTTGCTGCCAAGCCTGACGACCTAAGTTCAATCCCCGGAACCCACACGGTGGAACAGAGATGGCTGGCATGTTGGACATCACAAACTGTTTCAAAATGGAGGAGGTGGCCAGCTTATCATTGCTTTTGAGAGAAGTTGAGTTAAGAAGAAGACAGACATCACTTAGATTTTGTAGGAGACCACAGGGGGAGTTGCTGGGTGATTTTGAAGGTGGTGGGGAAGCCAGTTGGAGTGGATTGAGGTGTGCATGCAGACTAGAGAAACAGGAATAGAAAGTGTAGTGAAGTGTGGTGGCTGGAGGTGTGTGATGTCAGGCAAGGATTTGTTTATAATTGCAGGGTATAGCTCTCAGACCCTGACACACAAGTCCTGTGTGTGCAGTTCATTAAGGATGTCCCAGGAATCTCCCCTGTGTCCCCTCTAGTCTACAGTATCCCTAACTGTAATCCCACCCTGTCTCCTAAGAGCACAGATTAGCTCTGCCTGTTCATGTGCCTCGCATAAATAACATCATGTAAAACATCATCTTTCCATGGTTTCCTTTGCTTGGCATGTGCATGGAATTCACTCACACCATGTGTAGCAAAGAGGAAGGTTTTCCTGTTGCGTGATATTCTGCTCTGTCTCTGCCATCATTCATCCAATTGAGTTGCATTTCAGTTAATGTAAATAAACCCTGTGAACAGCCAGCAGTGTGTGGTGGTATGTTCCCGTCATCCCAAAATGTGGGAGGCCGAGGCAGGAGGATTGAAAGTTTAAGATCATCCTAGACTACATAGTAAGATCCTTTATCAAAAGGACAACAGTTTAGGAAAAGACAAAACAAAACAAAACAGCTCAGAGGTTAGGAGCAATGGTTGCTCTTGCAGAGGACCCAGGTTTATTTGTTTATTGTTGTGTTTGTGTGTGTGCGCAGGAGTGCAGTTGCCCAGAATCCAGAAGAGAGCATCTGATCCCCTAGAGCTGGAGTTACAGGCAGTTGTGAGCGGCCCAACATAGATGCTGGGAACCTCTGCAAGAGCAGCTCACACTCTTAGATTTTATGCGTATGTGTATGTTGGTGTGTGCACGTACACGGAGGCCAGAGTTCCACATTGGGTGTCTTCTGTTTCTCTTCACCTTATTCTTCGAGACAGGGTCCTGAACCTGGAGCTCACATGCTGTTCCAGACTTGCTGTCCTGCCCCATCTCCTCAGCACTGCTCCAGGCATACACCGTAGCGCCGCTCTCACGAGGGTGCTGAGGATGAAACCCAGGCTCTAACACTCACAGACACTTTAGCAATGGACCCTTCACCAGCCTCTATTTGGCTCGCTCTCTCTCTCTCTCTCTCTCTCTCTCTCTCTCTCTCTCTCTCTCTCTCTCTCACTCTCTCTCTCTCTCTCTCGCTCTCTCTCGCTCTCTCTCTCGCTCTCTCTCGCTCTCTCTCGCTCTCACACTTGCTCTCCCATTCATGTTTACCTCACATGCTTCTCCCAGTCTGTGAATTGTCTTGTTTTCTTACTGATGTCATTTGGCGACCAGCTGTTTTCAATTCTTGAGCTAGACACACAGCTCCGTGGTAGAGCCTCTGCCCAGCATGTTCCATCCTCAACACGGAGGAAATAAGTCAGGGAGTGGAGTTATCACTTCCAGCAAGGTCCACTGTGTTCATTCTTCTGTGGTTAGGCTTTGTGTGCCTCACTTAAGCAATTTTCACTTACTCCAGTCAAAAAGATCTCTTCCCATGTTTTCTTTTATGTTGCTATGGGAACCTTGGCTTTCCCTTTTATATTTAGGACTATGATCCACCTCACAGTAGTTTCTGTATTTGGATATAAGGTAGGGACCAATCCTTTTTGTTTTCCCTGTATGGCTTTTTAACTGATGAAACATTTATTTATTTGTTTATTTATTTATTTACTTATTTGATTTAGTTATTGTTTTATTTTTATATGTATGAGTGTTTGCCTGCATGTATGTCTGTGTACCAGCTGTGTACAGTATATGTAAAGGTCAGAAGAGGGCATCAGATCCCCTGGAACTGGAGTTAGGGAGGGTTGTGAGCCCCCATGTGGGTGCTGGGAACTGAACCCAGCCCGGGTCCCCTGCAAGAGTGGTGGTAAGTGCTCTTTTTTTTTTTTTTTTTAAATTTTTATTTTGCAATACAATTCAGTTCTACATATCAGCCACGGATTCCCTTGTTCTCCCCCCTCCCGCCCCCCTCACCTTCCCCCCCCAGCCCACCCCCCATTCCCATCTCCTCCAGGGCAAAGCCTTCCCCGCAGACTGAGATCAACCTGGTAGACTCAGTCCAGGTAGGTCCAGTCCCCTCCTCCCAAGCCGAGCCAAGCGACCCTGCATAGGCCCCGGGTTTCAAACAGCCGACTCATGCAATGAGCACAGGACCCGGTCCCACTGCCTGGATGCCTCCCAAACAGATCAGGCCAATCAACTGTCTCACCCATTCAAAGGGCCTGACCCAGTTGGTGACCCCTCAGCCATTGGTTCATATTTCATGTGTTTCCGGTGAGGTTTGCAGACAAATGGATGGATCTAGAAAAAATCATCCTGAGTGAGGTAACCCAGACTCAGAAAGACAAACATGGTATGTACTCACTCATAGCAGGATACTAGATGTGGAACAAGGATGACTGGACTGCTACTCATATCACCAGAGAGGCTACCTGGAAAACAGGACCCCAAGAAAGACATGGGGATCGCCCAATGACAGAGAAATGGAATGAGATCTACATGAACAGCCTGGACATGAGTGGGGGTAGTGAAGGGTGAGGGTCGAGGGAAAGAGAGCTTGGGGGAGCGGGAGATCCCAGCTGGATCAACAACAGAGAGGGAGAACAAGGAAGAGGAGACCATGGTAAATGAAGACCACATGAGAATAGGAAGAAGCAAAGTGCTAGAGAGGCCCACAGAAATCCACAAAGATACCCCCACAACAGACTGCTGGCAATGGTCGAGAGACAGCCCGAACTGACCTACTCTGGTGATGGGATGGCCAAACACCCTAATTGTCATGCTAGAAACCTCATCCAACTACTGAGGGATCTGGATGCAGAGATCCATGACTAGGCCCCGGGTGGATCTCTGGGAGTCCAATTAGCGAGAATGAGAAGGGTTTATATGAGCGAGAATTGTTGAGACCAAGGTTGGATGAAGCACAGGGACAAATAGCCAAACGAGCGCTAAGTGCTCTTAAGGCCCTAGCCATGTCTCCAGCCCCACTGTTCTCTCTCTTTTTTTTTTTTTTTAAAGATTTATTTATTTATTATGTCCTGCATGTTTGCCTACCCGTCAGAAGAAGGCACCAGATTTTATTATAGATGGTTGTGAGCCACCATGTGGGTGCTGGGAATTGAACTCAGGACCTCTGGAAGAGCAGCCAACGCTCTTAACCTCTGAGCCATCTCTCCAGCCCCACTGTTCTCTTTTTAAGTGCCGTAGGAGCTTAGTTATTAATCAACTGACCGCATATGCACCGCTCCTTCTCTGAGTCCTACTTCACCTGTGTGCCCTTTTGTAAAATCTTGGTATTTGACAGTTCTGAGGAAGAGGTGTAGTTTTTAACTGGAGATATTAGAGCTCTTGGGACCCTTTCCCTTCTACTGGGTTGCCTCGTCCAGCCTTGATATGAGAGTTTGCCCCTCGTCTTATTGTAACTTGTTATGTCTGTTCCTTTGATGACCCTGGGAGGCCTGCTCTTCTGAGGGGAACTGGAGGAGCAGTGGATCTGGAGAGAGGTGAGGGAGTGCAGAGGGAGGTGGGAGGAGTGGAGGGAGGGAAGCCTGCAGCCAGGACACAATGTATGAGAGAAGAATAAAAAAATTAAAAGGCGAGCCGGGCCTGGTAGTGCACACCTTTAATCCCAGCACTCAGGAGACAGAGGCAGGCAGATCTCTGGGTCTGAGGCCAGCCTGGTGGACAGAGTGAGTTCCAGGACAGCCAGGACTGTTACATAGAGAAACCCTGTCTCGAAAAACCAAAGTAACAAACAAACAAACAAGTGAAAAGGCTGGCTGGAGAAGACTTAGTGGGTGAAGGTATTTGCTGCCAAGCCTGAGGAACAAAGTTAAATCCCAGGGGTGACTGAAAATTATTCTTTGACCTCCACAGGCACACTGTGGTATGCCCAGCTCCCCAGAATAAACTAACAAACAAACAAATGAATAAATGTGTTTTTTAAGGCTAATGGGAAGGATTGCATTGAGAGTGAAGGATTAAAAAGAGAGGGGGAGCCGAGCAGAGTAGTGCCTGCTGCTCGTCCTGGCAGAGGTGGGAGGAGCAGGTGTTCAAGGCCATCCTTGGCTACATAGTGAATTTGATGCCAGCCTGAGCTACAGGAGACCTGTGTTAAAAAAGAAGGAGGCGGTGGAGGTGAGGAGGAGGAGGAGGAGGAGGAGGAGGAGGAGGAGGAGGAGGAGGAGGAGGAGGAAAAGGAAAAGGAAAAAAAGGAGCTGAAGAAATCCTTCGCCTGTGGGAGTCTGTCAGACAGTGGGCACTGGGGAGCTGGGTCTGGGTGCTTGGGGAGGCCTTGACCTCATCTGCTAGACTCCCTTGGCACAGGTGTGTTGAGTGTGGTCTTTATCCAACCAATGTCCCTGCTAAGTACCTGTGGCAGAGCCAGGACAAGTGAGGTCTCTGTTCTCCCTTTTAGTGGTGGGAGACAGATAAACACACACACATACACACACACACACACACACACACACACACACACACACGTCCAGGCCACACTAAATGTCACGAGGAGTGTGAACGGGCCATAAGGATACCCTTCCTGAGTTATGCCAGTTAAGGGCAGAACTGTAAGAGGTCAGCTTGTGAGAGTCAAGGAAAGAGCATTCTAGACAGAGGGGACATACAGCCCAGAGGACCTGAGGCTGGTTTGTGGAACAACAGGAAACCAGTGTGAGGTGTGGAGTAGGATGTGGGAGCCGAACCAGTTAAGTAGGGAAGAGAGGGTGAGCAAATGACTTAGAAAGTGGCACAGACCAGCCCTGCCCGAGAGGCTATCCCTCAGGCTAGGCTCCTCGTCTGCCTGTGAGTTGAGATTGTTACCTGCAGGTGTTCCGCTGATGTGCTGGGGACAAGGGAAATCAACTTTGTTCTCCTCGCTGAGTCAGTTCTCACACTTGCCCTCTCTCCCTTCAGCTTCCCGAATGATGCCAGCTCAATGCTCCCTGACCTCGATCCTGACTCTCCTGGTGTTGCTTGGCACAGCCAGAGCAGGTCCTTTCTCTCCTCGGTCCAATATGACCCTCCCGGCCCCACGGCCCCCTCCCCAGCCGGGGGGCCCTTCTTCTCAGCTGTATGAGCACACTGTGGGAGGCGGGGAGAAGCAGGTGGTATTCACCCACCGCATTAACCTGCCGCCTTCCGCCGGCTGTGGCTGTCCGCCAGGCACTGAACCCCCAGTGCCTGCTTCAGAGGTGCAGGCCCTGAGGGTCCGGCTGGAGATCCTGGAGGAGCTGGTGAAGGGACTCAAGGAGCACTGTTCAGGAGGGTGCTGTCCCACGGCTGCACAGGCTGGCACCGGTGAGCAGAGATGGGGGGCATGGCAAAGAGGAAGGGAGAAGAGGATCAGGATGGGAGAGGCGCCTAGGCTGACATAAAGGATCTTGGGATGAAGGAGAAAATGTGCCGTCTCCCACTCCTTAGAGGTGAGGGATGCAGTGAAGGGTGCAACTTGGAGGCGGGAGATGACTAGAGTCAACCCAAACACTCGCAAGAGGGCATGTATGCTAAGCAACTAGGAGTTAAAGTGGCCTTCTGAAACTAGACTGGCCACCGGCACTAATACGAGCTGGGTCTCGCTTCTCCTTCCTGCACCAGGCCAGACCGATGTGCGCAGCCTCTGCAGCCTCCACGGTGTCTTTGACCTGAGCCGCTGCGCCTGTTCCTGCGAGCCTGGCTGGGGTGGACCCACCTGCTCAGACCCTACAGACACTAAGCCGCCCACGTCGTCCCCGGCTGGCCCAGCCGCCAGGACCTGTCCCGATGACTGCAACGACCAGGGTCGCTGCGTGGGAGGACGCTGCGTGTGCTTCCCGGGCTACAGTGGCCCCAGTTGTAGCTGGCCCTCTTGCCCCGGAGATTGTCAGGGGCGCGGGCGCTGCGTGCAGGGTGTGTGTGTGTGTCGCGCTGGCTTCTCGGGCCCCGACTGCAGCCAGCGCTCCTGCCCTCGCAACTGCAATCAGAGAGGACGCTGTGAGGAAGGGCGCTGCGTGTGTGACCCAGGCTACTCCGGTGAGGACTGTGGGGTGCGAAGCTGTCCCCGGGGCTGCAGCCTGAGGGGCCGATGTGAGAATGGGCGCTGCGTGTGCAACCCAGGCTACTCTGGTGAGGACTGTGGGGTGCGGAACTGTCCCCGGGGCTGCAGCCAGAGGGGCCGCTGTGAGGACGGCCGCTGCGTGTGCGACCCTGGCTACAGTGGTGAAGACTGCAGCGTGCGGAGCTGCCCATGGGACTGTGGCGAGGGAGGCCGCTGCGTGGACGGCCGCTGCGTGTGCTGGCCTGGGTACTCCGGCGAAGACTGTAGCACGCGGACGTGCCCGCGTGACTGCCGGGGCCGTGGCCGCTGCGAGGACGGGGAATGCATCTGTGACGCAGGCTACAGCGGCGACGACTGCGGCGTGCAGAGCTGCCCCGGGGACTGTAGCCAAAGGGGCCACTGCGAGGACGGGCGCTGCGTGTGCTGGCCCGGGTACACAGGGGCGGACTGCAGCGCGCGCGCCTGCCCACGGGACTGCCGGGGCCGAGGGCGCTGCGCGGATGGCGTGTGCGTGTGTCATGCGGGCTACAGCGGCGAGGACTGCGGGGTGCGCAGCTGTCCCGGGGACTGTCGCGGCCGGGGGAGCTGCGAGAACGGCCGCTGCGTGTGCTGGCCCGGGTACACAGGCCGGGACTGTGGCACGCGCGCCTGCCCTGGTGACTGCCGCGGGCGCGGGCGCTGCGTGGACGGCCGCTGCGTGTGCAATCTGGGCTTCGCTGGCGAGGACTGCGGGAGCCGTCGGTGCCCTGGGGACTGCCGCGGACACGGCCACTGCGAGGACGGTGTGTGCGTGTGTAACGCAGGCTACTCGGGCGAAGACTGCGGCACACGCAGCTGTCCCAGCGGCTGCAGGGGCCGCGGCCGGTGCCTGGACGGGCTCTGCGTGTGCGACGACGGCTACACGGGCGAGGACTGTGGCGTGAGACGGTGCCCTCGCGACTGCAGCCAGCAAGGAGTGTGCCAGGACGGCCTGTGCTTGTGCCACGCCGGCTACGCGGGCGAAGACTGCAGCATCCGCACCTGCCCGGCGGACTGCAACCGGCGCGGCCGCTGTGACGACGGGCGCTGTGTGTGCGACCCAGGCTACACCGGCCCTGCCTGTGCCACGCGCACCTGCCCAGCGGATTGTCGTGGCCGTGGGCGCTGTGTGCAGGGAGTGTGCCGGTGTTATGCCGGCTATGGTGGTGAGGACTGTGGACAAGAAGAGCCTCCTGCCAGCGCCTGTCCCGGGGGCTGTGGGCCACGGGAACTGTGCCGCGCAGGCCAATGTGTGTGTGTTGAGGGTTTCCGAGGCCCAGACTGTGCCATCCAGACATGCCCAGGTGACTGTCGCGGCAGGGGAGAGTGTCTCCAGGGCAGATGCGTCTGTCAAGATGGCTATGCTGGCGAAGACTGTGGGGAAGGTGAGCCAGGTGCCTTCTCCCATACATTGGGGCAGGAATAGGGATTCTGGCTTGCAGAGGCCTGAGGCCTAGGGGCCTAGAGGAAGAACAGAGGGAGTTGTTCCTTGTAGAGTGGGAGGAGGGATCAGCCAGAAGGACCCCACAGTGGAACCACAAGCACATGCCAGTGGACTTTTAGATCTGACCTTTAGATCTCTAAGCAGAGGGTTGTCTTTAAACAGTTTTTATGTTTAGGACATGGGAGAAGTTGAGGGACACGCCCAGGCCCTTTTTGGGCCCTTTCCAGTGTTCCCCAACCTGAGTTTGGGCAGTGGGAACAAAGATGTGTGACCCTGAGTGAGCCATGGCTCTGCCCCCAGCTAATCAATCGGCTTTTCCTACTCTATTCTGGGCAGAGGTACCAGCCATCCAGAACATGAGGATGCATCTCCTGGAGGAGACAACAGTCCGGACGGAGTGGACCCGGGCTCCTGGTCCTGTGGATGCCTACGAGATCCAGTTTATCCCCATGGTGAGGGGAAGCAAGGGGGAGGTTGGTTGGGCAGCATAAGGGGGAGGGGGAGGGGGAGGGCTCACATCACGCAAGAAGTCACATGTCTGGGTCAGCTCTAAATGCCTTCTTACCCTGCCCCAGCCTGGCACAGGGGCCTCAACACTGGTCCTGGGCAACTAGGGTATTGATGGTGATGGTGAGCTCACTACTCCTGGCTGCTCAGTGCACAGTGGCCGTTGCTGTTAGTCTTCGTGGCTGAGTCCAAGTCCGCCCCCGTTCTACACACACCCATTTGCATTGGCTGGGCACCAGCATCTGGGGTCCATGGTGGTCTCCTTGTGCCCCGTGCTCAGAGTGCTCAGCTGTCACCTCATCCCAGGCAGCCCCTCATCCTCTTCCTTCCTCCCCCATGCTTTGTTTTCAGATTTAAATTTGCTGTGCTTTGTACATGCTTCCCAAGTCGGGGAGACCCATTGCCCACTCTGGACCCACTGACATTCCCTCCGAGTTGCTGTATATTAACCTGCACAAACTGTCAGTGGTTTTGATCCTGTTTGTTTAAGTATCTTTTCAGTGCAAATCTCAGAGGCTCAGAGCAAAACCTTTAGAAAGTATAGATAAGCACTCCAGGTGTGGTGGCGCACGCCTTCAGTCCCAGCACCCAGGAGGCAGAGGCAGGTGGATCTCTGTGAGTTCCAGGCCAGCCTGGTCTACAAAGCTAAGCTCCAAGACAGGCAAGGCTACACAAAGAAACCTTGTCTGGAAAAAAAACAAAAAGAAAAAGAGAAAAGAAAGAAATTATAGACAAGCAAGCAGAAAGGCAGGACAGAACGAAGGGAGGAGAGGAAGGGAAGTTAGGATGGTAGGCAGCATTCACTGCCCACCCTTCCAGTCTATATATAGGCTCCGCTCAGGCTCTGTTCAGTGTTATCTTTACTGGTTTAGACCAAGCTGTCTGGGCCGTCACAACAATCCCGAGTCCCTGACTTGTTTTCCCAGTCCCGTCAGTACTTCTCCAGGCACTCTTTCTCCGCCTCTAACTTGTTCTTCAGACATTTGGAGCGTAGTGAGGACAAAGCCTGAGTCCCCTCCTCGGGGACTGTTCTCTGCACAGATTGGACTCGGGGTACATGGATACTTCCACTTCTCGGTTACCTGACCTTTCCCACATCATCCCACAAATGTTAGGCAAGGCCACACTTGTGTCCATCAGTCCAGGGGAAACTCCAGACAAGCATACTCCCCGGCCCTAAAGCTCCAGAAGGCCCTGGGACAGAGAGGGACGCGGCAAAGTGCTGGCCGTCATCCTCACCCCAGGGCAGGTCCCACAGAAAATCTGTGTCCTAAGCATCGGCTCCTGCACTGTGGCACAACCAAGATAACCTCCCCCCTTCTCCTCTCTACATTTTTATATGAAAATAATTTAATCAGGAGACAAGAATTTGGCAACTAGAGAAGAGAAAAAATGATTGTTGGCCGCCTGACAGTAAAACAAGCCCGCTAACGTTTTACAAAGTGTCTCTCCCACTCTATCGCATGTACATTATTTACATAGCTCTAATCTGGAGGGTGGGACTTTTGGAAGGAATTTTCCTATGAACCTTCAGGGTAAGGAGAAATAAAATAAACAGTTGAGATAAGAGAGGCCTTCAGGCTGTGTCGTCTCCTGCTCCAAACACACGCAGCCCCATCTTTGGGTGTTGTTGAGGGGTGCGGCTTTTGCTTGGCCTTTGTTCTGAGCAGGGTGGTGTAAGCTGGTCTGTACCAAGCCTAGCTCTCAGCCCTTCGCCTCTGCTCTGGGCATAGGACCCTTCCAGGTCCTCTGTGAGGCTGTATGTGAAGGAAGTTCCTGTAAACTGGTCCTTAATCAGACACTCGGTCCATGCTCATCCCTCAGACATCTTTATTTGCTTTTTGTGGAGACTCTTGGACCTGAGCCTTTTGCTCTGGCCATGATCTGTCCATCAGCTGACATGGAGCCTGTTCTGCAGCTCTCTGTCACCCACTCCATCTTTATCACAGCCTGTCTCTTCCTTGTTCCTGGCAGCTTTTCCCCCCCAGAAACACTCCGTTTTCAGAACTCAGGACTCCCACTTCCTCCTGTGTGTGTGGATTGCCACTGCGACTCAGTGTTCTAGGACCTGGGTATCGGTGTCACCAGGGAGCTCGCTGAAACATTGTCACAGGAGTTGCTTCCTCCATCTCAGGATCTGAGTGAGAGGCGTGGGGGTGTGGAGGTGTCAGGGACTCGTTGGGACAAAAATTCTTCTCGTTCATACTCATGGCCTCAAACCCTAGGACTGTCCCCTCTCTTCTACAAGGTGTGAGAGAGTGTGACCCGAGGATCCTGAATGCTAGTCAAGTGTTCTCTGTGGCCGGGAAACTGGGCTGTCCAGTGCTCACTGGGACACAGACCTGGACCTCAGAAGACTTTTTCTTGGGTGTCCTGGAGTGAAAGGGGAGATGAGAGCTAGGTCCTCTCAGGGGATCATCCAAGCTAGACTTTCCCTGTGGGACCCTGAGGAGGCTGAGACTGAGACTCAAGTTAAACAGTCACCAGGAACAAGCAACGAGGAGCCAAGCTTTACCAGGGAGCGGTGCCAGCCGCCAACATCTGGCCAGAAAGCCTGCCTCAGACCCTCAAGACAGGGCTGGGCAGTGTGGGTGAGGCTGGCACGGGGACTTCCAGGGAGGAACCAAGAAAGAGGTTGATCCAAAGAAAGAAGAACTCAGGATGGGTTTGCTTTAGTGAAAGATCTCAACATTGGGGCATACACTAGAAGGAGAGACAGATCGGGGGGACTATGGGAAGTGGGAGGATGTCACATGTGCTGGGTGAAGGCCCCCCAAGGCCCCACAGAGTTGGAACTGTAGGAGCAGGGCAGGCTTCTCTGTACCCAGGGGAACCTTTCCACCCAGCAAGGAGTGTCACAGCTTTAGTTCATCCTCACCCAAAAGCCTCCACGTGGCTTCTCATCTGGTTTTTTACTTTGGTATTTACTATGCTTTTTTGGTTTAGGACAGTTCCTTTCAAATTTTCCAGCCCCATTTGGCTGAATGGAGGTGTCCCTACCACGGCCAACATAGCTAAGCGGAACAGAGCGTCCTCAGCGGCTGTCCTTGCTGGACAACCCCACACAATGCAGGGCTGCTACGGTGCTCACAGAGTCCAGCCTTCCCATGTCCCCAGCAGCTGGCACTCTGGGGGCCTGCAGGGTCACCCCACATAATCTCACGACCTTAAACACACACCCAAAGGATAGTTGTTGTTGTTGTTTTCTGGTGGATATTTACCACACATAGAGATTGGGGAGGGAGAGGTCTACATCTGGCTAAGTTATGCCCAATCCATGACAGGGACGGTGTCTTATTTTTTGAGTCTCCAACACACAGCATGGTGGCAGGTGTAAACAGCGTTCAGGAAATGTGCTATTAGAACTTCGAGCAGGTGGGCCTTTCTTTAATGGGTGTGTATGGCTGCTGAAGAGACAGGAGAATGTGTAAAGGGACACCCAGTCACACACAGGCAGCGACATCCCCAGGGCCAGCTAAGCAGATGGGAAAGAGGAGGGGCACAGAACACCCCTGCTCTGCCTTGTCTGCTCTGAAAGAGCGTGTGTCGGAGTCACCAGGGAAACTGGAGGGGAACCTGGGTCAGGCAGAATTCTGGCAGACAAGCAGGGATTGCCCATGAGAGGGGAGCCTGGGGACACACTGCCTGGCTCAAGCCTCTCTGCATTTTTATATTTTTAAAGATTTATCACCGGGTGTGGTGGCGCACGCCTTTAATCCCAGCACTCAGGAGGCAGAGGCAGGCAGATCTCCATGAGCTTGAGGCCAGCCTGGGCTACAGAGTGAGTTCTAGACAGCCAGGGCTAGATCTAGATCCACCTGCCTCTGCCTCCCAAGTGCTGGGATTAAAGGCCTGAGCCACCATGCCTTGGTCAGCCCAAGCGCCCAAGCTTTCTTTTTTTTTTTTTTTCTGGTTTTTCGAGACAGAGTTTCTCTGTGTAGCTTTGTGCCTTTCCTGGATCTCACTCTGTAGACCAGGCTGGCCTCGAACTCACAAAGATCCGCCTGGCTCTGCCTCCCAAGTGCTGGGATTAAAGGCGTGCGCCACCACCGCCCAGCTAAGCTCAAGCTTTCTTAAGAAAATTATTTTGGGGGGCTGGAGAGATGGTTCAGTGGTTAAGGGTACTGGCTGCTCTTCCAGATGGTCCTGAGTTCAATTCCCAGCATCCACATGTGACCCACAACCATCTGTAATGAGATCTGGTGCCCTCTTCTGGCCTGCAGGCATACATGCAGGCAGAACACTGTATACATAATAAATCTTAAAAAAAAAAGGAAATTATTTTATGTATAATTATCTGTCTGTGTGTTTGTGTGTGGATATGTGCACACAAATGCAGGGGCCTGAAGAGGTCAGAGGTGTTGGGTCCCTTGGAGCTGGAGATTGATGGTTGTAAGCCGCCCCGTGTGGGTGCTGGGAACTGAACTTAGATCCTCTGCAGGAACAGTAAGCTACCTCTCCAATCTTTCCGCTCTCCCGGTGTGCACCCTGCCAGGACACGGTCTTTCTGAGCCCGGAGTCCTCATCTGTCAAGCAGGATTGATAGAAACCTCCTCACAGATGGTCGAGTGAACTGATGGACACAAACCACAGAGAGAAGTCACTGGCCAGAGCGAGGCTCCAGGCGTCGTGCGGTTCCTGTCCACGCTCCTCAGCTTGTATAGGGCCAAGTCCCACACTGTCCTGTGTTGACACCATTTGGAATTGTTACAGAGAAGGGACTGGGGAGCAAGGAAGAGAGCCCCATTCCGATGCGCCTGGTACTCTCTTGCAGACTGAGGGGGCAAGTCCCCCATTCACAGCTCGGGTGCCCAGCTCCGCCTCAGCCTATGACCAGAGAGGGCTGGCCCCTGGTCAGGACTACCAGGTCACTGTCCGTGCTCTACGAGGGACCAGCTGGGGTCCTCCTGCCTCTAAGACCATCACTACCAGTGAGAGCTGGGACTGTGGGGGCAAGACATCTGGATTTGACGGGATCTGCTGGGGGTGGGGGCTGCACCAGAGCAGAGTGGATTCCCTCCTGAGCCCTGTTCTGTCTCACCCTGCTAGTGATCGATGGTCCTCAGGACCTCCGCGTGGTAGCTGTGACTCCGACCACACTGGATCTCAGCTGGCTGCGCCCCCAGGCTGAGGTGGACCGATTTGTGGTGTCCTATGTCAGTGCTGGCAACCAAAGGGTGCGGCTGGAAGTTCCCCCCGAGGCAGACAGGACTCAGCTAACCGACCTGATGCCAGGCGTGGAGTATGTGGTGACCGTCACCGCAGAACGAGGCCGTGCAGTGAGCTACCCGGCTTCCATCAGGGCAAACACAGGTATGGCACTCGGGGTGTTAGGGAAGAGCCCGGTTTCCAAGGCTGGGAGCCCTCTCCTGGGGGCCCAGGCTGGAGGGTCACAGATGGCTGTGGCAGTCGCAGAACACCTGCTACAGCCCTGCTCTATTTATCTAAAGGCACTGGGGAGACAGCCCTTAGGTGCTTGGAGTGAGTCCTATAGGAAGCTTGCAGGTTAGACTGTGGGAGGGACTGCCCCTGGGAGGGAAGCAGTATACAGAAGATGCGGCCCCAGGGGAGGGTGGCTTTTGTCCTAACATGGGTAGTGGACAGTCTGGTCTTGTGGAGACTAGAGCTGACTTGGGGACCGAGACTGCTTGGGGCTGGGTCTCCTAGCAGTCGTTGTCCACCAACCCTCAAGGTTTCTTAACAGATGCCCAGCCGGATCTTTCATTTTCCTGGGACAAGGCGATGCCCTCTTCGGAGTAGCTTACATTTTCATCCCGCTTTCCCGTTCTCTCCATCAGATACACGCCCGGCCCTCTGGCTTCTTTTCCTTCTAGGGCACCAACAGTGGCAGGCTTGGCGGGCAAAGGGAAGGGTGGGGCTCGGGGACACTAATTTCTCTTTCTAGGTGGGGCTGGGGCTCAGGGGAGAGGCCCCTCATCCCTGGCTGGGGCGCGGGGGATCCGCGGTGGCGAGGAGGAGCATCCAGTGGCGGAAGCTGGCACTGACCTGATGTCCCCTCCCCCTTTCTCACTCGGCAGCACCAGGCCACTACGGTTACCCGGAGGTGCGCTCCCCGGCCCCGCCCCCGAACCCCCGTCCCCGGCCTCCGCGGCCCTCCCGGCCCTTGCGGCCCACAGAGGGGAGCGCGGAGTGGCATCCCCGGCCCAGCCCGCCCCAGCCTCCCCGTCGGCCGTGGGGTAACCTGACGGCTGAACTGGGCCGCTTCCGCGGCACAGTACAGGACCTGGAGCGGCACCTGCGGGCCCACGGCTACCCACTGCGCGCCAACCAGACTTACACGTCGGTGGCGCGCCACCTCCATGACTTCCTGAAGCGCCACCAGACAGCGGGGGCCCCGGCACCCAAGCCACGTCCTCCCCACCCCACCGCTAGTCCCACCCAGAGCGCCAGGAAGTGGGACTCGGACCAGGGAGACGTGGGCCCAGCCTCCGACGGTGCACACCTGGTGACCGCAGCGAGGCACCCGAAGCCTGAGGTGCTGGGCAGCGCAGCCGACGGCGCGCTGATCGTGTCCCTCGACGGTCTCCGGGGTCAGTTCGAGCGTGTGGTGTTGCGCTGGCGGCCACTGCCACCCGCCAAGGGCCCCAGCGGGGAGCTGACCGTGGACGGCTCAGAACGCACCGTCCGCTTGCCCAACCTCAGGCCTGGCACTACTTACCACGTGGAGGTCCATGGGGTGCGGGCAGGGCAGACTTCCAAGTCCTACGCCTTCATCACCACCACAGGTAGTGTGGGCTGGGGCCCTGGACTGCCCACCCCCTGTCCAGCATCACCTGCCTTCGAGGGTGCAGCTACTCACTCCTCCCACTGTCTGACTGCTGAGGCCTCAACCCCTCACCACACCCTCCCACCTCCTAGCCTTCCGGGTCAGCTGTAGGACACTACCTCAGAGAGCTGCCCTCCCGTGTCCCCAAAGCCACCATATCCCAAGGTCCTGGCATTCTCCTGAGGATAACTAAAGCCAAATAGACCTGGTTTGTGGGGCTCCCTGGCTCACACCTGGGTCCCCAAGCTCTCTGGCAATGTCTGCTGTAGTCAGGCAAGTCCAGCAATCTTGACATATTATCTGCAAGGTTCATACTTACACTTGAGTTTTCTTTTTTCTTTAATTGAAAAAAAAAAAAAAAACCAAAACCAAAAAACTAAAACCACCATCTCATAATGTTTCTGGCAAGTTTATATTTTCGGTAGAGCCGCACTCACGGCTGACCTGCAGCTTGCACACCTTCGATGCAGGCTGCAGGAGACTTGGGCATTCAGAGATTTGCCCTGCGCTTTTGGTGGGTGGGATTGAAACCAGAGATTCCCACTCTGACTCACTGCGGTGAGGGTGCCTGAAGCCTGTGGTCTGTGGTTATTTCCCACAGTTTGGCTTTGACCTTGAAGGGATGCAGCAGAACTGCTTGAGGGTGGCCTTGAAAGCCATCGGGCAGCGTGTGTGGATAGTGGGGGGGGGGGGGGGGCGTGAAACCACGGCTTCCTGAACTGCTTTCCCAGGCGTGGCTCCCCTCCAGCTGGTCTCTCCCACAGGACTGATGCCTGGCCCAGGGACAGGGTGCTTTGCGGCTGCAGGGTGGGGGTGGACCTCTTCTTCCTCCATAGGGCCCAGATGCCACCGGAACAGACGTCCACCCTCACACCCTCTATTTTCTCTTACTGTCCACCGCCCCCTTTCTTCCTAACACCACCGCCCCTTCCTTTCTTCCAGGCTTCTCACTGCCGCACTAATGGAAGGCGGACACCACCAGTGGGGAGGCTCGTGGGCAGGGAGGGATGGCGGGTTTTATGTCATTGCCTGCCCTAAGCCAGGCCTGACTGCTCCAGATGAGCTCCATGGGGGAATCTGAAGGGCCAAGTCTGGGAAGAAGTATTGATTGTCTCCTGAACCCCGACAGGGCTGAGGAGAGGGGAGGAAGCCTTCTAGCTCGGAGGCTGAGGGCACACGTGGGGACCTGTGGTTCCATTCCTGGTCTCACACTCTCTCCTGTTTTTCTCACCCGCTCTGCCCCTTCCCAGGGTCCTTACCCTCTGGCCTCCCGGAGGCTACTGATGAGCCTCCTCCCTCGGGCCCCTCTACGACCCAAGGGGCCCAGGCCCCTATCCTGATCCTGGAACATCACCCGCTGGGAGAGTTGAAGGTGCTGGGCAGAGACAAGGCAGGGCGCCTCCGTGTGGCCTGGACTGCCCAGCCCGACACCTTTGCCCACTTCCAGCTGCGCATGCAGGTGGCCAAGGGGCCTTGGGCACATGAAGAACTGCTACCAGGAGACGTCCACCAGGCTCTGGTGCCCCTGCCCCCTCCCGGGGCCCCCTACAAGCTAGTCCTCCATGGGATCACCCCTGGGGGCAAGCCCTCTGTTCCCATCACCTACCAAGGCATTATGGGTACATTCTGGACTGTACTCAGAGCAGTGTCCTGAGACTGGGGGAGGAGCTGGGGCCATCTCAAGACTCTAGAGGAAGGACAGAATTTCAGGGTTCAGGGAAGGCAGATCTGACAGGATAAGAGAAAGCAAAAGAGAGAAAAAGATTTGAGAGTTCATAGGGAAGGCAGCTAGGAGGGGGCACCACAATGACAGGTCGCCATTGGAGAGAAGTCAGAAGTGGGTCGTAGCCCGTCCTGGGGGCTGTAGTAGACCCTACACTCCATGTATGCCTCACTTCCTGGTTGTCCCTCTGCCCTGCCCTGGGCTGTAGAGTTCAAGGTAGATGGAGCTCTGGTCCCAGCACTGGCCCTCAGCTCTACATTCTGGGGACAGCACCTGTGCTTGCATTGGCTGTTTTCTTCTGGGGATAAAGTCGTGTGTGTGTGTGTGTGTGTGTGTGTGTGTGTGTGTGTGTGCATGTGTGCGTGCGCACGTGTGAGCGTGTGTGCGTGTGCGTGTGCGTGTGCGTGTGCGTGTGTGTGTGTGTGTGTGTGTGTGTGTTGGGGGTGTTCCACTGCCATCACGACTTCAAAGATAGGTGGGAAGGACAAGGCCTGGCAACCCTTATACCCCCCTGGTTCTCCCTCTGAGAACACAGTGGTTGACTCTTGGTCCAGTTCTAGAACAAGTTAATGACTGGGACAGAGGGTGGCAAGGGATAGAGCAGCTCAGGGGCTTGGGGAGCCTGAAGGTTGCTCTGAAGCATCAGTATGGAGGCTAGAAACCCTCAAGCAATACTATGGGGGACACGAAACTCCCCTTAAAGTTTTAGAGTACAGGGGTGGGGACATAACGAGGGGACAGAGACTTAGGACAAATGTCTCCTTCCCAGGAGGGGCAGGGATGGAGGCACCCAGGCTGAGGGGGGGTGAGGCAGAGCAGAGGGAGGAGACGGGGATGGGGAATGGTTGGTCCAGCATGCTTTGCCTTTGTCCCCAAATGCCAGACAAGGCTGAGGAGAAGCCTGGGAAGCCGCCTGTCCCGCCACGCCTGGGTGATCTGACAGTGACAGACCTGACCTCCGACTCCCTGCTCCTGCACTGGACTGTCCCAGAGGGGGAGTTCGACTCCTTTGTGATCCAGTACAAGGACAAAGATGGGCCCCAGGTGATACCTGTGGAGGGACCCCAGCGCTCAGCACCCGTCACCTCCTTGGAACCAGGGCGCAAGTACAGATTTATTCTGTATGGGCTCATCGGCAAGAAGAGGCATGGCCCCCTGGTGGCTGAAGCTAAGATCTGTGAGTGGCAGCAGACACCCCCCAGCCCTGCACTTTGTACCATGCTGAAGCAGGTTGCCCCAGAGCCTTAGGGTTCGGAGAGATTGCGTATGGCCCGTAGCAGCCTGGCAGTCCATAGCTGCGTTAATCCTCAAGGGAAAGCAGTAGGGGCAGCAGAGGTGAGGAGGTAGGTGAGGCAGAGGGGGTGGTGGATGGACTCCCAGAGAATCCACAGCACTCTTCTGGCTGGAGAGCAGGACATGCGGGGTGCTGAAGGGCTTAGTCCTGGGGTCCTGTGTGTTGTGTGGGTAGCTTAGACCTCATTTGGGAGCCCTACGGGACCTCTGAAGGCCTTTGAATGTGGGAGTGAAATGATGAGCTACCTTACAAACAGCACAGTGTCTGCCGCAGGGGCATGACAGAGAAGGGAGTCAACAGCTGGTGAGGCGTGGTGACTGATGCTGGCCTAGAATGGTGGCAGGCAGACCGGGTGTGACAGGCCAGTCCCAGGTCCCTGGACCAGCCACTTCCGTCCCCCGGGCAGCAGCAGGTGGGGAGCGATCTAGGGTGGGACACTCAGAGAAATACTTCCTGTGTGTTTCTGGAGCCAGTGAGCTCAGCACATTCTTGAGGATCATGGGTCCTTACGGCAGCCTCGAGCGGCACTGATGAGGTGTCTGACTGAGACTGGGGGGACCTCAGGGTTACATTGAGTCCTGGTGGCTGTGGGGAGCATACGAGGGAGCAGAGGTAGAGAAGGACCAGGGGAGTGTCCCGGGTACTGGGAGGAGGGCGCGGGCAGTCAGAGTCCGCAGGAGTGAGTCAGGGCTCTCCAGTACCCACAGGACTTAGCAATGGCCAGGTCACCAGGGGCTGCCTGGGGGAGGGCACAGCTGGATTGGAGGTGGTGGGGTACAGACATTTCTGGAATCCTCTAGGAACAGAGTGCAGAGAGGGGAGATGGAGAGGCTGGCACTCAGAGAGTGGGTACAGCGAGGGGCAGAGGCGTGGCAGACAGCAGCAGGTGGGTGGGTGCTCTTCCACACTGATGCATCCCCTGGATGTTCTTCTCTCTTGAAGGAGAAACCAGCTAGACGTTGAGTTGGAAGCATGGAGGCTGCCTCGGAGATTTCCCTGGCTGCACAGATGTGAAAAGGGCTAGCTGGGCTCCCCCTCCCCTTCTGGAGCCTCTTCCCCTTGGCTGGGAATAGTCAGTGCAACACTACAGGGCATTAGGCTGTCTAGAAGACGCCATCCCTTCCTGTAATGGGGTGCAGCCCCAGGACAGAGCTCACAGCCCGGCAGAGCAGAGTGCTGGCTGGGTTTTAGCCCTGCTCGCTCTGTCTACAGAGAGCAGGCTGCACGGGACTTCCTTTCTCTTGTGATGCCCCTGTCTCTACTCCCTCTTCCTAGTGCCTCGGAGTGACCCCGACCCAGGATCTCCACCCCGCCTGGGAGAGTTGTGGGTAACAGACCCTACCCCGGATTCGCTGCACCTCTCTTGGACTGTTCCTGAGGGCCAGTTTGACTCCTTCATGGTCCAGTACAGAGACAAGGAAGGACGGCCCCTTGTGGTACCAGTGGAGGGGCCTGAGCGCTCAGTGGTGCTCTCCCCTCTGGACCCCGACCACAAGTACAGATTCACCCTGTTTGGGATTGCCAATAAGAAGCGGTACGGGCCCCTCACTGCTGACGGCACTACTGGTGAGTGGCTGCCACCAAAGCTCATGTACCCTCTTCTTGCTCTCTACACACTTGCCCTCAGCCAGGAACCAGATGAGCCTCCAAATGGCTGATCCCAACACCCTGGCCCGGCTCCCAGGCTGAGGGGCAGCCAGCTTCCCCTGCACGGCTAGGCCCCTTCCATCCCATTCAACATGCTCCCTAAAGCCCAGGAGGTGTGTCATACTTTGGCTGTGCCCAACTTCCCAGGGTTTTAGCACTCACACTAACACAGTGGTGACCCCCAGGTCCAAATCTGAACCCTGGTCCCAGGCTGCTGGTTCTGCACCTGGCTCATTCTTCTTGCTTACAGCCCCGGAGAGGGAAGAGGAGTCCTCTGAGAAGCCCCTCCTGGGGGAACTGACAGTGACTGGTGTGACCCCAGACTCCCTGCGCCTGTCCTGGACCGTGGCCCAGGGCCCCTTTGACTCCTTTGTGATCCAGTACAAGGATGTGCAGGGGCAGCCCCAGACTGTGCCCATTGCGGGGGATGAGAATGAGGTCACTGTCCCTGGCCTGGAGTCCAACAGGAAGTATAAGATGAACCTCTATGGGCTCCGTGGCAGGCAGCGTGTGGGGCCCGTGTCTGTGGTGGCCAAAACGGGTGAGTCAGAAACCCACACGTCTCCCTTCACTGCTGGCCACAGGCCTCCAGCAGGGCCTGCCCCAGCTCCACCTTCCACTTCTCCGAGGCCTCGGCCTTGTTCCTCCCCAGCTGTCTGTCCCCACCTCCCCGGGACTCCTTGCCCAGACTCCATCTCCTCACACTGCTTCCAAGTTCATTTTGCCCATCCTGAAGAGCCAGACCCTCTTGTGCTCCACACCCTTCCCAGACACCCTCTCCTTCGGCCGCAGTTCACAGCAGCTTCTACTGGACTCCTTCGGGGCCTGACTCAGTTCCTGGCTGTCATTGCTGGGCTGCTGCCATCCACCCCTGTGCCTTCACCACATGGCTGCTCTGTGCAAGGGTGGCAGACCCAGGGGACCAGGGTGCCATGCTACTCCAGCCTCTTTCCACGTGAAAGGACTCCTTTTAGCCTCCACTCCCCAACTCCTAGTCAGGCTGGCTCCAAGTCTATCCTGCTCCTCCAGGTCCCCAGCCCCTCCCATCCAGCACTGCTGTCTTCCGCTGGTGATACGCTAATAGGGATCATGGGCTTTGGAGGCAGCTGCCTGTCCCTCACTACTGGCTTCATAAATCAATGTCCACAGAACTTTGGGCCAGTCACTCAATCTCACGGTCCCCAGCTTCCTTTCTGTCAAGTGAGAGTCTTGATGGTGACACTCCATAAACACCGTTAGTATATACAAGTTCAAGCAAGGCGTGGTGAGACACACCTGTCATCACAGCACCTTGAAGGCTGAGGCAGGAGGACTGTTGAGTCCCAAGATGGACTGGGCTGGCTGCACAGGAAGACCTTGCCTAAAAGTGAATAAATAAATAAGAGCTGTAGTTGACTCCGGCTCAGAACACCTGTGTGCAAAATCTGCTGAAGCGGAGTCACCTCTGCCTCCCTAGCCCCCTCCTTTTGCTCCCGACCGCCCCACATGACACCATTGTCACTGTTTGCCTCTAGTCTGCTCCCTCTGCAACCTCTTCCTGTTCTTCATGTGCCCCCAGGGTCTCAGTCTCTCAGGGAACCCTGCAGAGACCTACTGCAGGGGACAGAGGTGGGGACCCTGGGTGGGACCCTAAGAGTTGTACATTCCCAAGCCATCCAGGAGGAGCAGGACTCTTCCCAGGCCACCTACCTGATCCCTCCTTTCTTGTATTCTAGGCAGTGGCCCTGCCTCAGCAATGGGTTCCTCAGAGATTGGAGGGTCTGGTGTAGGGAGGGAGCAGGCTGCCTCAGAAGGGTGCTGAATGCCAAGGCCACAGGAGCCCTAAGCCCTCAGTGGAGGAACATGAATGCTGATGTGCTTTGGTATCCCCATTGACTGGCCAGTCACTGTTAATGCCCGTGATCCTGATCTCTTTCCTCAGCCCCACCACACATTGTGGACCAGCCCTCCAGCCCCCCAGAGCCCGGCACAGAGGCCCCAGAGCCCGTTGAGAAGCCACGCCTGGGAGACATGACTGTGACAGATGCCACCCCTGACTCCCTGAGCCTCTCCTGGACCATCCCTGAGGGACAGTTTGACCATTTCCTGATCCAGTACAGGAACGGGGATGGGCAGCCCAAGGTGGTGCGGGTGCCAGGGCATGAGGACCAGGCCACCATCTCTGGGCTGGAGCCAGACCACAAGTACAAGATGAACCTGTATGGCATCCACAGTGGCCAGCGTGTGGGTCCAGTGTCTGTTGTCGGGGTGACAGGTGAGTGGACATGGGAGACCAGGGTGGGACCCATGGGGAGGTGACCTTCAGGTTAGGTGAGCTGGGATGGATTTGTGGACAGTGATTGGTGGCCCAGAACTGGTCAGTGTCCAGGCTGGCCCTGGCTGAGGCTGTAGCCTGTGCATCCCTCCTGTGGCTGGCGGTCTCCCCGGACCAGGGGTTCCACAGAAGACGTTGCTGTGCTGGTAGCTGCTCAGGTCGCATCAGGCCACCCTACAAGCTTGAGCATGTTGGTCAGCTGAACAGGGACACCAGACCCAAGAGGGAGCGGGCGTCTCTGAACTGACATTGGGACCTCTCTGGTAGCCATAGCTTCTCCTCAAAAGCCAAGGACACCTGCTGGGGACCCCCTCACCTCTCTGTCTCCTTCTCAGCTGCAGAGGAAGAGACTCCCAGCCCCACAGAGCCCAGCACAGAGGCCCCAGAGCCCCCCGAGGAACCGCTCCTGGGAGAGCTGACCGTGACAGGATCCTCCCCAGACTCCCTGAGTCTCTCCTGGACCGTCCCCCAGGGAGACTTTGACTCCTTCACCGTCCAGTACAAGGACAGTGATGGGCGGCCCCAGGTGGTGCGTGTCGGGGGCCAGGAGAGGGAGGCCGTCGTGAGAGACCTGGAGGCTGGGCGCAGATACAAGATGAACCTGTATGGACTCCACGAGGGTCAGCGTGTGGGCCCCGTGTCCACCGTGGGCGTGACCGGTGAGTGTGGCTGGGATCTGGTCCTGTTCCCTCTTACTGCTGAGTCCCATGTTCCATGGCCAGGGGCTGTCTAGCTGCTGAGCAGTCATGGTACCGTGTATGCTCGGGAAGGCCTAGACAGGGCAGGGCACCAAGGACTGGGGCTGCCACCAGCTTCGTGACACCTTTTCCCAGTAAGCCCAGCCAGACAGCTGGCGAGGATTTGGTGAAACCATACATGTATGTATGTTGCTGCTGTTGTATCTGATGTGTGTGTCATGGTGCATGTACGGAGATCAGAGGACAACTCTGTGGGTCTGGTTCTCTCCTTACACCCTTACCTGGGTTCTGGGATGGAACTTGGGTTATCCGCCTTGCTCAAAAGTGCCTTTACCTGCTGAGCCATACTGCTGGTGCCAGATTCACCAGACTGCCGGTGAATCTTCTTGATAGATGGGTGTTCCTGATGGGTGCGGTTTTTTGTGTAACACTCCTAAGACTGTTTTCTAGCAGACTTGGCCTTTTCTGTCTCAGACTCACAACCAGAAGAGACCCCTCCAGCCATCGAGCCCCCGCTTGAACCACGCCTGCAGGAGTTGACGGTGACTGGTGTAACCCCCAATTCTGTGAGCCTCTCATGGATGGTCCCTGAGGGGCAGTTTGATTCCTTCGTGGTCCAGTACAAGGACAGGGCTGGTCAGCCCCAGGAGGTGCCTGTGGGGGCAGACCAGCGCAAGGTCACCATTCTTGACTTGGAGCCTGCGAGAAAATACAAGATGAACGTCTATGGGCTACATGGCAGCAGGCGTGTGGGCCCCCTCTCGGTGTTGGCAATGACAGGTGAGCGAGGGAGCTAGGCAGTACCCACCCCTGGCTCCCCACAGTTCTTCCCGAAGACCCTTGTCCCAGCCTTGCCTGGGACTACCATCCCTCCCCCCTCAGTCTCTGTGTCAGTGACCTACAGGCCTCTCTCCAGACTCACAGACATCGGAGTCCAGTCCCCAAACCTTTGGCTTCTCCCCAAGGCTGGAACCCCACCCCTGACCCTCGGTGGCTTCCTTATCTGCACTCCAACCCTGACCCTGCCTCCCATTTGGCCTCCGTCCCTCTCCCCCTCAACTCTCCCTCCCCTCACTCCTCTTGTCTTCACAGCTGTTTCATCTCCCTTTCCTTCTCTTTACAACCCTACTGTGACATGGGCACAGCCGCCACCCTCCTCCACTGAAGTTCCGCACACACATCTCAGAACTCCTCAGAGGTCCTGGGTGCCCGTCCAAGTCACATCCCTCCCAGTCCACTCCAAGATCACCTCTCCGGGAGACACACCTCCCTGAGCTCCTGGCTCCCTCTTCCTTTCATGGCTCCTGGACATACGCTCACTGTGACTCAGGGACCACAGCGTCTGGGGGAGCCCCTGTTCTCTCTCTCAGAACACTGCATTAGCATCTAGAAAAGAGAATTCATATGATCCTGAGGGACACTGATTATGCTGATATAATCAGCATTCCATATCTACAGATGTTTCCCATGCTGCTGTAGACAGAATTTTTTTTTTTTTTTTTTTTTTTTTTTTTTTTTTTTTTTTTTTTTTTTTGGTTTTTCAAGACAGGGTTTCTCTGTGTAGCTTTGCACCTTTCCTGGAGCTCACTCTGTAGACGAGGCTGGCTTTGAACTCACAGAGATCTGCCTGCTTCTGCCTCCCGAGTGCTGGGATTAAAGGCGTGGGACACCACTGCCTGGCTCAAAAAATGTGTATTTTTACAGTCGTTTGTGCATGTGTGTGTGCATGTGTGTGTGTTTGCATGTGTGTGTGTTTGCATGTGTGTGGGTGTTTGCATGTATGTGTGCATGTGCATGTGTGTGCACGTGCGTGTGTGCAGATGCTCACATATCTCAGCATGATTGAAGGTCAAAGAACAACCCATTGGAAGTCAGTTTTTCCATCTGCCGTGTGGGTCTTAGGAGTTGAAGTCAGGTTCAGGGGCAATGCCTCTACCCACTGAGCCATCTCACCAGACCCAGAAAAAAAAATCTTTAAAAAGTCCCTCCTCAGACTGTGGCGATAGCTCCGTCGCAGTCGCACAAGCATGAGGACCCGGGTTCAGATCCCCAGGAGCCGTGGAAGATGCTGGGTGTGGTGGAGAGCCCTTGCAATCCCAGCACTGGGGAGGCAGAGATAGGAGAGTCTTTGGGGCTCACTGGCCAGCCAGCCTCGCCTGATCAGCTCCAGAGCCCAGCGAGGGGCTGCGTCTCAGGAGAAAATGAGATGGACGGCTACTGACGAACAGCACAAAAGGGCTCTACATCTGCATGCACACACGCATGCTCACACACATACATGTTCACTGACACACATGAACATGCACTCCACGTGCATACTCACCTGCACACACGTGTGTCTGTACTAATGGGGCAGCCTTTTACTTGTCATAAACCATACAGTTACCAACCATCTGCATAGCGTGTACATTGCTTTAGGATAGTAAGTTATTGGAGATGATTTGAAGTTTTCAGGATATGCAGAGACCGCCATCTTATATGAGGGGCTTGAGCATCCTCAGGTCTGGGATCCATGGGGCCATCTTGCGGATACCAATGCACCGTTATCACACATTTTACTCTCTGATTTATGACTTGGCAATAACTTTGTCAGCTCACTCAGCGGTGATAAGCACAAACAATGCTTTGACGGTCCCGAATAACTAAGGCCGTGTGAAAGCATGTCTTTCTATCCGTGAGAGCCACAAACGCAGCTGACACCGTGTTGGTCATGGCTGACCAGGCTGTCCCAGGCCACTGAAGATAAAGAGGAAACTCTTCCCCACCTCACTGTTAGCCCCCAAGGCAGGCAGAGCCAGGTCTCCTTCCAGGAGCTCAGCCATGTTCTGCTTCTCACCCTAGACCCCCTCCCACCAGCACCAGCTCCAACCACTGAGACCTCCAAGCTGCCCCTGGAGCCACGCTTGGGGGAGCTGACAGTGACAGACGTGACCCAAGACTCCGTGGGCCTCTCGTGGACTGTCCCCGAGGGTGAATTCGACTCCTTCATGGTCCAGTACAAGGACAGGGATGGCCAGCCCCAGGTGGTGCCTGTGGCAGCAGACCAGCGGGAGGTCACCATCCCGGGCCTGGAGCCCTCCCGCAAATACAAGTTCCTGCTCTTCGGGGTCCAGGATGGGAGACGACGCAGTCAGGTCTCCGTGGAGGCGAAGACAGGTGAGGACTGTGTGAGGCTCAGCTTGACCTCCACCTGAGCCTTCCCAGCCTTCTCCGTAGTGTTTGAACTTCCCGCTGGCCACCTTTGCTGTTTGCCCATTCCAGTCCAAATCAGGCAGGGACCAGACAGGGCACGTTCCCTTCATTTGTTCTGCATGCTCGGCCTTCACTAGAGGATGGGCTGTGGGGGCCTGGGGCCTCCGGGAAAGGAGTGAAGGTGGCCAGGAGCCCCTCCTGCCATCCTGGGCCGGGTGGCACGGTCACAGCCTGAGAGTTTGGCTTGTCTCTGGCTCATCCCTCTACCCCCACATCCACTTCTAGCAGAGGCTCACCATCCTCTCTTGACTTCCCAGAGCATGGGAAAATGGACACTAGAGAAACCCTACCCAGCTGGACCCTTTCTTGGGGTTTGGTCCAGGCCGTCCTCTGCCCCTTGGGGCTCCCCGTTGCCAGAAGTCTCTTGCAATAACAATTCCGTCAGTGGTTTTGCTGTCCAGGAGGGCGGTGGGCCAGCGCCTTCCCAAGTTGGATGGCTCCTTTGGCAGTCATGGGATCCCGTCTCTGAGTTTTCTTGTGTGTGTCACTCCCAACACAAGTCCCCACAACACGTAACTGTGCATGCCCATGCCTCCTCCAAGCCCCGTGGAGTGGGTGTTGTGAGCCAGATGAGTGGGAGGCTGGGCCACACTGACCCCCCACGGCATCCCACCTCCCCCACTTGCCTGTCTCCCACAGAGAGCCTCTAACCCCTAGGAATTCCCCAGGGGCCAGTCAGGTCACTCAGCTGGGGTTTCTGGGTAAGCTGTGCCCTGTGGAAAGGGAAGTCTCTAAGTGATAGAAAGCCTCGTCAGAGAGAAGGATAAAACGAGGAGGAAGTTAGGGTGTCCACGCGGGGGTGACTCAAGACAGAAGACTCATCCCCACAAGAGTCGAGTGGGGGAGGCTCTGGGGAGGGAGAGGGTGATGGAAATATCTAGGGAGGCACTGACCACTTGGGCCACTCTGGATTTTTCCAGCCCTAGTGGGAGGTGGTCAAGAATCATTTTGGAAAAAATAAATACAAGAATCTTTCTTTGTGTCAGCCGCCCGAGATGACACCAGCCCAGGGGCCCTTCCCCGCCTTGGGGAGCTGTGGGTGACGGATCCCACGACGGATTCCCTGCGCCTGTCCTGGACGGTTCCCGAGGGCCACTTTGACTCTTTCTTGGTCCAGTTCAAGGACAAGGGTGGGCCCCAGGTGGTGCCGATAAAGGGCCAAGAGCGCTTGGCCACCATCACAGCCCTGGACGCGGGCCGCAAGTACAGATTCCTCCTCTATGGGCTCCAGGGGAAGAAGCGCTTCGGCCCCCTCACCACAGAGGGCACCACAGGTGAGTGGAGAGCTGGCTATCATTTGTGGTAACAACCCCTCCTCTCCCTGCCCTGCCCTTCAAGGTCACAGCCCACAGCCCATGACCAGCTGAACTATTTCTTCTTGCCTGTGTCTCCCTCTCAGAGCCCATGAGTACTGTGGACCACACTGGAGTCAAGTCTCCGTCAAAACCTCGGCTGGGAGAGGAACTGCGGGTGACTAGTGTGACCCCAGACTCCGTGGACCTCTCCTGGACAGTCTCTGAGGGCCAGTTTGACTCCTTCGTCATCCAGTACAAAGACAGGGATGGGCAGTCCCAGGTGGTGCCCGTGGAGGGCAGCCGTAGAGAGGTCAGGGTCTCTGGCCTAGACCCAGGCCGCAGGTACAAGCTGCTACTCTATGCGCTCCGAGAAAGCAAGCGTGTGGGTCCCCTTTCTGCCATCGCTGTGACTGGTGAGTGTGACGTCCACCCAAGAGGTCCCGTTTCCTCGGTGCCCTTCTTCTGGGGGCGTTGAGCAGCTCTGCTGAGTCACAATTTACACACAGTGCCAACGGGCTTTGGCATATGTATAAGTCACAAAACAGTCCTCACAGGGAGGTGCAAGGCAGTCCCCTCAGCCCTGTACCCCCATCTGTTAGGGGCCTGGACACCTGCCCTCCGTAGGCCAAGCAAGCAGACAAGTCACAAAGAAAAGCAGAAAAAGAGATTTATCCAATGTGACCTTGTTGGAAAGAGGAGCAAAGAGGCCCAGTGAGGCCCTCAAATCCATCGTTGGGGTCTTGACGTGAGGTTCAGGTTTAAGCGGACGGCCAGAGGTGTACATATAGCTAAGCAGGCCCAATCAAGAGTTGGTCCAGTCTCCTGGACTGATGAGCTGTCATAGTTGTGTGAAATCTCTTTCCAGGAGACATGCTCCCCTCTGGCTGGCACCAACCTTTAACCGTTTCCCTCTCCCAGCGTGGGATTCCTGGGCAATTTAACATGGGGCAGGGTGGGGTTTGTTTTGACGGTCTGATGATCCACAGGAGGGGCACAGGTCCCGTTAGGGTGGCTTCACTCCTGCCGGGAGGTTACAAGGTCCTGCTTGCACTCCGTTCGCCAGGCCCTGGCAGCCACTGGAATGCTTCCTGGCCTCTGGGCTTTGTCTCTCTGCATCTCATTTTAGACTCATGCAAAATGCAACGTCTTCTCCTTGGTGTTTGGCACTTCAAATGCTTCTGCAACCCTGCTTCCTCTGGCTTTCTCCCTTCCCATACCCCTTCCTCCTCCCTCCCTTCAACGGATGAGTCCAGTAACAGGGCAGTCACCTTCTCTCCCGTCTCTCTGAACCAGGCGCCAGAGAAACACCAGAGGATTGGACAGAGGTCCCCACAACCTCAACTCCCACAGTTGCGCCCCACCTCGGGGAGCTGAGAGTGGAGGAGGCCACGCCTCACAGCCTGCGTCTCTCCTGGGTGGTGACTGAGGGAGAATTTAACTCCTTCGAGGTCCAGTACACCGACAGAGATGGACAACTCAAAGTGGTCAGTACAGAGGGTGACCAGAGTGACATCACCCTTACCGGCCTGGAATCTGACCACAGATACCTGGTAACCCTGTATGGTTTCCATAATGGGCATCGTGTGGGCCCAGCTCAAATTGAGGCCCTGACGGGTAAGTGAGAGACTAACTCTGACCTTCTAAGCAGCTGCAAAGGTCCAGAGCTGATAGTTTTCACAGTCATCCCCCTCTCTCCATGTTCAGTGCCGTGGGAGGAAGAGGAACCCACAGAACCACCCGCCATGACTCCCAAGCCCAAGCCACAGCTGGGGGAGCTGACTGTGACAGATGCCACCCCTGACTCCCTGAGCCTCTCCTGGACCATCCCCGAGGGACAGTTTGACCAATTCGTGATCCAGTACAAGAACGGGGATGGGCAGCCCAAGGTGGTGCGGGTGCCAGGAAATGAGGACCAGGCCACCATCTCTGGGCTGGAGCCAGACCACAAGTACAAGATGAACCTGTATGGCATCCACAGTGGCCAGCGTGTGGGTCCAGTGTCTGTTGTCGGGGTGACAGGTGAGTGGACATGGGAGACCAGGGTGGGACCCATGGGGAGGTGACCTTCAGGTTAGGTGAGCTGGGATGGATTTGTGGACAGTGATTGGTGGCCCAGAACTGGTCAGTGTCCAGGCTGGCCCTGGCTGAGGCTGTAGCCTGTGTGTCCCTCCTGTGGCTGGCGGTCTCCCCAGACCAGGGGTCCCACAGAAGACGTTGCTGTGCTGGTAGCTGCTCAGGTCGCATCAGGCCACCCTACAAGCTTGAGCATGTTGGTCAGCTGAACAGGGACACCAGACCCAAGAGGGAGCGGGCATCTCTGAACTGACATTGGGACCTCCCTGGTAGCCATAGCTTCTCCTCAAAAGCCAAGGACACCTGCTGGGGACCCCCTCACCTCTCTGTCTCCTTCTCAGCTGCAGAGGAAGAGACCCCCAGCCCCACAGGGCCCAGCACAGAAGCCCCAGAGCCCCCCGAGGAGCCAATCCTGGGAGAGCTGACTGTGACAGGATCCTCCCCAGACTCCCTGAGCCTCTCCTGGACCGTCCCCCAGGGAGACTTTGACTCCTTCACCGTCCAGTACAAGGACAGTGATGGGCGGCCCCAGGTGGTGCGTGTTGGGGGCCAGGAGAGGGAGGCCATCGTGAGAGACCTGGAGGCTGGGCGCAGATACAAGATGAACCTGTATGGACTTCACGAGGGTCAGCGTGTGGGCCCCGTGTCCACCGTGGGCATGACCGGTGAGTGTGGGTAAAGAGTCCTCTACTTCTCAGGCAAGTAGATCCCTCACTGTTGCCTGCAGCAGAGATGCAGGACCCCAAAATTCCTCAGCTTCTAACCTGTTCCTGACCTTCAATGCCTCAGGTCAAATGGGATCTGGGGCAGGGACTGCCCATTTAAGATGAGGGAGGAGGCCCGGAGGAGGCCTCTGGGGGTTGAGACCTCTGAAGCATATTTTAGGTTCTCTGCTTTCTTCCCCAGGGACTCTAGAGAGAACTGTGGGATTGGGACAAATTCCGTGAAATACCAGCAAATCCTGTCCACAAATAATTGTTTAAGAGATTTCCAAATGTTGGGGCTTAAAGAGATGACTCAGTGGTTTAGAGTACCTGTTGCTCTTGCAGAGGATCCAGGTTGAGTTCTCAGCACCCACGTGGTGATTCACATCTGTAACTCCAGTCACAGTTACAAACATCTGGAGCTCCAGGGGCTCTGGCACCCTCTTCTGGCCTCCGAGGGCACCAAGCACACACGTGTGCACAGACGTACTTGCAGGCAAAACACTGACACATAAAACGAATAAATCTAATAAAAAGGTGTTTTTTAAATTCCAGAGGATATGGGAGAGGGGATATAACGAAGCCCACGTATTGCTGACCGCTTCAATCGGGTGCTCGCTGGCCTGCAGCCCATGGGTGTCCTGCCCCTCTCCCAGCCTCCCCTCATCAGCAGCTATATTTTAATATCACCTGTGTGAGGTGTACCACCTGACACTCAGCACACTGGCCTCGCAGGAACCGCCACAGTCTAAGTTCAGGACATTTTTTTTTTACCTCCCCAAAGAAGCCTTGAATCTGACCAGACGTGTACACACACCTGAAACCTTGGAAGGAGACAGAGGCAGGAGGCTCAGGAGCTAAGCTCATTCTCCTGTATCTATTCAACTCAAGACCAACCTGGGTTATAGGCAACCTAGTCTTTAAACACACACACACACACACACACACACACACACACACACACACACACACACAAATACTTAAAGGAAGTGTGGGTATACAACATGCACAAGGTAGCCTGACCTGTCTGAGCGCTCCAGGGAGACCACTGAAAGGCTTTAGTGGTTACAGACTGGAAGACAGTGTGACCAGGCCTAGATACAGCCTCCTTCTGATGCACACACCAGGGAGCTGAAATTTGGGAACTCCTTCCCAAAACAGCTAAGATTCTGTTTTACTTCTTTCAAGACCCTAAAGAAGAGCCTACTGATGCCTCTCCCCTGAAGCCCCGCCTGGGGGAGCTGACTGTGACAGACACCACTCCTGACTCCCTGAGCCTCTCCTGGACAGTCCCCGAGGGACAGTTTGACCATTTCCTGGTCCAGTACAGGAACGGGGATGGGCAGCTCAAGGTGGTGCGGGTACCAGGAAATGAGGACCAGGTCACCATTTCTGGGCTGGAGTCAGACCACAAGTACAAGATGAACCTGTATGGCATCCACAGTGGCCAGCGTGTGGGTCCAGTGTCTGTTGTCGGGGTGACAGGTGAGTGACAGTACAGATCTCAGGTAGAACTCAAGGGGAGGTGATCCTCAGCTCCTTGGTGATGTGAGTGGGGACCTGGGCCCTGGGTTGGCCAGTACCATTGAACTGCCATGGTGAAGGCCTTGGCCCACAAACTGGCCTGCTCTCCTGGGCAGTAGGGCCATAGAAACCTCTGCCATGCTGGTGGCCATCCAGAGCCCCTCAGCTGATCCAGGAGCTTGAGCATGTTGGCCAACTATCAGCTGACCAAGGCCACTGGTCCTCAGGAAGCTTTTAAACTGAGCTCAGATCCCCCGGTAGCTATGACTTCTGCCTCCTTCTCAAGACCTGAGGACACCTGCTGGGGACCCCCCCCCCATCTCTGTCTCCTTCTCAGCTGCAGAAGAAGAGACCCCCAGCCCCACAGAGCCCAGCACAGAGGCCCCAGAGCCCCCCGAGGAACCGCTCCTGGGAGAGCTGACCGTGACAGGATCCTCCCCAGACTCCCTGAGCCTCTCCTGGACCGTCCCCCAGGGAGACTTTGACTCCTTCACTGTCCAGTACAAGGACAGTGATGGGCGGCCCCAGGTGGTGCGTGTCGGGGGCCAGGAGAGGGAGGCCATCGTGAGAGACCTGGAGGCTGGGCGCAGATACAAGATGAACCTGTATGGACTCCACGAGGGTCAGCGTGTGGGCCCTGTGTCCACCGTGGGCATGACCGGTGAGTGTGAACCGGGGCTTTAGGGGTGTGTCTCCCTCCTTGGGAGTATGTGGTCACCTTCTCTGTTGTCTTCTCAGTCCCACAAGACTAAGATTTGGTTCCCCTTCCACGTCCTTCCTGAGCAGCCTTGGTCTTTGTTCACCAGCAGCCTCTTCCTCACTCTGGTGACTTTCCTCCAACAGGTGAAACATCCCACACACAGCAAGCCACCCTTTAGTGTTTTTCCGTTTTTCTTTTCCTAGTTGCAGAAGTCTTTATTATAGCCACATTCACACTTACACACAGATAAACAACTCAACAGCATACTAGTTAGCGTGGATGCACGGCATAGGCAGCATCTATATATACCCCGACGATATGTCAGCATGCGTCCGCAGACGTGGTTCAGAAGTTAAGGACGCTCTTGCAGACGACCCCAGTTGATTTTTCCCAGTGCCCACGTCAGGCCCCTCACAACTACCGGATCTGATGTCCCTGGCCTCATATGCACACACATACACACACTGAGAGACAGACAGAGACAGACAGGCAGACACATTATATATACATAATTTAAAAATAAAATAAAATAAAAAATTTTGGAAATGGGGTTTCTCTGTGTAGCCCTGGCTATCATGGACCAAGCTGGCCTCTGCATCCTAGGTGCTGGGATTAGAGGTGTGTGCCACCACGCCCTTCTTCAATTTCTGCCCTTTTTTTGTGGGGGGTTCAAAACAGGGTTTCTCTGTGCAGCCTTGGCTGTCCTAGAACTCACTCAGTAGACCAGGCTGGCCTTGAACTCAGAGATCCATCTACCTCTGCCTCCTGAGTACTGGAATTAAAAGCATGTGTCAGTGCCACCCAGTTTAAAAAAAAATGAAAAGAAGAAATTTTACTCTAAAACAATTTCATAATATTCCATTGAAAAATACAGAACTGGCTGGGTGGTGGTGGTGGCGGCAGCGCACGCCTTTAATCCCAGGACTTGGGAGGCAGAGCCAGGCGGAACTCTGTGAGTTTGACGCCAGCTTGGTCTACAGAGAGAGATCCTGTCTCAATAAAGACACACAGAGATGGGCTGAGTTAAGCCCTTGCCATGAAAGCAGAGGGCCTGAGTCTGACCCCCAAGATTCACATAAAAAGAGCTGGGCAGGATTGCGCATGCTCGTAATCTCAGGGCTGGGGAGGTAAAGGCAGGAAGGTCCCTAGGGCACTCTGTCCAGCCAGGCTAGACAAATCGGTGGCCAGGGAGAGGCCATGTCCAAGTAGATGGTTCATGCCTGTGGAATGACAGCCATGCTTGATCTCATGCACACACACACACACACACACACACACACGCACACGCACACGCACACGCACACGCATGCACACACACGCACGCGCACACGCACACACACGTGCACACGCACACACACGCACGCACACACGCGCGTGCACACACACATACACACATACACACACGCACGCACACACACACGCACACACACCAAACAATTTGAGTCCCTTGATGGAGTAGTGCTGTATGGCATTGTTGGGTGGTGATGAGAGGTGGGGATGGGCATTTTTGGTGGAGGAAGAAGTTAATTAGGAACATTTTCTTGGACCTATCTCTTGGCCTGGACCCTTCCTGAATTCCACCTCTCTCTTTCCTGACCACCATGATGTGATTGCTCTGTCCCACCACACCGCCCTTCCCACCACGATGGACCAAGACCCCCTCAAAGTGTGGGTCTGAATAATCTTCCCTCCCTCAAAAAATAAAAACCAAGATGAGGGAGAGAAAAGGGGGCAGCAGAGCCCAGAGTCCCGCAAGGTGATAATCACAACCAGTTGGCAATAACCGGCAGGGCAGGGGGATAGGATGAAATGCAGCCCACGGCACCCACGGCGCCCACGGCAGTGTGCTTTGTGGGACGGAATGCAGTGTTCTGCACATTGTTGGATTGCCTTTTTTTTCTGTTTTAGTCTGTTCTGCATTGTGTGAATGTTCCAACATGGCAAGCATTTCTTCCCCCCTCCACGCATTCCTTTTATAATCACAGAAAAATGCAGCGTCTCTTCCTTAGTACTCCATCTGTCTTCCCTGTCACCCTGGCAACGAAGCTCGTTTCTAATTATGAGAAAATTAAATTTGCGAGTCCCTAAGCAGCAAGGGGACAGGTAAGTCACAGGTGCACTCAGGTCCCTGGGTGTTGGTCTCACGGCTTCCCAGGGCTTCTCAAGAGTGAGCCAGAGGTGGACAGACCCATCCTCAGGGACACTGCGTGGGGCGGGTCAAGCCACTCAGCCACAGAGGAGGCAGCTTGTGGGTCTCTTGTGCCCTGGTGACCATCTAGGTGGAGGGATCATTGTCTCACAGTCTCCCTGACCTGACAGGTCTTGTTTCTGTACAAGGGTCCAGCCGACTGCAGGGTTGTGGGGCTGGGGAACCACTGGGGAGTTTGCAGCCTGGGCTAAGCTGCTAATCCTCACCCACGGCTGTCTCCAGCCTCTTTACCTTCTGCCATTCCCCATAAGGGCAATTCTCAACTCACAGCAAGTAGAGCGTGCAGAGAGGGACCCACAGGCCCTGCCCCTCTGTATCCCTGGTCCCCCATGTCCTTGCCCCCCTTCCATCTGCGTCATTGCCCATTCCCATCTCCCACTCACGTATTAGTGTTGAGTCAATCATTTCTTCTTAAGCCTGTGTTTTTGTAGAATGTGAGAAACATGGCAGCCATGCACAAATCTTGAAAACTAGAAAGTAAAGCACTCGGTCTAGCTTTGGCCCAATAACCACCATTAGTAACTGTAAGTTCTAGACTGTCCTGTTGAAGCCCTGGGTTCCCTGCCTAGCACCCACACTATCAGCAAAACCGAACCAAAAGCTGACGGTGTAAGTGAGCCCCTCTTCTGCTTTCTGAGTGAAGCGTACTTTAAAGCACAGTCAGAGGAGTGCTCCTGTGGAGCTGCAGTCAGAGGAGTGAGTGCTCCTGTGGAGCTGCAGTCAGGGGAGTGCTCCAGTGGAGCTGCAGTCAGAGGAGTGAGTGCTCCGGTGGAGCTGCAGTCAGAGGAGTGAGTGCTCCTGTGGAGCTGCAGTCAGGGGAGTGCTCCCATGGAGTTGCAGTCAGAGGAGTGCTCCTGTGGAGCTGCAGTCAGGGGAGTGATTGCTCCAGTGGAGCTGCAGTCAGAGGAGTGAGTGCTCCTGTGGAGCTGCAGTCAGGGGAGTGCTCCCGTGGAGCTGCAGTCAGGGGAGTGCTCCCGTGGAGCTGGCTCTTACTTTTTTGAGTGCCAGTTGGATGGACGCCGTTTACCTTGTGACTACACAGTTTGTATTAATCATCATTTTAATGGTTACTTGGTGCTTTCTGGTGACTGCCCTGAAACAAAACCCGTCATCCGTTCAGGTCATTTGGGTCCTGACACATTTTGCTGTCATGAATAATCTCATTATGAATTCTTCCATGCTGTAACTTTTTCCTGCTTTTAATAATTTTCTTAGGATAAATGCCCAGAAATGGGATTATTGGGTCAAAGGAAATGAGCACTATTTTGGCTCCTGGCACACATGGCCTAGTTGCCTTCTGAAGGTGTGTGACGGGGCAGCCTCATGATCAGACGGCACAGCAGGCCTGGCTCAGTCCTCTCCAGTCTCCAGTGGCCACATGAGTCCCCAGCGTCTGCTTGAGGAAGTTTATCTGCTGTGTGTCCTTAACATCTGTGTGGTCCCAGTGCTTCTCCCAGGTCAGAGGACCCTGAGAAGAATTCCCGCACAGAGGCACTCCCGGAGGATCCGGTAATGACAGATCCTCCGCAGGCCCCCTGAGCCTCTCCTGAACTGACACTTTGACTATTGATAGGGATGGGTGGCCCTGGTGGTGCATGTGGGGGGCCAGGAGAAATACTGTGGGGGACCTGGAGCCCAGACCACAGGTACAGAACGTATCTGTATGGGCTGTATTTGGGGCACCAAGTTGGCCTGTGTCCATCATGGATGCATCCGACCTGAATTCAGAAATCATCCCCTTGTAGCCAGCTTCCTGGAAGCATCTGCTCTTAGCCATCAGGGACTTCCCACAGAGCAGATCGGGGTACAGTAGGTCCACCCAGAGTCTTCTAGTCTGCATTCATATCAAGATGCAGCGTTGGCCTCACTCTGGTAATAAGAACCTGATATAATCAACTGATAAGAGTTTTGCTTTGGCTCGGTGTCTGGTGGATTGGCCCTGTTCCTTCAGAACCTGTCATAAAATAGCTCATCACAGCAGATCAGAGAGAAGGAGGAAGCTCTCAGCCTCACTGGCCTCTTCAAGGGCACACCCTAAGCATCATGAGGAACTTCCATCAGGTCGCCCCTCTTAAGAGGTCCACCTCCTCCCACCCCAGGACCCTGGGGACCGACCATTTAATGCATAGTTCCCTGACATATGGGTGGTCCTGACTGGTGAGGCCAGGGCATAGTTTAAATAGAACAGTTCCTCACAGCAAAGGTGATGGTGCTCCATGGGAATGGGAGGCCCAGCAGTCTTCTTGCCTCATGAGTCCTCACTGAGGCTCTGTCACTATGGAAACAGTGAGTGGGGTGCTGGGATGCAGCCTTAACTGTACACCCCTCCATGTATCAGCGAAGTTACAGGTGCCAGATCCAGGTGCAGGCTGCATCCACTGGGGAACCTTGAGCTTGGAAGATTGACAGGTTCCTGAATGATGGGTTCATAGCCATACCAAACATGAGCTTGTGATAGAGAAGCCTGGGGACAAGGCAGGACCTGGCAAGGGACACTTAAGCCAGCCTGCTCACAGGGAACCACCGAGACCTGAAGTCTAAGGGGCATGAGTTTGGTGACAGCTTTAGAAAGAGTGAGTCCAAACTGTCTCAAAGAGCAGCAGGCTAGAAAGAGCACGGTCCAGGAAGAACCTGAGGATTTTGTGAGATGTCCTCAGAGTACAGGATGGTCTTAAGACACAGTGAGGGCAGCTCAGGAAGCCTGGGTTCTGAAGGCACAAGATCAAAAGATGGGCGTATGCAGAGCTTGGGCTGCAAGGCTAAGCAGACAAGGAGGAAGGGAGGCGGCCTAGAGGCAGGGAGGGCTGGGTAGTGGGACACGGTGGCCCACCCAGGGGTCCTGGGCCGGTGAGTGAGGCAGCCAGGAGGGGTCTAGCAAACGTCTGGGACACTCTGAGTCTGGCGGCAGCTGGCTTGGGGTAGGTCCACTTACAGACAGGAGCCTAGGGAGGAGGGAGATGGCAAGGACAGCGACCTCAGGGAGGTCCGAGAGGTGACCATGTGGGGCCGTGGAGAGGCCGATGCTGAAGGGAGGGGAGAAGTAAGTGGGTGCTGGCAGACGGAGGACGAGTCTAGGTGGGGTGCCAGGATGGCAGCGTGGCAAGAGCAGAAATGTACGGTGGAGCCACTGAGGCCCGTGTTACTCCGAGCTCAAGGGCTTTGGTATTTTTTTTCAATTTATTTTTATTTTATTAATTTACACACGTACACATTATATATATGTATATATATATATGTATATATATATATATATACATATATATATATGTTTGTTTGTCTGTTTTTTTTGTTTTTCAAGACAGGGTTTCTCCGTGTCCTGGATCTTGCTCTGTAGACCAGGCTGGCCTCGAACTCACAGAGATCTGCCTGGCTCTGCCTCCCGAGTGCTGGGATTAAAAGCATGCGCCGCCACCACCCGGCTTTTATTTTATTAATTGTTATTATTATGTTTTGAGACAGGGTCTCACTTTGTGGCCCTGACTGACCTGGAACTCACAGAGATCTACCTGCTTCTGCCTAGTGCTGGGTTTAAAGGCCTGTGATGCCACACCCGTCAAGGCTTTGTTATTGCTGTTGGGTTTGTTTGTTTGAGACAGGGTTTCTCTGTGTAGTTTTGGTGCCTGTCCTGGAACTCGCTCTGTAGACCAGGCTGACCTCAAACTCACAGAGATCCACCTGCCCCTACCTCCTGAGTACTGAGATCAAAGGTGTGCAACACCACCACCCAACCAAGGCTTTGTTTTTATAAATGGTCCTTTACATGGGAACTAAGGACAGGGAAGACCTAACCTGTCCCTGTGGGTTTATTCAGATCCAGAGGAGGAAACCGTGACCACACAAGCGGTGCCTGTCGTGACCTCTGAGCCTCCTCCAGAGAAGCCACACCTGGGCGAGCTGACTGTGACAGATGCCACCCCTGACTCCCTGAGCCTCTCCTGGACCATCCCCGAGGGACAGTTTGACCAATTCGTGATCCAGTACAAGAACGGGGATGGGCAGCCCAAGGTGGTGCGGGTGCCAGGGCACGAGGACCAAGTCACCATCCCCGGCCTGGAGCCAGACCACAAGTACAAGATGAACCTGTATGGCATCCACAGAGGCCAGCGTGTGGGCCCGGTGTCTGTTGTCGGGGTGACAGGTGAGTGGACATGGGAGACCAGGGTGGGACCATCAGGAAGTGGAACCTATTATTCTTTGGTGACTAGTAATTGGGGAATCAATGACCAAGAACTGTTCAGTACCACAGGCCTGCTGTGACTAAGACTGTGGCAGCCTATGTGCCCTCCCCTGGGGCTGGCAGGTCTCCCTAGGCAGCAGGGCCATAGAGGGCTTTGCTGTGCTGGTAGCTGTCACGGTCCCCTCAGCTGGGACTTAGCAGCTTGGGCATGCTGGCCAGCTGTCAGCTGAGCAGGGCACCAGGTTCTGAACTGACCTCAGAACCCCCTGGTAACTATGGCTACTCTGTCCTCACTTGAGGACACCTGCTGGGGACCCCACTCACCTCTCTGTCTCCTTCTCAGCTGCAGAGGAAGAGACCCCCAGCCCCACAGAGCCCAGCACAGAGGCCCCAGAGCCCCCCGAGGAACCGCTCCTGGGAGAGCTGACCGTGACAGGATCCTCCCCAGACTCCCTGAGCCTCTCCTGGACCGTCCCCCAGGGAGACTTTGACTCCTTCACCGTCCAGTACAAGGACAGTGATGGGCGGCCCCAGGTGGTGCGTGTCGGGGGCCAGGAGAGGGAGGCCGTCGTGAGAGACCTGGAGGCTGGGCGCAGATACAAGATGAACCTGTATGGACTCCACGAGGGTCAGCGTGTGGGCCCCGTGTCCACCGTGGGCGTGACCGGTGAGTGACTGTCAGACAGGTCTGTGTGGGATGACCCATTCTCATTCCTTTTTCTACCATCTTTGTGGTAACACTTGTTCTCACAGCAGCAAGACTGTGTGAGCACTTCACTTTTCCTGGGGATATATAAATATATTTTAAAAAGCTGTTAGTGTAGATAGGACACTGGCCGCAAACAAGGTATCCCACACAAGACGTCTAGCATACTGAATCAATAGTCTGTTAGGGTCACTTACAAGAGTATGTGTGAAGGGTTACTTGTATAAGCATGGGTGACTCAAATGCAGCTGTATTACATAAAAACTGACCTCAACGTGGATAATGACTCAGAAAGATCCATCCTTGGAGCTTTCTTCAGCTCCCCTACAAGTAACTGCTAATGCTTAGCTAATGTTGGGACAGACATGGTGAATTTTCTAAGTTTCAGGAGCTTCCTGAGATTTGTGTGTTTTCTTTACTTCCTGAGACTTGTGAGTTTTCTTTACTTCCTGAGCCTTTTAAGACTCATTTACTTCCTGGTTGTTTTGCTTTGTTTTGTTTTTTAAACAGTGCCTCTGTACATAGCCATGGCTGTCTTGGAACTCACTATGTGGACCAGGTTGACCTGGAATTCACAGAGATCTGCCTGCCTCTGCCTCCCAAGTGCTGGGGTTAAAGGCATGCGCCATCACACCTGGCTGCTGCCTAAGTTCTAATCAGCTTTCCTCCAGTAGAGAATGCTTCAGTTATTAGGAAACAGCCACCCAGTGCTGTGTGCCTTCCTCTGGCTTTTACATTTTTCCCACTTTTCTGTAGTGTTCCCTGAGCCTTAGGAGTAGAGGGATAGAAATGCTTCATTATTTTCTTTCATCTATTGCTGAGTATTGGGCCATCATGATACAGAAACTGTCATTTAGTTTCAGTAATTTCACTAGTTCTGAGTCCCTATAGTACACCTCTAATTGCAAGGAATAACTTTCCTTCCATGGTTAGTTGGTGTTGCCAGCAGCAGTAATCTGTGGATGTAGACACGGATGTTTAGAAGGCAATCTGATGGGTGTATCACATCCATTTAATAAAGCGATAGCGGTTGCCTCTTCTCTAGACACAGGCTTCTGTCCCGGTTTACAGTACCAGTTGCGTGTTCCCTCCTGCGGAGCGGACTTGAAGTCTAATCATTGTCGTACCCACAGCGGTGGCACCACGATAGTACCAGTGGTCTCTCGCCTTGCCTGCATTGATGGTGCTGTAGCGTTCAGGGTTTGTGGACAAGCAGGACTGTTGCTGGTGATTTTCCCCAGCAGCCTGCATGGTGCCTGTGACAGGCAATACACGTGCAAGCCAGCAAGAAGGGACCTCCAGCTGAGTCTCAATCTGATTTCCCCACGTTCTGCAGCAAGTGTGTGGTGTCTTCGGCAGCAGGGATTTACCATCTAGCTCGGTGTTGCAACCCACGGCGTTTTCCATAGTCTTATGGTTTGTGGGACTTCGGAGGCCTCCTTAGCCTGAACAACTCATGGGAATGTAGCCCACTCCCCCACATCGGGATTTTCTTTCAACAACCTTAAAGCCTCTGGCACTGCCCCTTCCCATACAAAAAGATCTCATAGTTTTCATCAATTGTTTTATCAAGAGAGGGGCATTGAATACAGAGCATAGATGGAATGTACGTTAGCCTGTCCGGCCTTCCATAGCACGTAGATGTTTTCCATGAACCTTCCAGCCTCCTCATCCCAGGATGCTGTTGTTGCTTTAAGACCACTGTGTATCTCTTTGTCCTTGATGGCCCTGAAGGACCCAGCTCAGACCCATGGCTGTACTCTAACCTACTGTGCCCACCATCCGAGCTGGGTCTCCAGTTCTGACAGGCACCCCCGTCATCACGTCTTTTCATCAGCCACATCTGCTGATATGATGGCTACCGGAGGGCCTCCAGGCTCCTTAAACAATTTCTATCCCTAGAATGGATCCATACTTTCTTGCAGGGGAGAAATGTACACTGCATACTCCGGAGGTGGTAATTGTCCACCCCTAGGTCAAGTTTAACCTTTTATTTATTCATATATTTTATGTATATGAGTGCTGTTTTCATGCACATCAGAAGAAGGTCTGATCCCACTACAGATGGTTGTGAGCCACCATGTGTTTGCTGGGAATTGAACTCAGGAACTCTGGAAGAACAGTCAAGTGCTCTTAACCACTGAGCCATCTCTCCAGTCCCAAGTTCAACCTTTTAGCTCTGCACTGTCCTATGATTTCTGTCCTCCGTGAACTGCTGCTTGGGCTGTAGAGTCATCAGGAGGTCACTAGCCCAGCATTTGGCATTCTGTTAATTTTCCTGTGGGAACTGTCTACACTAATCTTGTCACGTTTTCCTCTGAGTGACAGGGACAGATCCTTCAGTCTGCCTTGCCTTTCTCCCACACTCTCTCGATTGCTTCTGCATTTTATAAGAACAGTTTACATGCCGTTCAGAGTCATTCTGAGTTCCCAGAGATTCATGAAGGTCACATCCCATCCTGGTCCCAGCCAGTGAAGTGCCATGGAGCTCTGGCTGGCCTAGAACTTGCTATATAGACCAGACTAGCCCCAAACTCACAGAGATCCACCTGACTCTGCTTCTCCAGCACCAGGATTAAAGATGCACACCGTCACATCTGGCTACAGATCTCTTTCTTAGCTTTCCTGAGAATATGATTTTGTCTGACTTCATGAAATGGCCATCTACACTGCCTCTCATTCCCAATCCCCCCCAGCAACACCTTCTCCCCTCCGCTGTCTTTAAGTCCTTATATTTATGGGACTAAGTGTCCCCGATGGCTCATATGAGCCATTCCATCAGGGATTGATTTTTCCCATCTTGCCTTGGGTTATGCAGCCTTTATTTCAAGGAGGGATGGGTTGTTATGATACTCAGTTTCTCCATCTCCGCTCAGATTAATCCCATCTGCCTCTATTTCACAGCCACACAAGCAAGGCTGTCGGAGGCTCCTTCATTATTTTCAGCTTTTCCAGTTCAAGCTGTTCAGATGCTGAGCGTGCCCTGAACATCATAGTTTCCCCCATACTCAGTCATTACTAACACCCTGTCCGCATATTGAATCATGGATTTTCTCTTCCTCTCCTCATGGTAAGACCTAAAGTCTGCCATCTTCTATCCTTTCCTCCCCCTTAATTACCCAGTTCCTCCCAAGGGTTCCAAGATGTTTGGATCCTAGGATGGGCTCTTTAGCATGTGCTTGACCTGCACTCTCTTTACCTTGCATCCTGCCAGCTCTAAGAAACAGCGAGCTAATACTCCTGTCTCGTCTTCTTTTCTCTACCTCCCCAAACCGGAGGCCCACGAGCAGATAGCATCCGTACGACTTTCCCACATTGCAATTCCTCTCTTCTGTGGGCAAGTTGAGTCTGAGGAGGCAGCTGAGTTTCAGTTTCGCATCTTTGCCTACAGCAAAGACCATGCAGCTGACACTGTGACTTGCTCACCATGAATGCATCAACCATATCAAATTTAGGAAAACAGATACCCCAAGAGTTTCACTTGGACACTCTCAGATGGCCTGGCTTGGGTTGCATGCCCTATCTCCTATAGCAGAGAGCATGAAACCATCATTACATCAAGAAGGTTCACCATCCCACAGCACATGAAAAAGGTGGCATATCCAGGCCATCCCTGCAGATCTTCGGGGCATGCCTCAGCATCTGTTACAGTGGTCACATACCCACATCTCCCTAATTCACGTTTGGTTCTGTTAGTTCATATCCCAGCACCAATTATGTTGGCTGAGTTTCTTGAGGAGACCAGATCATCTATTCATGCCAGATGAGATGGCATCTGGCATGTCCAGGTTACTGAACCAATGCGTTCACCGGGTCACTTGCAGGAATGTGGTGATCCTTACGGGAGTGCAGACAGCTCAGAGGAAGCTGCATGCTGCAAACCTAATTCCCACACAGGCTACAGCTCACAAAAGCTCTTTGCTGGAACTCCTGCTCAGCTTGGGCCTGCGGGAGAAGTCCTCCTCTCTACAGTTGTTATTCTTCTGTAAGCACACTGAGGCCTTGTAAACCTTGTAAGCTTCAGGAACTTCCTGGGAGAGATTTGAGGGCAAGTTTCAGACTGGAGGAAACAACCACACACACCCACTTCCATGAATCAGACTCAGACACAGCAGCGTACCCAGAGCCTGTTGTTCTGTTCCTAACCAGATCCTGAGAACCAAGCTGTTGGTAAAGCCCCACGGCAGAGGCATCAGCCTTGAAATTTATTGCTGAGTGTGTGCGAGCCTCTGATGCCTCACAGAGGCTCTGTCCTTGTGGGGTGCATCCAGCCCATGAAGAAACAGCAAAGAGGCTAGCGTTTTAACTGTGCACCTATAAACCCGATTGATTGATTGATTGATTGATTGATTGATTGATTGATTGATTGATGGATGGATGCAGTTTTCGACTTTTATTCCCATGCATCAGTTCATTCATTCCACAAAGAGCCCCTACCCTCATCTGGGCACAGTGGAGCTGAGTGTCGGTTGTCACCAGCCGGAGACCTCCAAGAATTCATCTGGTTGATGGCATCTGGGAGGGGGGCGGGTCAGGTTTCTGGTGTGGTGTTCCAAGCCTGTTTGGAGCAAAGTCCTGAACCCAGCAGGGAAGGAAATGTCAAGGAGAGACAGCCAAGGAGGCCCAGAGCTTTGTGGGGTCTGCTCAAACATGGCCCAGGGCAGTGTCCTTGTGGGGTCTGCTCAAACATGGCCCAGGGCAGTGGCCTTGTAAGGCCTGCTCAAACGTGGCCCAGGGCACTGACCTTGTGGGGCCTGCTCAAACGTGGGCCAGGGCAGTGGCCTTGTGGGGCTTGCTCAAATGTGGCCCAGGGCAGTGGCCTTGTGGGGCCTGCTCAAATGTGGCAGGTGCTAGAGGAAGGGGAAAGTCATGTGGATATTGATGGGGAGAGGAAGGGGAAGCCTAGGAAGGGTGCTAGAAACGGCAGAGTGGCACTGGCCCTTTGGGGCTTCATTTTTATAAACGCCCCTTTACGTGGGAGCTGAAGACAGGAAGACATAACCCGTCCCTGTGTGTGTCTCCAGATCCAGAGGAGGAAGCTATGACCACACAGGTGGTACCCACCACAACCCCTAGGAAACCCATCCTGGGGGAGCTGACTGTGACAGATGCCACCCCTGACTCCCTGAGCCTCTCCTGGACCATCCCCGAGGGAAAGTTTGACCAATTCGTGATCCAGTACAAGAACGGGGATGGGCAGCCCAAGGTGGTGCGGGTGCCAGGGCATGAAGACCAAGTCACCATCCCCGGCCTGGAGCCAGACCACAAGTACAAGATGAACCTGTATGGCATCCACAGTGGCCAGCGTGTGGGCCCGGTGTCTGTTGTCGGGGTGACAGGTAAGTGGACTGTGGGAGTCCAGGATGGGATCTACTAGGAGTGACCATCAGCTCTGAGTAGGCACCAGTGGCCTGGGATTGGTTAACACCCTAGACCTTCTGTGGCCGAGGCTGTGGCCTATGTGCTGTTCCCTGGAGCTGGCCTGTCTCCCTCATACAGAGAGTGGAGACAGCAGGACCTTTGCTGTACTGGTGCTGTCCAGCCCCCCTCAGCTGACCCAAGGACTTGGGCATGTTGGCCAGCTGTCAGATGACCAGGACCGCTAGGCCCCAAGTGTGTGTGTGTGGGGGGCATCTTTGAACTGATATTGGGACCTCTCTGGTAGCCATAGCTTCTCCTCAAAAGCCAAGGACACCTGCTGGGGACCCCCTCACCTCTCTGTCTCCTTCTCAGCTGCAGAGGAAGAGACCCCCAGCCCCACAGAGCCCAGCACAGAGGCCCCAGAGCCCCCCGAGGAACCGCTCCTGGGAGAGCTGACCGTGACAGGATCCTCCCCAGACTCCCTGAGTCTCTCCTGGACCGTCCCCCAGGGAGACTTTGACTCCTTCACCGTCCAGTACAAGGACAGTGATGGGCGGCCCCAGGTGGTGCGTGTCGGGGGCCAGGAGAGGGAGGCCGTCGTGAGAGACCTGGAGGCTGGGCGCAGATACAAGATGAACCTGTATGGACTCCACGAGGGTCAGCGTGTGGGCCCCGTGTCCACCGTGGGCATGACCGGTGAGTGTTAGTCGTGTCTATGTGGGGAAACGAATCCCAAACCACTCCTTCCCCAACCATCTTCATGGAAACACCTGTGTGCTCACCAAAGCTGCCTGGCGCCTCTGACATTTCCACAAATCAGGCTCAGACCCAGCAGTGTGGCCAGAGCCCCACTCTTCTGTTTCTAAGAGGATCCTGGGAAAGAAGCTGCTGGTCCACGGGTCAGTCCCAGAACAGCAAAGGTCCACAGAAGAGGTGTCAGCCCCTCTCTTGGGATGTGCTAACCTGACTCTCCACAGAGGGGCTCTATCCGTGGGAAGTGGGTGGGAATACAGAATTAGTCTGCGTACATGCAAACCCCTTCAAGCCATCTTCCCTTTTATCCCTTCCTTCCTCCCTTCCTTCCTTCCTCCCTTCCTTCCTTCCTTCCTTTCTCCAGTTTTAAACTTTTACTCCCATGCCTCAGTTCCCTGACCTGGGGACTGACTGTCAGTTGTTCCTAGTCAGAGCTCCCCAAGACTCACCTGGCACGAACTGTGGATGACACCTGGGGGTGCAGGGCCGTGGGTGACTCGGGTTAGAGAGAAGCTGATGAGTTAGCTGGGGTGCAGAGGCATTAGCAAGGGGAGTTCAGCTCTGAATGATGCTGCCAGCTGATCCTCCACCACCTGGTGAGGTCACTGAGTTCCATCTGGGGACCACAATTGTTGCAAGAGGCAGGCGTCCCTCATTACCTGGATGAAGGCTGTTTGGTTGTTTTATGGCAAATGTTCAAGTGTGCCTATGTGGAAACGAATTCTAAACTTGCCATCACGGTACCAGACGGCCTTGTCTGGTGTCCGGGTTCTGTGCCATTGTCTGCGTTGGCGTGATTACATAAGACAGAGCTGTTCTGGGACAGCTCTGAGATGACAGAGCTTGACAGACCACAGGAGTCAGGGCTGCTGGCCTCTCTCGGGGTAAAGCTTTGGAAAACAAGATGAGTTAACCTGGGTCTCATAGTCAGGGGCACAGGCAGAAGACCCAAGTACTGCCAAGAGCCCAGAACGTAGGACGCCTCGGGGCCAGAACAGGACCGGAAGGGTCATCTAAACCAGCTTGCTCGTAAGATCACTGAGACCTGAGGTCAAACAGACATTGGCTTGGTGACAGGTTAGAGGGAAGAGTGTCAGCTGAGTGTCCCAGCCGCACAAGGAACAGAAGGCTGGAAATACGCTAGTCCACGAGGAATTGAGATTTTGTGTGATGTCCTCTGAGGTGTGGGATGGTCTGGAGAGGTGGATGGAGAGGGGCGGGCAGCTCAGAAGCCCGGGATGCCACACAGGACCAGGCACCGGTTCCATGCTGTACGCTGACATCTGTCATTGGATGTCCTCTGGGAAGTACAGCTGGCTAGGAGGGAGAGGCGGAGTGGGCCTGAAGGCAGGGAGGTCAGCCCCGGGTCAGCCCCCAAGTGAGGCGATGGGGGCCCAGCCAAGGCTCTGCGACAGAAGAGGTGAGATGCGGAGCGTGTGAGGCAACCAAGAGGGACAGAGCAAGAGTCTGGAGTTCAGGAGCAGCTGGGACTCAGCCTCCTCGGGGAGGCGTTTCCAAACCCTGCTGGGGTAAAGACCTGAGCCCAGCCAGGAAGCAGACAGCAAGGAGAACCAGTGCAGGGAGGCCCAGGGCAGTGGCCACGTGGAGCACGTTCAGAAGAGGCAAGTGCTGGCGGTGGGGGACGTCACATGGGTGTCGGCAGATGTCTGGGTGAGGTGCTAGGAATGGTAGTGTAGAAAGAACAGAAAAGATATGTGGTGGACCCACTGCAGCTGGGGACTTCGTTTTTATAAATGCTTCTTTATATTCTAACTGAGCACAGAGAAGACCTAACTATGTGTGTGTGTGTGTGTGTGTGTGTGTGTGTGTGTGTGTGTGTGTGTCCAGCTCCAGAGGAGGAAGCTATGACCACACAGGTGGTGCCCACCACAACTCCTGAGCCTCCTCCTAAGAAGCCACGCCTGGGAGACATGACTGTGACAGATGCCACCCCTGACTCCCTGAGCCTCTCCTGGACCATCCCCGAGGGACAGTTTGACCACTTCCTGATCCAGTACAGGAACGGGGATGGGCAGCCCAAGGTGGTGCGGGTGCCAGGAAATGAGGACCAGGCCACCATCTCTGGGCTGGAGCCAGACCACAAGTACAAGATGAACCTGTATGGCATCCACAGTGGCCAGCGTGTGGGTCCAGTGTCTGTTGTCGGGGTGACAGGTGAGTGGACATGGGAGACCAGGGTGGGACCCATGGGGAGGTGACCTTCAGGTTAGGTGAGCTGGGATGGATTTGTGGACAGTGATTGGTGGCCCAGAACTGGTCAGTGTCCAGGCTGGCCCTGGCTGAGGCTGTAGCCTGTGTGTCCCTCCTGTGGCTGGCGGTCTCCCCGGACCAGGGGTTCCACAGAAGACGTTGCTGTGCTGGTAGCTGCTCAGGTCGCATCAGGCCACCCTACAAGCTTGAGCATGTTGGTCAGCTGAACAGGGACACCAGACCCAAGAGGGAGCGGGCGTCTCTGAACTGACATTGGGACCTCTCTGGTAGCCATAGCTTCTCCTCAAAAGCCAAGGACACCTGCTGGGGACCCCCTCACCTCTCTGTCTCCTTCTCAGCTGCAGAGGAAGAGATCCCCAGCCCCACAGAGCCCAGCACAGAGGCCCCAGAGCCCCCCGAGGAACCGCTCCTGGGAGAGCTGACCGTGACAGGGTCCTCCCCAGACTCCCTGAGTCTCTCCTGGACCGTCCCCCAGGGAGACTTTGACTCCTTCACTGTCCAGTACAAGGACAGTGATGGGCGGCCCCAGGTGGTGCGTGTCAGAGGCCAGGAGAGGGAGGCCGTCGTGAGAGACCTGGAGGCTGGGCGCAGATACAAGATGAACCTGTATGGACTCCACGAGGGTCAGCGTGTGGGGCCTGTGTCCACCGTGGGCGTGACCGGTGAGCGCTGGCCTCTGTTTGCTCTTCCCTTCTCCTGCCCCTCTCTCCTCCCCTTTCTCTCTGCCCTGTCCTCCCCAGTCTTCCCAGCTGTACCTCTAGTTTGACACACTGGGCTTCCAATCCCCTCACCTGGGATGGGGGGGGGGGGGTCAGCTCAGCTGTCCTCAGAGTCTGTCCTTCCACACAGCTCCCCCCTTCCTCCACTCCAGAACCCCACTCAGTCCTTCATTCCTTCCACCTGGGCAGCCTCTCTGGGGGTTTAGTGACTCATGACATGCTCCGGATTTGGGCTACCTGAGTCTGAATCGCCTCCAACTGGACTGTGTGGTTTTTCAAGCATTTTTTTAAATGCAATGGCAGCTCCTGCAGCAGGGGGACAACCATGATGGCGTCTGCTAAACCAGTGGTTCTCAACCTTCCTAATGCTGTGACCCTTTATTTTTTCAAAATGATTTATTTGTTTATAAGTGCTCTACTTGCACGTATGCCTCCATGCCAGCAGAGGGCGCCAGATCTCACTACAGATGGTTGTGAGCCACCATGTGATTGCTGGGAATTGAACTCAGGACCTCTGGAAGAGCAGCCAGTTTCTTTCTCTCTCTCTCTCTCTCTCTCTCTCTCTCTCTCTCTCTCTCTCTCTCTCTCTCTCTCTCTCTCTCTCTCTCTCTCTGACAGGGTTTCTCTGTGTAGCTTTGCACCTTTCCTGGAACTCACTCTGTAGACCAGGCTGGCCTCGAACTCACAGAGATCCACCTGCCTCTGCCTCCCGAGTGCTGGGATTAAAGGCGTGCTCCACCACCTCCACCACCGCCACCACCCGGCGCATCCAGTGCTCTTAACCACTGAGCCATCTCACCAGTCCCCACTGTAACCCTTCATTACAGTTCCTCCTGTTATGGTGACCCCCAACCATAAAATTATTTTCATTGCTACTTCATAACTGTACTTTTGCTACTTTTTGTTTCGCTTTTTTTTTTTTTTTTTTTTTTTTTGCCTTTCAAGACAGGGTTTCAGTGTGTAGCCCTGGCTGTCCTGAAACTTTCTGTGTAGACCAGGCTGACCTCAAACTCACAGAGATTCGCATGTCTCTGCCTCCTGAGTGCTGGGACTAGAGGCGTGCGCCATCACCACCCGGCTAATTTTGCTACTGTTATGAATCATAATGTAAATATATTTGGAGATAGAATTTGATAGAGGGTCGTGACCCACAGGTTGAGAACCATTGTGCTAAACAGAGGTGGTTCGGGGGTCCTGGGAGTGAGCTGCCTGCAGGTGCCTGTGGCTTGGATGGGGTGGAGGGTTAGAAGAGGCCGTGAAAAGCTGTTTTACAGCCTCGGGGCAGCCTGGTCCCCTCAGCAGGTTCTGCCTGTGTCCCTTAGCCTCCTCTGCTCTGTTGCAGCCTCCCTGCCCACAGAGCCCCCCACAGAGCCCCGCCTGGGGGACCTGGCTGTGGCAGAAGCGACTTCCAGTACTGTGCACCTGTCCTGGACTGTTGCCCAGGGCCCCTTCGACTCCTTCCTGGTCCAGTACAAGGATGCACAGGGACAGTCCCAGACGGTGCCTGTGAGCGGAGACCTGGGTGAGGTCACCATCTCAGGGCTGGACCCGGCCCGCAAGTACAAGTTTCTACTCTTTGGACTCCAGGGTGGGAAGCGCCATGGCCCTGTCTCCATAGATGCAAAGACTGGTGAGTGAGGGTCCAGCACTGTCGGCCCTGCAACCCCATCACCGTTTGCCCCCTTGTGGCGAGCGTTGGAATTTCATGTTTCTGTGCCCCACAATCCAGACCTTCGGGTTTGGTGGCCCATTTGTTTGTTAGGTCCACCCAAATCCAGACCCTGCTGTCCTCATCACAGGGCAGGCACACTTGCTTCCTTTGCTGGAGGCTCCTTCACCCCTAGCCCTGCCCGATCACCCCCTCTGACACCCGGTAGGCTGCGTCTGCTCTACGCTTTCAAGCAGCTTCCTTTCCTCTCCAATCTCAGACACAAAGCTCCTTCCTCGTCTTGGGGAGCTGACGATGACAGACGTGACCCAGAACTCCGTGGGTCTCTCCTGGACTGTCCCTGAGGGCGAGTTCGACTCCTTCTTAGTCCAGTACAAGGACAAAGGAGGGCGCCTCCAGACGGTACCTGTGGCGGCAGACCAGCGTGAGGTCACCATCCCCAGCCTGGAGCCCAACAGAAAATATAAGTTTCTGCTCTACGGCCTGGCCGGCCGCAAAAGGCTGGGCCCTGCCTCTGTGGAGGGCACCACAGGTGAGCCCGAGCCCTGCTTCCCGCCCTTGCCCTGCTCCCAGCCCCAGGGTCTTGCAGGGACTTGTCCTGTGTTCAGCCTGAAAGAAAGTCCTTACGGCAAAGGCAAGTCCTGCTCTCGGACTGAGACAACCTGAGCATTTTATACACACCGTTTCCTTCCCTTGCTACTGCCAAGGAAAAGGAGCTTTTAGGCTTGTCTGACATGAGTTCAAACCCAAACCCAGTCTCTGCCAGCCACTTGACATGGGTAAGCAACCTCATCTGCACCACAGTGGGCTTCCCCACTGTGCTGGGGACCAGCAGCCCACCCCCCACTGTGCTGGGGACCAGCAGCCCACCCCTCACTGTGCTGGGGACCAGCAGCCCACCCCCCACTGTGCTGGGGACCAGTAGTTCTTCCCAACCCTGAGCCGTGAGATGGAAAAGGAGGTTTGGCTACAGAAGACTATGGAAAATTCTGGTGTTTTTGTGCCCATGAGTCAACCCCATGGAAGGGGTGGAGTGGTCCATGACCCTTACCCCACTCCCAGGTCCCTGAGTCACCCCAGGCAGACATCAGGTCATGGAGTCCTCAGATACCGTAATTCTTCCCCCAAACCCTCGTTATATAGACTTGTCCAAGCCTCATCTGTCAAACGCCACCCTCACGCGGGCAGATTGTCTCTGCCCCGCCCTTTGGTCTCCCATTCTGCCCAGCCTGGTCCCAGGGGATTAATCCTGGACTGTGGACGGAGATGGGGGCAGCCCCAGGCTGACGGCAGCTCTCCCCATTTCAGAGCATCTCTCTGATGCCCCTCCAGGAGCCTCAGTTCTGGCCACAGCCCAGCTCACAGGAAATGAAGTCCTGTCTGTGCCCACCGCTTTCCCTCTCCCGTTGTGACCCTCCGGGTGACCTCCCCCACCAACAAGCAGGGCCTGACTCTAACTGCAGCAAATGGGCACGGGGCAGGAAGGGGCTAGGCAGTACCTTTAGAGACAAGGCAGCTCTCTCCCACTCCCCCACAGCGGGGCCATGCAGGCCTGGCTGTGTCTTCAGGTGTCTATCCCTGAGGCCACATTTCTCTGAGTCTCCAGGGCTGGAGACTCTGAACTGAACGTCCCCACCCTCCCCTCAGCTCCCCTGGAGAAGACGCCGCCGCCCCGCCTCGGTGAACTGACTGTTACAGGAGAGACCCCTGACTCCCTGCACCTCTTGTGGACGGTGGCCCAGGGCACCTTCGACACCTTCCTGGTCCAGTACAGAGACAGGGATGGGCAGCCCCAGACGGTGCTCGTGGCTGCGGACCAGAATGAGGTCACCATCGAGGGTCTGCAGCCGAGCAGAAAGTACAAGTTTCAGCTCTATGGACTCTCTGGAGGAAAACGCCTGGGCCCCATCTCTGCCCTGGGAGTGACAGGTGAGGCGGGCCCTGCCTGACCACAGGCCCGAGGAATCTGAAGACAAAGGGACTGACCAGAGTGGATGAGTGGATGGGAAGGGCAGGGGCCTGTCCAGAGCCAAAGAAGGGGGGTTGTGCCCACCCCAGGTGCTGACCTGTCATTTGAAAGAGCAGGAGCCAGGCCAGGCAGGAAGGAAAGGCCTTGGGGTTCCCTGATCTCCTGACTCCACTCATCCTGTCATGTGCTGCTCCCCACTACCTCGTTGACCCCGCTGGAATGGCTCTGTCCCCTTGCCTCCCTGTTCTAGGGAGCCGGGGATGTTTCTCAAATGGAAAATCACTGGGAAGTCCAATGGGCAGAGGCCACTGACACCCACTTCAGATTGGCCAGGCCAAGGGCACACGGCCAGGCACGTACACCAGCCACTGCCACCCTTAGCTGCTCTCAAAAGCACTGAGCGCAGGCGCTATGGGTGGAGCAAGGACAGAGCCTGAGGGGCCACTGCTGAGGGGGATCGACGTGTCAGGGGCTGGGAGAGGGGATGTGAGTCCCTGATCCAGACACAGCAAGGAGCAGACACAGCAGCTTCCCAGGCTGGGTCTCAGGATGCACTGCCATGGCAGGGGTAAAACAAATTCAAGAACTGGAAGGTTCTAGAAGATCCCCGCTCCTCCCTTTCCTCTCTGGGCTGCTTTGCCAGGCCAGACTCATGACCTTTCCTTCGAAGGGCAAGATGGAAAGACAGGGCCCACAGCACCCCATGAAGATTCTGCCCTGGTTTCTCCCATACAGCCCCAGAAGAGGACACGTCGGCCCCAAGCCCCACTGAGCCCCCTGAAGCACCCCGCCTGGGGACGCTGACGGTGGCCGAGGCGACCCCAGACTCGCTGCGCCTCTCCTGGGGTGTGGCCCGGGGCCCCTTCGAGTCCTTTGTGGTGCAGTACCAGGACACAGAGGGGCAGCCCCAGGCCCTGCTTGTTGACGGAGACCAGGACAAGGTCCTCATCTCAGGCCTGGAACCCAGCACTTCCTACAAGTTCTTCCTCTATGGCCTCCATGAAGGGATGCGGCATGGACCTGTCTCCGCAGAGGGCGTCACAGGTGGGCCAGGCCCGGACCCTCCTAGTCTGGGGGCTAGGGAGGGGGGATGGTGGCACCCAGGAGCGGCTGCCACCGAGAAGGCATGAGGAGGCACCCAGGAGGAGCTGAGGTCATTTGCCCCCCACTGCCCGGCCTCTCCTTCCCTGTCAGACCACTGAACACCCCTCCTGTGGCTCTGTTCCTCACTAGCCCAACTTTTCTGACCAATGGAACCAGGGTAGGACGAGAGAAGCGACGACGTGCTTCAAGACTTGGGGCTGGTATTGATCTGTCTCCAAACACTTTCCTCCTACCCACTTCCCACAGGTCCAGTCCCTGCCGGTCAGACCCCAGGAGACCCGGGGCCCCGCCTGTCCCAGCTGTCAGTGTCGGATGTGACCACTAGTTCTCTGCGGCTAAACTGGGAGGCCCCGCTTGGGGCCTTTGACTCCTTCCTACTACGCTTCGGGGTCCCCTCACCAAGTACCCTTGAGCCGCGTCCTCGTCCTCTGCTCCAGCGGGAGCTGATGGTGCCAGGAACACGGCGCACGGCCGTGCTTCGGGACCTGCGTCCTGGGACCCTGTACAGCCTTACTCTGTATGGGCTGCGTGGGCCGCACAAGGCAGACAGCATCCAGGGCACTGCCCGCACCCTCAGCCCAGGTGAGGACCCACGCTGGGCGCCCAAGAGAGAGCATTGTACTTTACAGAGTGGGACCCAGCATGTGGGGGTGGGGAGGGCTCCTGGTGAGTGGGCAGAGGACTTGAAAGCATGGAGAGAGTGACCTCTGTCCTGGGAACCTACAGAGGGGGTGCTGGGCCCTCACCACTGTGCCACCCCCCCTTACTGTCCGCAGTTCTGGAGAGCCCCCGTGACCTGCAGTTCAGTGACATTGGGGAAACATCAGCTAGAGCCACCTGGGTGCCGCCATCATCCAGGGTGGACAGCTTCAAGATTTCCTACCAGCTAGCCGATGGAGGTGACGGCCCCTTCCTGCCATGTTCTCTTCAGCTCTCCTCTCTTGCCCACCCTGCCCCTGCACAACGCCCATTCTCTAGCTGCTTTCGGGCCTCCTGGGTGACCCCTAGGCTCCACCCATGTTTGTAGGAGAGCCACAGAGTGTGGTAGTGGACGGCCGGACCCAGACCCAGATCCTCCAGGGGCTGAGCCCAGACACTCGCTACGAGGTGACCGTGGTGTCTGTCCGTGGCTTTGAGGAGAGTGAGCCTCTCACAGGCTTCCTCACTACAGGTAAGAAAGACTGCCGCCAGCACCATGAGAGGTAGAGAAAGAGAAAACAAGGGCGTGGTGAGGGTGAAGAGGGGCAAAGGAGACCCTGGGGCTCTGGCCGCCAACGAGCAAGGAGGCAGTGGAGCTGGGAGAGCTAAGGGTAGGAAGAGCTGCAGGGATGCCTCTGAGCTCCCCGTTTCTGCCAGTTTCTGATGGTCCCACCCAGCTGCGTGCCTTGAACTTGACTGATGGGTCTGCCCTGCTGCACTGGAAACCTCCCCAGAAGCCTGTGGACGAGTACAACGTCCAGGTCGCATCCCCTGGGGGTGAGCATGGCTGAGCCCCCTCTGAAGAGGACTCGTTCAAGGTGGGGGCAGCAGGGTACGGCATGGATGGGCAGAAGGTGATGCCCACCCCCACTCCCAGCCCCGGCTCTGCAGGCCTCCGCACCTGGCAGCGCTGTGGACTACCCACTGACAGACCTGGCGCTTGACACCAACTACACAGCCACCGTGCGTGGTCTCCGAGGTCCTAACTTCACCTCCCCAGCCAGCATCACCTTCACCACAGGTATAGACATGTTGGGGGGGGGGGTCAAGGGAGTGGATATGGGCTCACCTCTGTCTTCCTATGTCCCCTTCCAGGGCTGAAGGCCCCCCAGGACTTGCAGGCCAAGGAAGTGACCCCTCGCACGGCCCTGCTCACTTGGACTAAGCCCGAAGTCCCACCCACAGGCTACCTGCTCAGCTTTGACACTCCCGGAGGACAGATTCAGGTACCCCACCCCACCTCACTGGCCGTCTGCTTTCCATAGCTAGATTTGGAGGAACCACCTCTGGCCCTCCCACTGAGTGTCCATCTCGCCCTCTACTGATGTGTCCTTTGTCTGTCTCCAGGAGATCCTGCTTCCAGCAGGAACCACCTCACATCGGCTTCTCCGCCTCTTCCCTTCCACCTTGTACAACGCCCAGCTCCGGGCTGTTTGGGGCGAGAGCCTCACGCCGCCTGTGTCCACTTCCTTTACTACTGGTACTGACACTGGGGCTTGAGCTTAGGTGGGCAGTTGGAGTCTGAGACCCGGGAAAGAGGACAGACAGACTCTCCTCCTCCTCCCTGCAGGTGGACTGCGGATCCCCTTCCCCCGGGACTGTGGGGAGGAGATGCAGAATGGGGCCAGCTCCTCAAAGACCACCACCATCTTCCTCAACGGCAACCGTGAGCGGCCTCTGGATGTGTTCTGTGACATGGAGACCGATGGAGGCGGCTGGCTGGTGGGTTGCTTTCAGAGCCCGGGTAGTTGTGTAGCATGGGGGATGATGCCCAGGAGCCAGAGGCTAATGCTGCCCCTGCCTGCTCTCCAGGTGTTCCAGCGCCGCATGGACGGACAGACGGACTTCTGGAGAGACTGGGAGGAGTATGCCCATGGTTTTGGGAACATCTCCAGGGAATTCTGGCTGGGTCCGTGCCTCATAGGGCTGGGGAACCAGGGAAGGGTTGGAAGTCCTGTGGACCCCAGGACCCTGATGAAGCATGCTCCACCCCAGGCAATGAGGTCCTACACAGCCTGACGCAGGCTGGAGACTACTCTATGCGTGTGGACCTGCGGGCTGGAAACGAAGCCGTGTTCGCCCAATATGACTTCTTCCGTGTGGACTCAGCAATGGAGAACTACCGTCTACACCTGGAGGGCTACCACGGCACTGCAGGTAAGGGCGGGCCTGGGACGGGGTGGGGTAGGCCCGAGGGCGGTCCTCACCACACCTTCCCGTGCTCTACCAGGAGACTCTATGAGCTACCACAGCGGCAGTGTCTTTTCTGCCCGTGATCGAGACCCCAACAACCTGCTCATCTCCTGTGCTGTGTCCTATCGCGGGGCCTGGTGGTACAGGAACTGTCACTACGCCAACCTCAATGGGCTCTATGGGAGCACGGTGGATCACCAGGTGGGGGCCGTGGAGGCAGCAGGCTGGGCTCTGGGTCCCTTGGGCTGGAGTACTCTCACAGGAATGACTGAACTTCTCGGGCCTCAGCGGCTCCTCTGTGAAACGGGACCATAGTGCCAACCTCACTGAGGAAGCTTGAAAAGACTGTTTATTAGTGGGTAGAAGGCACCAGTTCAGGATTAAGCCTCAGTCCTTGCGGCTGAGGGTTAGGCAGGGAGCATGAGGAAGTTGGGTGGGTCCCTGGGGGGTCACCTGCAGAAGCAGGGTGGGGATGAACGAGTGCCATTGATGAGGTGGTGGCTTTGACTCTCCTTCCCTCAGGGAGTGAGCTGGTACCACTGGAAGGGTTTTGAGTTCTCCGTGCCCTTCACGGAAATGAAGCTGAGACCCAGAAACTTCCAGGCCCCCGCCAGGGGGAGCTGAGCCTGCTGCCCACTTCGCTCACAACCCCGGTATGACTGCCGAGCACTGAGAGGTCGTGCCCAGAGAAGAGCCCGTGTGCCTCTACTGCCTAGCTCACCAAGGAAGCCTTCTCTACCACGACCTCACAGCACCATGTTTACAGGGGGGAGGGGAGGGGTTGGTAACGGAGCAATAAAGGAGAAACTGAGGCACGAGGCTGGTACTGGTCCTATCCTGTCAAGGGGTCTGGCCCTGGTCTTGGGGCACCAGGTTCCTGGGCTGCAGCAACACCTGGAAGGGATTAATCAAGAGATTGAAACCAGCATAATTCTGGGGCTTTAGGCAGGGCAGGGTGCCATCTGGTGGTGGCAGCAGCGTGAAGGCCTGGAGAAGGCGCGCCAGCACCACAAAGAGCTCCACTCGTGCCAGAGGCTCTCCCAAGCACACGCGTGCCCCACAGCCAAAGGATAGCGTTCTGAGGTTCTTGCCAGGTTCCAGGAAGCGATCTGTGGGTAGTGGACAGATGGCTAGGGAAGTGCGTCCCAACCGAGGCTGGGGCTCTTCCACTCCCGTGCCTGACCCGTCATACCAGGCTGGAACTGGCTGGGCAGTTCCCAGACCATCTCATCCAGGTTGGCGCCTTGGATGTTGGGGATGACGATTGTGTCCTTGGGGATGTCATAGCCAGAGATGCTGAGGGAACGTGGAGTCAGAAGCTGTCCAGGACCCTGGGGCAGGGTGGGAGGAGGATTCCCCACTCAGCCCTTAACCCAGGGAGTCACCTGCTAGCCCGAGTGGCGCGATGGGGCAAGGCCAGGGGCACCACGGGCCGCAGGCGCAGCACCTCGGTGATGGTGGCCATAAGTAAAGGCAACTGCATTCGGTTCTTGTACAGGAGCTGGGAGCTGGGGGCACTGGGGCCCAACTTGAGGTCTAATTCTTCCTGTAGTCGCTTCTGGATCTGAGAAGAAAGGGCAAGGCTGGAGTCTAGAGACGAAGCTCTGCCCTGGGTGGCTCACAGCAGCTCCTCCATCCAGCCACGGAGCTGAGCCTAGAGCCCCCTCTGTGAGCATAGCCCAGGCCAGGCAGTCGAGAGCAGAGCAAATGGGCCAAGGTGCCAGAAGGAACCTTGCTCTCCTCCCACAGCGTACCTCAGGGTGATGAAGCAGGAAGGCCACAGCCCAGGAGAGTGTGGTGGCTGTGGTCTCGGTGCCGCCGATGAAAAGGTCCACCACTGACATGTGCACGTGCTCTTCCCGGAGCAGTCCTGCGCCCTCTCTTTGCTGCTCCAGCCCATGAAGCATGTAGTCAATCATGTCCTTCCACTGGCCGGCTACCAGGCTGTCCTGCAGAGGGCAGGGGGAGCAGGCTGAGTGCCCAGCAGCGGTGAGGGAGCAGCCGAGGCCGGGGGAGCTGGTCCCCCTGCACTGCTCACCTTGTGCCGCCTCAGCTGCTGCTTTACAATGTGGTCCCTCGTCTCCTGGAGCCGATTCAGCTTCCAGAGGCCTGGATTGGGGAGGAACTGGGACAGGAAGGGGAGTCAGCTTCGAGATGGAGACCAGCTACCCCCAACCCCACCCCAACCCAGGGGAATCTGGGCTGTGCTCGCACCCTAAGAAAGGGAATTACATCCAAGATTTGGATGGACCAGTGGTTCCAGGCTTGCAACAAGTCTTGGACACAGCTGTGAATGGTGTGTACCAGAGTGTCATCCTGCCAGGAGGGGAGGACACACTTTGAGTTCAAGACCAGCGAAGGGTCAGGAGGGGCTGAGGGATGGGCCTGAGGGGCAAGAGGGCAGCCTTGACCTTGTCTCCGAAAGTGAGGCCGCAGATGACACTGCACGTGAGTAAAGAGAATTCCTCATGGATAGCCACGGGGGTGCCAGCCTGGGCTCTCATGCGCTGCGGAGGAGAGACAGGCTACATGGGCTGTGGGGACAGAGGGGCACTGGGGGAGAAGGAAGCCGACCCCAGGAGGGCCAGGCCACAGGAGCTCAGCCTCACCTCACAGAATTCCTGGGCCACCTGCTCTACCAGGGGCTCCATGGAGTCTCGCACACCCAGGATCAGAGCTGAGCGCGAGAGTTTCTTATGGGCCTTCCACATTAGAGAGTAGTCGCCTAGTGACAAGTCCAAGTCTAGCTTTTCTGCAGGAGGGATGGTGGAAAGAGAGACAACTAAGCAAGGAAGCCAAAGGCCTGACCTGCCTCTCCCAGTCCAAGAAGTAGCCCGGGGCAGTGGCCACACCAGGTGTATCTCTGTGAGTTTGAGGCTAGCCTAGTCTACATAGTGATTTTCAGGCCAGCCAGGGCTACATAATGAGACCCTATCTTAAGAAGGAAAAAAAAAAAAGTGCCCCCAACCCTTACCATATATTATCCAGGGTCGGCCGGCAAAGTCCACCCGTTTTTGGATCAGGGCCTCCTCAATGGTCCTATTAGAATTCAGCACCACCACATCTAGGGGGAAAGAGCAGGCATCAGCAGGGAGGGATAGGTTACAGGAAGACACAAGGCTGGCTCACCTTTCAGCCCCATGCGGATCCTGTAGACAGGTCCGAGTTTCTGAGTGAGGCCAAGCAGGTAGATAGGGAGGTTCGGCTGTAGAAAGTGCAGAAATCCCGGGGCCAGAGGTGGGAGGTGGAGGTTCCAGAGCTTCCAGTGACCCCACAGCCAGCGGGTGCCAACTATCAGCAGCAGCAGCAGCAGCAGCAGGAGCCACAGCCCAGGCAGCGCCATGGTGAGACGCTTGTGCAGGGGCCCTGAAGGCTTTTTATAGCTCTTGGCCCCAGCCATCCATTGCGCTGTGACTCAGACCTTTCTCAGCCTCAGGTCCCTTTCCACTGTCCCACACACACAGCAGTGTGTTTTCAAATTGGCACAGTCCCATCGGCCTTGGAGATCCATGGATCAAAGATGGGACCATCCATCAAGAGGAGAGGAAGAGACCCTGACCTTTCTGCATCTCCATCAGCTTCCTAGCGTCACACATGTCAGCCAAGTGGCCCAAGGGGTCCACATTGAGCCCAGCCCCCTCCCAGCATGCCTCACCTTGGACCAGCTGAGTGGAGTGAATTTGTCCCAGAGAAAAGACATAAATGGTAGTCTTTGCCCAATATGCCTTTCAGGTTTGCCTATAGTCCCTACAAGTATTTTATTATTATTATTATTATTATTATTATTATTATTATTATTATTATTACTACTGCTTTATTGTGATACAAATGGGTAAGCCCTCCCTGACTAGCTGTGTTCACACTCCTATGCCCCCATTTTTGTTAATTTTGAGACAGGGTCTCACTAAGTGGCCCAGGGTACCTTGAATTCACTATGTAGCTCAGGTGGGCCTCAAACTTTGAATCCTCCCTCAGCCCCTCAGACAGCTGGGATGACAGGAATGTCACCGTACCTGCCCCCCCCCCCAATGCTTTGTCGTTGTTCTTGTCTTTGGTTGAGGCTTTTTGTGGGGACAGAGGAGGTGCATGTGTGGAGGCCAAAGGTCAACCTCAGGTGGTCTGTCCGGATGAAAAGACCCCCGAGCTTTCGTTTCCCGGGAGCTCCCTGAATCCGCTAGGCAGGCTGGCCACTGAGCCCCAGGGATGCTCTTGTCTCTGCCTCCCCATTTCTGGAATGACAAACATGTGTCATGGGGCTGGAGAGGTGGCTCAGTGGTTAAGAGTGCTGGTTGCCATTGCTGAGGACCTGGGTTCAGGTCCCGGCATCTACATGGCTGCCCGCAACCTTCTATAACTCTGGTTCAGGAGTTCCAGTGCCCTCTTCTGGCTCCAGAGGGAACTGCATGCACATACATGCACACAAAACAGGGTTTTTTAAGTTTTTTCATTTCTTTATTATATTTTATATTATGTGTATGTGTAAAACTAAACAAACAAACAAACAAAAAACCTAAACACCACCACAACCAAACTTTTTTTTTTTTTGAGACAGGTTTCACTATGTAGCCCTGGCTGGTCTTGAAGTCAATATGTAGCCAAGACTTTAAAGTGATCCCTCACCGGGCGGTGGTGGCGCACGCCTTTAATCCCAGCACTCAGGAGGCAGAGGCAGGTGGATCTCTGTGAGTTCGAGGCCAGCCTGGTCTACAAAGGGAGTTCCAGGACAGCCAGGACTGTTATACAGAGAAACAACCAACCAACCAAACAAACAAAAAGAAAAAAAAAAGTGATCCCTCTGCTTCCATCTCCGAATGCTGGGGTTACAGGCATGTACCACAATGCCTGGCCCAGTGACATTAATTATGCGGCCTAAAGAGGTACCGTATATGGCACTGTCAGAAGCGTCTAGAGTGAGGCATGGTACTGCCTGGGATCTCAGCACTTAGTAGGGGACAGAAGGATTGAGTCTGAGGTCAGCCTGGGCTATGTAGCAAGACCTCATCTCAGAAGAAACAAGGCCAAGGCTCTGTTGGTGTTCACTGCACACGGAGAGGTCCTGGGTTCTTTCCTCAGCACCACACAGAAAAATGTCAGGAGACAAGAAGCCACAGCCCGCCCACTTTGGAACAGTGTGTACCAGACACTGTCCTAACTGCCCCCAACCATGCTACCCAGGCTACACCGTTGTCCCTGTTTTTAATGAAGATGCTTGGGGCCGAGGCCAAGGGGCTTGTGCATGCACACAGCTGCTCAGGCAGAACCAGGCTCCAGCGGGCAGCAGGTGCAGAATCTGTACCTCTAACTGCCGTTAGCTGCCCTCCTTGGCTGCAACAATAAGATGACCGACTCCAGCTGACTTTAAAAAAAAAAATCGGGCTGGAGAGATGGCTCAGAGGTTAAGAGCCCTGGCCGCTCTTCCAAAGGACCTGGGTTCAATTCCCAGCACCCACATGGCAGTTCACAACTGTTTGTAACTCGAATTCCAGTGGATTTGGCCTTCTCACACAGACATACATGCAGGCAAAACCCCAATGTACATAAAACAATAATAAAAAATCTTTAAAAAAAAATCACCATAGATGTGCGAGGAGTCTCAGAGAACCCGGAACTAGGAAAGGAGAAGAGGGGACCTTGCTGGCCTTGGTAGGCCAGAGGTCAGGGATGGGAGACAGAAAAAGGCTTCCCATGTGCTCTTCCAGAAATACTCCATGCCCCTCTGGTGCTCTCCTTACTGGGTTAAACCCTGACATCTCGCCTCCCTCAGGGCACAGGAACTACCTAGTCTCATTTCTGTCTCCAGTGATGAGCTCTTGGAATAAGCAGCTATGGGCCGGGTACCAATCACTGAGCAGAACAAGGAATGACAGGTTCATCTGATCTCAGCAAATCTCCTTGGGCAGAATTCTAGGTCACCCATGAATAACCAAAGGTTGCCACCAAGGTTGGGGAAAGCTAGGCAGACAGGTTGGGGAGGGTTGGCCCTGTGAGATGTGTTTCCCCTTGACTATTTGGGAACAGCACAGTCAACCTTTGGCCTGTTTACAGTCAGTGCCCAGATGATTGCTGTCAGTTGTTGCACAACTCCAGAAAAATCGCCTAAGGCCACAAGGTCAGCAGGCTACGACACAGGTCAAGCCCACAGACCCCACAACTCCAACCACACAGACAGCGTGGAGGACGTGGGCTGAAGAGAACGTGTCCTAAGGGCGAGTGACCACGACGCCCAGCAATAGGACACCTGGGCACTGCCTATTGGACCCCAAGAGGGACTGAGTCCTAGAGAGGCCTCAAGGAAGGTTCAGACAGAGCTTTACAACCCAAGGCTCCCCAAGACTCTGAGTCCACAATTACACAAACCCAGCAAAACCTGGGTGGTGGTGGACTGCTCTACCTACAGACAGACACACAGGGACACTTTGCTGTCAAAAGCTTTTATTTATGCCTGACCCTTGGGCTGAGGTCAGGGGTCCGGAGTCCTGCACCCTCACACCTGGCCCTGGGGCTGAGGTCAGGGGTCCGGAGTCCTGCACCCTCACACCTGGCACCCTTGGCTGCTGTATTCCTGGAGGAAGTCATTGAGCTGCGCGCAAGCCGCCCGCTGGCGGGTGCTCCGGCACAGGCGCTCAGAGGGCATCTCCTCGATCCAGCTGTTTGAGTCCAGCAAGTACTGAGGGCTGCAGGCAACACGGGAGGGGTCAGGACAGGTACGGGAGGCACTTGGCTTTGGAGGGGCAGAGCTAGGTGCCTAGGATCTGTCCCCAAAGGAAGGCCACGGACAGGAGGAGAGCAGGGGATGGAAGGGTCAGATGACTTACTCTCCCTTGAGGTCACTGGTCACTCCATCCAGACCCATGATCAAGTATTCTTTGTTAGGCTCCAGGTGAAGACGGCAAGAGGCCCGGACCAGGAAGTTGCGGGTCTCACCTACCGAAGCCTTGGCATCCTTGGCTGGGGGGATAGAGAGACAGAAGACATCAGAGAAGGGAGGGCCAGGAGCCCAGGTCAGGGCTCTGTGTAGATCCTGATAGAAGGAGTTGTTGCTGACTGTTTACGAGCAAGCCCAGGTTCCCAAGGGGATGGGGAGGGGAGGGGGAGGGGATGGGGAAGGGAGGGGATGGGGAGGGGGAGGTGGGGGGACAGGGGCTTCGCATTCGGATTTTGAGCTTTCCCAATTCCAAGAGGCCCCACACCCAGACCTCAGCCTCCACCACTCCCCAGCCCACCCGCCTCTCCTCCCTACTGAAATGCAGGACTTGGGTGATCTTGGTCTCAAAGAGGCGGAAGGCGGCTCTGCCATCTTCTCGGAGAACCTTAACCTGGAAGCCTGGGAGGGGGAGGAAAAGGAAGGAGGAGTGGGGAATCAAGGAGGCCACGGGTGGGCTTCGGGGAAGCAGGAGACCTAGAAAGCCCAGGGTGTGGGTGCCAAGCAGGATGTGGGCCAAGGGGGACTAACCGTACTCCACTCGGGGATAGTAGCAGGCAAACTTCATCCTGTAGCCATCCCTGTCCTGCTCCCCTCGCTCCAGTGAGCGTCGCTGTCGAGGGCACTTCCCTAAGGTCAAGTGTCAGATGAGACCAGCTTGGCCTCCCCAGCCATTTTCCCAGCCCCACCCAGGCCTCATCTCACCCTCGGCACACTGGCAGACGTCTGCAGAGCACAAGGTGGATAGGAGCTTGCTCTTAGTAGGTGCAGCATAAAACACAGAGCACCTGTGATCTAGAGAAAACCAGCAAGGAGTGAGGCCCGTGCCTCTCCTCTCTGCCTCAGCATCTCGTGGAGCCCAGGTCTCCCCCGCACCATGGTATCCCTAACGAGGGGGTCAGTCCCCATGATCTTGCATGTCAGAGCATCCCAAGTGCTCACCGGGACTGTAGTAGTCGTATAGGACAGCGCTGGCCGGCTGCACCAGCCCCACGGCCACCTCCTGCAGGGCTCCAAAGCCCACACACTCCCGGGTGGTTGGGACCTGGCACCAGGACAGAAGCCTGCTCAGGGCCGGGCCGCTGGTTGCCTTCGCCTGCCCGGCTCCTGCTTGGTTCCCATGACCTTATCTCCATCATCCTTCACGGTTTGTCATCTTCCTGTCTCTAGACTCTAAAGCACCCGTCTCCAAGGTCTCCAATGACTTCACTGCTAAGATGGCCCTTGTCCTAGTCTTCACCGCCCAAGGCCCTCGGCTGAGTTTCACTACAGGCACACATTCCCTGTGAGACCCTCTATGACGTGGCTTAGCTTCTGAACCAACCCCGCCTCACCTGGCCACCTCTCCTTTCCCAGGAGCACAGTGTCCATGGTGGTCTCCACCTCTCCCTGGCTCCCCATAAACCCTTGAAGGCTGATGGTCGCCACGCTGAACTCACAGACCCATCCTTGCATCCAGCTGTGGCAGGACCCGAGTTCTCCAAGGCTCTCTGCCTCCCAGCCACCTCCCCACATCGCACCCTCATCACCAGCTACTACATCATCTGACCCTTACAACACTTCTCCCCACTCACCGAGTCGAAGTACAACAGGACATGGGGCCCATCGGTCTCAAAGTGACTCACGTAACGGTCAGAGAGGGAAGTCAGCTGCAGGGAGGGGAGATGGTCACAGGTCACTGCATGTGACTGGGGTGCTACATAGATGAAGCAGGGCTCCTAAAGATGGCGGGTGACTGTGGGTGGCTGACGGTACCTTCTCCAGGTCAGCCCTCAGGGCGTGGAATCCACTCAGGAGGGTGATGTCTGCGATTGCCATGCCAGACAACCCCACCTTGCCGTTGCGCCTGCAGGGAGGAGGGGCCAGCTGTACAGCCTGAGGTCCACACTGCAGCCCCGCCCGCCCGCCCGGCCTCTCCCCACCACCCCATTTCTCCAGAAAGCTCCCAGCACCCACCAGATGCACACGGTGTACTGCACTTTGGACTCCGGGTCCTCTGCCTCCACCTTGGGAGCCTCCCTTCTGCGGCGGCTCCGTCGACCCTCAAACAGCTGCAGGGGCGTCACTGGCTTCGAGTGGGCACCAGGGTCATCTGCGGCTGGCATCTCATACTCGTAGTCTTCGTAGTCCTCGTTGGCTTCCCCTGTGCAGGGCAGTGGTGAGGAGGTCCTCGGCCCATGCCAGCCCTGCAGGGCTCAGGACCCACCGACCCTGTGCTTACTTGTGTACTCCACGTAGCCCGTGACTGTCACTTCCATCTGGAGGTCCTGACAGGTTGTGTTCTTCAGGTTCAGGACATTGTAGGTACGAAGGACCTGCCTCCGTCAGAGATGGGCCGAGAACACGGGACACAGACGGCACAGACTTGAAGGGTCTCCTGGGCAGGAGGATCTAAGGCCCCCAGCTTCTCCCATCCCCCACCCCCACCCCAGTGAAGAACCCACTGGAACACTGGGTAAGCTGTAAGTGTGGTGAGGAGGCCAGACCACCCTGAGAGCCCAACCTGCCACGAGAGGGCAGAGGAACCACAGCAGGAAGCCCTACCGTGGCCGAAGCTATGGAGATGGCGATGGGCAGAGCCCAGCTGTGTAAGTCACGGGAGGAGGGTTGGGGGGAAAAGTCTGGCTTTTCTTTTTTTTTTTTTTTTCAAGGGTTTCATGTGGTCTAAGTGAAAGTCTGAACTTTCCCATTTTACAACTGGGCCAGAGTTTCAGTTTCCTAAAAGACAAGGGAGGTGGCATCTACAAGGCCTGAGCCAGCCCCACAGTACCTCAAGGAAGTGACCAAAAAGGACAGTTCCTGCAGTCACCCTAGAACATACCCTGTTTTGTCCAAGTATTCCCAAAACTGGTAAAACTATAACCACAGCCAATTAAAATTGTAGCTACAGCCTGCCTAACCAATTGTGTCTGAGATGACCTAACTATTCCTAGAATTCCCCTAGCTGAGCTTAAGAGGGGACTGCGTGCTCCTTTTGGGGTCAACATTTTGTACAAGTGGTGACCCCACATGCAGAATAAACGTTCTTTGTCTTTGCAAAACCATCTGAGTCTGGGGTCTTCCTTCAGCATTCTCAGACCCTTTCATAAGCTGGCCTCAATCTCATTGTGTAGCAAAGACGACCTTGAGCTACCGATCCTCCTCCTGATTCCACCTCCCAAGCTCTGGGACTTCAGGCATATGCCATCCTTCTGGGAAGGGGCACGTTTTCCCAGGCTGTAAGTCTCACTGCTGTGCGGGGCAGCGTGAGCGCAGTAGGAGTCACCTGGGCCAGAGGAGGGAGGCAGCGAGCCTCACGGGTGGAAGGGGCTCCAGGGGCCAGATGAGGCACATAGGAAGAAAAGGGGCATGGGGTCCTGGGTCTGGGGTACTGTGGACAAGGGACAGGCCCGGCTGAGGACCAGGATCTGCAGGTGAAGGAAACAGCAGATACCCAGAAATGGGGGGAGCCAGAGCAAAGACGAGGCTCAGAAAAGCATCAAGGGACACCGAGCAGCCAGGGATGGCTTGCTCCGGCCCAGCACGGAAGCTCTGCCCACAAGGTCCACACCCCGGCCCCGCTGGCCTCACCTTCAAGGTGCCCTTGCTGTTTCCTCCCACCTTCACGCTGATCTTGCTGCCCAGCGAGAACTTCCAGGAGGGAGAGAAAAGCAGGTCAGAGGGACAGGGGACAGATCCCTCAGGGCAGCCCAGCCCAGCCCCTGTCCAAAGGCTGATACTTTGCTGCAGTATCTCTCCCCAGCCTCCTAGACCAGTGGTTCTCAACCTGTGGGTCATGACCCCTTTAGGGAGTCAAACGACCCTTTCACAGGGGTCACCTAAGACCGTGGGAAACAGACAGTTACATTAGGATTCATAATAGTAACAAAATTACAGTTATGAAGTAGCAATGAAAAAATTGTATGGTTGGGGGTCACCACGACCTGAGGAACTGCATTAAAGGGTCATAGTGTTAGGAAGGTTGAGAACCACTGTCCTAGACCCTGGCGAGAGCTCTGCAGACATGCTGTTTCATGGGTGAGGGAAGGAGAGCCCAATGGTCTGACCACATGGCCAGAAGAAAGTCAGTCTTCCCATAACGACCTCAGGAGAGAGGTGGGCTGGGCAGGGACGGGGAGTGCTCCTGAGCTGGCCCAAACCCCACAGCAACCCCATCAGGGAGGGGGTGGGTCACCTTCAGCTCCTCCTCCAAGCCCTTGACTTGGTGGTTGTTTAGTTGCAGTGTGTGAGACTTGAACCCGTCGCGGCCCAGGGAGCTGAGGGTCACATTGAGTGACTTCTCCTCCGTGGTGTGGGAAGCAATCCAGTATGCAGACAGGGCGTCCAGGGTGACCACTGTGTCCTAAGGAGATTAGGCTAGGAGTCGGGCACCTGATCTCAGGACCACCTACCCAGAGCCCCGTGGCTGCCCCTACCTGGGTGCTGCGGAATGCCCCTGCGAAGCTGCCCTGGTGGGTGAGCCAGGTTGCAGCCTTGCGGGCCATTTCTCCGTTGCCCTCCCTCAGGAGCAGGTGTAACAGGCCATAGGCTGTGGTTTCGATCCACAGGGCTGGGGCCTGGGGCACAGGTTCTGATGGGCTAGGAGAGGCCGGGGTGGACGACACAGCGTTGTCCTGAGAGCCAATGACTGAGCCCCAGTAGAGGTTTTCTGGAAGGGAAGGAAAACCGCAGTTGGAGCTGAGCCAACAGGCTCTCTGGTGCCCCCTGCCAGCTGCCCCTGCTTCCGCTCCGCAGCCGTGAAAGGCCTTTTCAGAGTCTTTGTCTCCACTCAAGAATCCCAAGGGTCCCAGGCACTCTGCCAGGGTGCCTTCGCCCTCACCGTCTGTTTCCTCAGCCATGGCCATCAGGCTGTTGTGGGCAACATTCCTCAGGTCCTCGGAGGCCTTGGTCAGTGTCAGGGCATAGGCTGTGATGGCGGCTGCGTGGGCACCCAGGAGCCCGGCACTTGCCCTCTGCCCTAAGAACTCATTTGCCTTGGAGATGGAGGCTTCCTGGAAGACAGCAGAGCCCTGAGCTGCCCGCCTGGGCTCCTGGGGAGGAACAGCTGGGAGCCGTGAAGGGCAGCTGTGCCCGCTTCCTCACCACTCTCTGCTTCAGCTGCTGGTCACTCCCGTCCTGGAAGACGGCCAGCCCGTGATGAAGGGCAATGACCACGAAGGCGGTGAGCGCCACAGTCTCATCATTCCCCACCAAGCCCCCCTAGTGAGGGGAGAAAGAGACTGTCAGGCTGGAGTGGAGAGGGACCCAAGCAGTCTTACTGTTGACATCCTTCTCAGGGACCTTGGCATGCTCGCACCTGCATGCCTCTGTGGATGACTGGACACGGGTCGTGGAATGAGCCGTCACCCAGCTGCTGTGCCAGGAGCCAACCAGCCGTCTGCTGCAGTTTCTCTGGGGAGTCGCCCACCTGCTCCTGGGCCAAACTCAGAATCTTCAGCACAAAGGCCGTGAGCCTGGAGGGGAGGAGGGATGGCTGGAGACCCCGCTCGTGGCGTCTTGCTCTCCCGCTGCCCTGAACACACCCTCCAGCCTCACCAGGTGCTACTGTCCCGGTGTAACCAAGCCCCAAAGGAGCCGTCTTTCTTCCGAAACTGCTGGATCCGCATGTGGCCTGGGAAAGGAGAGGTGACTGTGGAGGTGACCTGCCCACACTCCTGCTGTCTGTGCCCAGGCTGTGCTCCCCGTGACTCCCCCAGCTTCCCTCTCTAGGCTCCCAGCTGCCCAGAACCTTTCTGGATCAGATCCACAGCGTGGTCCTTGGTCTCGGGGGGCAGTTTACTCCACTGCTCTGTCTTGTCCAGGTAGTGGGAAGCAGTCAGTGTAGGAGCCAAATAGACCATGGTTTGTTCTGCACAGCCCCGGGGGAGCCTCAGGAGGGAGGCCACACCTCCTGGGGATAAGGCGCCTTCAGAGCCCAAAGTGTCCAAGGGTTCAGACGCTATGAAGGAGGGAGAAGGTGAAGACGAGGCTGAGGACCCAGCCTCAGAGGCCAACACAGCACCCCACAGGCTTCGGGTGCACGCAGGTGCTCACGGGAAAGGTCTGGACCAGACGCCTACCTGTAACCCTGACGAAGCTGCTGAAATCTCCATCGGGGATGATGTTGGGGTCAGAGCTGCCAGGAATTTCCAATGTCCGGCCTCGGTTATCTAGGGAGATGAGAGGAGCTGGCGGTTGGCCCCTGTGCCTAACGCCCTAAGGAACTGGTGGCTGGAGCAGGAGGCACTCACCCATAGGGTTGAGTTCGTAGACCATCTCTTCTCTGTGGATGGCTCCTTCCTTCTGTCTCAGGCAAAAAATGGAGGGCGGGATCAGCCAGGACTACACCTGCCCCTCCTGGGGCAGACACCCCTGGAACTTGGAGTGTAAACTTCATGGATGGGAACAGGGACATGGCTCATTTGTCTACCATGCACAAAGTCCTATTTGACTCCCAGTACCACAAAAATTAAATGACATAGAATAAACTACTTTGCATGCCTGTAGTCCCAACAGTTGGGAATGATTACTGGAAGTTCAAGGCCAGCTTGGGCAAAGGAGTGAGTTTGAGGCAAGCCTGAGCGATATATCTAGCCTCTGTCTGAAAATAAGTAAATAAAGAAATAAATCATTTCAGAGACAGAGCTGAGTCACGATCATAGTTCTAAGGTTACGTATGCACTAGGTTTGGGCACTGAGCCCTGGCCCGGCCAGCAGAATGCTAAAGGATAGAGTTGGGAGCCCAGGGGTCCTAGATTAGGAGTAGCCACTTACTTCAATTTGCAGAATCTTAGACACAGCATCTCCCACAGGGGCATCAAAAGACCCTCGAGCCACGACTTTTAGGGACACAGCGGCGGCAGCTGTGGGCACCACAGAGAAGACGACGGGCCGGGCAGAGCCTGCAGGCACCAGCACTTGCTGGGCCAGCCTTCCACCACCAGCCAGGCACAGCCCTTCCACTGGGGACACGTGGACACTCACCTGGGCACAGGGAAACAGGGATGGACGGAGCCCTAACCCGCCAAGACCACCACCTGACCCGTCCCTGGCTGCACCCTCCCTCCTTCCCACCCTGAGTGCTCAGGCTCCCATGGGGTCTCACAGTCAGCTCAGTATTCAGATAGTTGTAGAGAACAGGCCGTAATTCAAGCTGCTCAAAGCGGCGGACAGAAGTGGGCAGCCGCAGATGCAGGTGGAATTCTCGGAACACTCGGACACGGGTCGGTGTGGCCACACACAGGCCTGTGGATGGGAATATGAGGCAGGGGCAGAGATGGAGACATCAAGACCTCAGGCCACAAGGAGATAGTTTCTGGGAATGACCTCGCTCTGCCCTCAGCTTTGATCTGCTCTCCGACTAGATGCATGCCAGTGAAGATCTTCCCAGACCCATGGGCTCCACCCCATGCTGGGAGCAGAGGGCTAGGCAGAGCCAAGGGAACGGGAGAGAGCAAGCAGCCTGAGGTCCGGGCAGGGCTACCTCACCTTTGCTTCTGGACAGGCTTACACCATGAATCTCCCATGTGGTCAGAGAGTCAGGGAGCCACAGTGTCAACCTGTGGTAGGACATGCAAAGAAGCCATGTCATCCCCCAGGACTGTCCCCAGACCCAGCCCAGAGGCAAGACCAGGCACCCCAGGCCCTCACAGTCTGCTGCGGTCCACGGTCTCCACTTTCCAGAGCCAGTTCTCCGGGAAGAAGCTGCGCACGAGGATGTCATCTTCATCTATCAGTTCTTCCTCCTGCAGCACCTCCTGGGCTGGGGTGGGGGCACAGGAGTGAGGAGGGGTGTTGCGTCCTCTCGGGCACCACTATCTGTTCCTCAGCGTCTCCTGGCTGCTCACCTCGGGCAAGGCCCGCCTGGCTCCTGGTGTAGTTCTTGCGCAGGTTCTCAGCAAACAGGCAGCAGGACAAGAAGGGTTCCCGGCAGGCCGGCGGCCGCACTCGGGCTGCTCGCTGCTCACAGGTGCGAGCCATGGGCAACCTGGTCAGTCCATCTTGGCAGCAGCGCCTGGTCTCTGGGGAAGCATACTGGCCCACTGCTGGGCCAGGGGAGGCTGGGCAGGTGTGAAGGACTGGAACCTGAGTCCCACCAACCCCTAGAACCACCAGTACACACTTGGAGAAGAGTCAGGAGGCCGATGGAGTGCACCACCCAGCCTCTTTTTCAGCCCTCAGCTCCCTAGCCCTCAATACCACAGCTGGGGGGGGGGGGGGGCTGCGGACAGAGAGGCAGACCCCACCCTGGCCCCGGGCACAAGTGCAGAGCGCCCACGACTCACACTTCTCGCTGACAGCCTTCTGGAAGTTCACGGTTCTCTTTTGCCGTCTTTTCTTCTCCTTGGGACAGCTCAGGTCTGGTAGAGAGGAAGAGGAGCTCAGCCCCCCTCAGCCCCCCTCAGCCCTGCCTTTTCACCCCTGAAGAGTGCTCCCCCTAGCCTTTCTTCCTCCCTCGGAACTCACATGGATCCCCTGCCTCTGCCTCCCAGTGCTGGGATGACTTGCTCCATTCTTACCTTCCCGGATCTGACTTAGTTGATCTCCATCAGAAAAGGCCAGACCAGCAGCCTGGAACACCTGAAGGGCATTGTCCCCACCTCCAGGACCACAGCCCAGGTTGTAGCTGTTCATCACTTCAAAGACCTAGCAGGATAAGGCAAGAAATGCTGGGAGACGTGAGCGGCTGAGGGGCAGCACCTGCCACTCCGCTGAGGGTATTAGGGCAGGGCTGAAACAAAGACGGGAGAGGAGGAGTGGGGAACTAGAGACCAAGGGCAAGAGAGGAAGTGGCCAGGATCCAGGATCCACGGCAAGAGGGGCTGTGAGGACTGAGTGACTGGAGAGCTAAGCCCCAGAGCCTAGTGAGAGGGAAGGATGGCGAGGACCTGACAGACCTTGCTCATGTCGAGGGGTTTGTGAGACCTGCCACCCACAGCATACAGAGCTGTGTCCACAGCTCCCAGTGCCACCAGGGCTTGGGAGTCCGTCTGAATGTGGAGCTTCATGCTGTCCCCATTACGATACTCCTTGGCACCATCCACGTTCAATTCCAGCTGGTAGAAATGGGGCGTAAAGGGCAGTCAGTGGGGGCAGAGCGGGCTAGGCACGTGCACCAGGTTAAAAGTGTGTGTCATTCAATCATGAGGACTGAAATCTGAACAGCCAGAAACCAGGTGGGCATGAGGGCATGCCTGTAATTCCAGCCTTGAAAGGCAGAGACAGGGGATTCCCAGAGCACGGTGGTTAGAAAGACTAGGCATGCCGGGCGGTGGTGGCGCACGCCTTTAATCCCAGCACTCGGGAGGCAGAGCTAGGCGGATCTCTGTGAGTTTGAGGCCAGCCTGGTCTACCAAGTGAGTCCCAGGAAAGGCGCAAAGCTACACAGAGAAACCCTGTCTCGAAAAACCAAAAAAAAAAAAGCCGGGCGGTGGTGGCACACGCCTTTAATCCCAGCACTCGGGAGGCAGAGCCAGGCGGATCTCTGTGAGTTCGAGGCCAGCCTGGGCTACAGAGCGAGTCCCAGGAAAGGCGCAAAGCTACACAGAGAAACCCTGTCTCGAAAAACCAAAAAAAAAAAAAAAAAAAAAAGAAAGACTAGGCATGTCATAGGCATGTCAGTGAGTGCTACGATTCACTGAGAGAAGCTGCCTCAGTGAATAAGGCAGAAGAGCAATCCAACATGATTCCGAGCTCTCCATGAGCACACGCATACATGTGCGCACACACCCATGCGACATGTGAAATACACACACACACCACCTTTTCAGCCCCAGTCACCTTGCCCTCACAGTCTCCAGGCTGGACATTGATGAGCAGGGAGTTGGCCACTGGGAGTCCCTGATGATAGCAGTAGGCCACAAAGTAGAAGGAAGGGGCCAGGTGATGGTCCACCAACATGGAGATGGAAGTCACGGACCTTCTGGGCTCCCGACTCATGGTCATGATCTGGCCCCGGGAGAGAACCTAAGACAAGGAGGAGCAGTGAGTGGTTTCCTGATCGGTGTGTGCCCTGCCCCCAGTCCTGAAAGTGTGCCCGGCCTGCGGAGACCTTTGCCCCAGGGCCAGCACTCCTATACTCCAGGGCCCACACACCATGTAATAGTAATGAGAGAAGGTAGCCCCATGGATGCCCACAGTTCGCAGGTTCAGGGTGAGGGTGTCCCCCACGCGAGGGGCTCGATGTTCTAGTGGCTCGATGGACAGGAAGCCAGGGCTTCCTGAAGGTGGGGCTTGCACAGTGAGCCTGCCTGTGGCTGGGTGAAGCAAGCCTGCAAAGACCTGGAGAGAAGGACAGGGAAGGGCAGGTCTATGTCAAGGACCCAAATACGCCACCCCTCCTCCCAGACCAGGGACACTCAGGAAACAACTCATGAACCCCCCACCCCCATGCCCATCTCCAGGGTTCAGGGAAGCACTACCAAGAGCTGAAGTTCCGTGGTAGTTGGTGGGATGTGGATGGAAATGCTGACTTGGCCAATCCCGTTGGTGTTCTGCTCAAAGTTGACAACTTTTGAGTCAGAGCCAGAGAAAAATGTGGCAGACACTTTGACAGGAACATCAGAGGCTATCAAGCCTGACATTTCTCGGACCACGGCCTGGAGGAACATCGGTGAATTTTAAAAAGGCATCATCAGGACTGTGCGGCCCACACCCTCCCCCGCCAGTCCTGCCCCTCCAAGAAGAACCTGCAGCAGGAAGGGGGCTCCAGGCACAAGATGCTGCTTGGTGTTGCTGAGATCCAAGGAGAAGGCAGATGACACAAAGCGCCAGGATGTGAGTTCTGCCTCCTCCATCTCCCCTCCTGCAAGACAGAGGGCAGAGGGGTGGAGGGCAGAGCCAAGAAAAGAGAGACCAGAGTCAGGAATGGTTCAAGCATTGCTTCATCTCCACATGTGTGCATAACATGTTTATCGGGTAGGTAAGTAGACAGGTGAATGACGCAGAACAGTAAATCAAAGGAGATGGGAAACAGGACCAGAGAGACCTGCTCCTGGGTCCCTCTTGACTGTGCCTGAAATAAGCTGGTAGACATCAGTACTGGGGATGAAGAGCTGGGCTGATGGCCTAATTTGCATTTTAAATGTCCCCTCTGTGTCCTCAGGGGCAAGGGGTTGAGGTGACAGCGGAGGAAAGCCACCCACCTGGAGACTCTATGATGGCTGCGGCTGCGTAAAGACGCAGCCCCTCCAGGTCTCGGATCCCAACACTGACTTTATCCAGAGCAGCCTGGAACTGGTCCTTTGAGATGGAAACTTGGCTCTGGCCTTCCACCAGCTAAGACAAGGAAAACAGGGTGTCAGTGAGGAGTCCCCTCTTCCGCTCAGTCCCCTCCTTCACCACTTCCCTACCTTGGTCTGGGTCTCCAGGCCCCGCAGGAAAGTCCTCTTGCCATGCTCATCCATGAGAGCAAAGCGAGTGTACGCCACCCCCTGCACAGGCCTCCCGTAGACATACCTGTTACCACAGGGAGATGGGAAGGGAGCTGAGAGCTGGGGAGATAACTCAGCTGGCAAAGCGTTTACCACGCAAGCACAAAGACCTGAGATCAACGCCCGAGAATCCATGTAAAAATGCCAAGGGTGGCAGCATCCACTTGTAATTCCCGCAGTGGGGAGGTAGAGGCAAGGGGATTCTGGGGGCTGCCTAGACAGCCAGCCTAGCCCAATTAAGTGAGTTCTGTGCCAATGAGAGATGGTGTCTTGAAGGAGATGGACAGAAGCTCTAAGGATGCCCCCTGAGGTCGTCCCCTACCACCACACACATGTACACACACGTGCCCTGCACACAGACACACACACACACGCACATCTTCACATAGACACACACAAGCCCTACACACAGGCACACACACGCACATCTTCACATGTACACACATGTGCCCTGCACATAGACACAGACACAGACACAGACACACACAGACACACACAGACACACACTCACATGCACATCTTTACATGTACACACACGTGTGCTGTGGGATGGTCTGTATGTCAAATTGCTCTGATTGGTCAATAAATAAAACACTGATTGGCCAGTGGCTAGGCAGGAAGTATAGGCGGGACTAACAGACAGGAGAAAAGAAAGAACAGGAAGGCGGAAGGAGTCACTGCCAGCTGCCACCATGACAAGCAGCATGTGAAGATGCCGGTAAGCCACAAGCCATGTGGAAAGGTATAGATATATGGAAATGGATTAATTTAAGCTATAAGAACAGTTAGCAAGAAGCCTGCCACGGCCATACAGTTTGTAAGCAATATAAGTCTCTGTGTTTACTTGGTTGGGTCTGAGCAGCTGTGGGACTGGCGAGTGACAAGGATTTGTCCTGTGGGCAAGGCAGGAAAACTCTAGCTACACACGTGCCCTACACACAGACACATACACACACATCTTCACATGTACACACACATGCCCTGCACACAGACACACACATGCACATCTTCATCCCAGCACTCAAGAGGCAGAGACAGATGGACCTCTGTGAGTTCAAGGCCAGCCAGGTCTATACAGTAAGTATACAGTAAGAGTAAGACTCTGTCTCAGAAAGGAAGGAAGGAAGGAAGGAAGGAAGGAAGGAAGGAAGGAAGGAAGGAAGGAAGGGAAAGGAAAAGGAAAGCCAAAGGTGGACAGAAGCTGGGCATTGCATGGTGAGTCCTGGGTGTGGGACTAGAGGGTGGTGGTTACCTGGCCTGGATGTCTAATTGTATTTCATCCAGATGGTTGGGCACTGTCAGGATATATGGCTTCCGTGGGGTGATCTTCACTTCAAAGTTGGGAAGGACTAAATGAGGGGGAAGAGATGGGTGGGTCAGGTACTAAAGCAAGGGTCCTGCAGAGCTCCTCCCCCGGGGCTGCCCTGCCTCACCTTGTCTCCTCCCCTTACTTCAGCTCTTACCGTATTTCTTCACTTCAAAGTGGGTGCTGCTATTGGACTGCAGGCTGTCTGAGAACCTCGCTGAGATCTTCCAGGTCCCCGGCCTGAGAATGGGCAAGGCGGAGAGTTGGGCTACCCACCCACAGACAGCCCACGGCCCGAGTCCTCCGGAAGAGGTGTGGGGGCGCAGGGTCAGAGCACCTGGAATGTGACCCTGTATGTCAGGGGTGGACATGCCAAGGGAAGCAGGACTCGGAGTGGGGTAGATCGAGGGGTGCCCTGAGGTGGGGGAGCTCACTCTGAGATGTCTGGAATCATGAAGTCATCTTGGAAGATGGATGTGGGAACAAAGACCTCCTTCTTCCGTACACGGAGGCCATGAGAGTTCTGCAAGGGGAGTCAGTGTGGTTTGGTGGGAGACCACACCGGTAGTGCACAGGGTCAGAAGGGTCAAAGGTCAGGCACTCACCTCCACCGTGACCGTCAGGGTGTCAGTGGACGGGCGCATCTTGTGATCCAGTGCAAAGACTCGGTAACGAACTAAGAGGGAAGATGAGAGGTAAGAGTTCCTGGGCAAAGGCCAGGGACTACTGCAGGGAGGCAATGGGGAGAAGCCCGCTAAGCCGCCCTCTGGGGTGCTGCTGTCTGTGGAGTCTCCTTACACAGAGGGTACCAGACATGCCCTGAGCAGCCTGGGAGAGAGGCAAAGCAAAGGCCCTGAGGCCAGAGGCTCACCCCGCTGGCCAGGGTTATAAATAGGCTGGTCAGTCTGCACAAAGATGTGTCCACGGCGAGAGGAGAACAGTAAGTTGACCCCCTGAGTGTCTGTGGCTTTGGACATTGTGTTCTTTAGCCACGGAGACTGAGCCACCAGCTGGACATGGGGGGCTCTGCGCAGGTCGAAGAGGCCACAGCGCCTCACATTTTCCAGTGGAACCTGTCAGGAGAGGGAAAGGGGAATGTCCAAGAAGAAAGGGACACAGAACCCAAGACAGGGACACCAAGACCACAGGGCTGGACGAGCGGAGGGAAGAAGTCAGTAAGGAAGACAGGCTTGAAAGCCACAGAAGGGCAGCCGTGATGGCTGTAATCCCGACGCTTGGGAGGCCAGAGGAGGGCTGCTGAGCCTTCACAGGCAATCTAGGCTATACCATGAAACCCTGTTTCAAAGCCAAAAGGAAACATAAAGTAAAAGGCAACAGAGGAACCAGGTAAATCTCAGCACTCAGAAAGCTGAGGCAGAAGGATTGCCATGAGTTCAAAGCCAGCCTGTTACATAACAAGCACCCATCTATAATTAAACAGGCGACAGGGTGCAACAGGGAGGCCTGAGGACCAGCAGGGGTGTGGGCACTGGTTACCTCGAGGCTGAGAAGCACAAAATCATTTCCTGAGCTGAGGGCAAAATTCTTCTTTGGGGAACAGAGGCCACCATTTGGGTTTCTCAGGAACACTGATCCTTTTACTTCCTGTCCTGGAGGGACATCCTGGAGCTGCACCCCCACTGACAGAGGGACCCCCAAATTAACCACAGAAGGGGAGAACAGGAGCAACCTGGGAGAACAGTGAGGGTACTTAAGACCCAGCCTAACCCCGCCACCCACGCTCCCTCACCCCCCCCCCACCCAAGCCCAAGTCTTGCCCCAGGACCTGGGCTTCTGCAGAGACAAGGCAAAGAAGCTGAACGCCCAGAGCAGCCCCCAGAGGAGCCGCATGGCTGGAGGGTCCAGGAGAGGTCAGACCTGTCTGGTCTGATGTCGGCTCCCTTCTGATTCACCTAGGGTTGGGGCAGTTTGACTCTGGACCTTGCTCCTCCCCTCACCCAGATGAGCCGGGAAACCACGTGATGGCCAAGAATCGCAACTGGCCCTAGGCCCAGTGCTGGGGAAACAGCCCAGACATCAGGGTCTCTGAAGAAATCTTGGCCCCAAAATGAATCTTGTTTATTCCCAGTACCAGGCACCCCCCTTAACTGAGTATGAGTGTGTGAGTATGTGAGTGTGTGAGTGTGTGAGTGTGTGAGTGTGTGTACATGCACGTGTGCTTGCCCAGGCACCTCCCTTAACTGTGTGTGAGTGTGTGAGTGTGTGTACATGCACGTGTGCTTGCCCAGGCACCTCCCTTAACTGTGTGTGAGTGTGTGAGTGTGTGAGTGTGTGTACATGCACGTGTGCTTGCCCATGTGTGAGTCTGTACAGCTCCAACATGGCACATGGACAGGACAGTTGAAGTTCCTAACAAAACAAGAATGGCTTTGGAAACCCTTGCCTCTTACATTCAAGACAGACTGAAATGGTCTTCTGCTTGGTATAGGCTCTAACAGAAAGCCTGTGGTTCAAAAGATGGGGTACACCCTCACCCCCACAAGGAAAATGGCCTGAGTAACCCTTGTTCTCTCTCTGAACTATGACAAAATGCTCAGCCCTAACTGTGGCTTCACCCTATCCACAAAGACACCTGCACACATGTCCCACTAGACAAAGGAGCCCGAGAAGAAGCACAGGCACACTATTTTATTTGGCAATTTCAATCAGACACAGAGGGCAGAGCTTTCTGCTCCCTTCACCAGTATCCCCGGCAACCCCACCTTCCTATCCCCTTGGCACGGCTCCTGGCTCCCCAGCCACAGAAGCGCAGAGCTGCTGTGCACACAGCCCAGCTCAGGTCGGAGCCCCAGCTTGTAGCAGCAGAGCCTGGCGCCCATCCTGGTGACCCGCTCAGCCACCCTGGGGCAGCACTTCCAGGAACCCCACTCAGTGAGTTGAAGAGTTCAAGAGCCGACTCCTCACGTATCTGGCAGGCGAAGGAGGGTTCCAGAACTGGTGGGAACACTGTGTAAGAGAAAGACAAGACTGGAGTCAGCTGCCTAGGCCCAAAGTGTGAACTTAGCACAGTGTGCTCCTGAGTCCCAGAAAAGATGAGAGGAACCGGGTCTCACTAGAGAATGAAGAATGACCGGGGACACCCAACCTTGGGCCACTGCAACTTTCCTGAGATTCAGGACTAGACTCACCAGTCCACCAGCTGGGCTCCGATGAGGTCGTGCACATGGTAGGCAAGGCCGAGCCGCACTGCTGAAGGGGGCCTACGGCCCAGGAGCTCCGACAGGAGAAGCTCCCGGTACTTGGCCTTTCGTACCATGCTGAGTACAGCCTGGCGCCCTGGAGGAGAGGTGGCCCAGGGAAAGGAAGAGGTGAGTCAGACATGGAGACCTAAAGACCCCCAAAAGGTGTTCTTGAGGTACTGAGGACTTGTGCAGTAGACACCATACCTTTAACAAAGCACTTAATGAATCTCCCAGCTCCAGGCACGGCCAGCCACCAGCTCCCAGCATCTCGGACGGTGAGGACGCCAGCATTTACCAGGTGCCTGCAGGTGGTGGAAGGGAGGCCAGGACGATGCAGCCAGCTCTGAGAACTGCACCCCGACCGCTGACGTGGGGACACTAAGTGTCCAGAAACAGGCAACCCAAGGTGGGGCCCACTTACCCTGCCGGCTCCAGCATCCCTGCCTGAGCATCCCTCTGTGTTTTCTTCTCTGTAACCTCGTGTGTGTGTGTGTGTGTGTGTGTGTGTGTGTGTGTGTGTGTGCGCACACAAGCACATGGAGGCCACAGGTTTACATCAAGTATGTGCAATCACCCTCAACCTTTTTAAAAACATTTTTGTTGTAGGCATGCAGGTGTTTTGACTACATGTATACCACATGCATGCAGTGTCTGTGGAGGCCAGAAGAGGGTATTAGATCCCCTGAGATTGGAGTTACAGATGGTGTGAGCCATTTTGTGGATGGTAGGAATTGAACTCAGGACCTCTGGAAGAGCAGCCAGTGCTCTTAACCACTGAGCCATCTCTCCAGCCCCCTTTTATTTTTTTGAGACAGTGTCTTTCTATGTAGCCCTGGCTGTCCTGGAACTCACTATGTTGAACAGGCTGAACTCAGAGATCCACTTGCCTCTGCCCTTCAGCACTGGGGTTACAGACACCCGCTGTGCTCAGTTTATGTGGTTGCGGGACTGGAGCTCACAGGTCCTCAGGCCTGCACAGCGCCACTCACCAAGCCAGCCCCGTTCCTCTGTGATAATTGCTTGTTGATTAAACAGCTTCCTTGGGAGGCTTCCCTGACCACAGGCCCTGAGATGTGCCTGAGGAGGGAGGGTCCTCTCAGGGCCGCCATAACCTATAAACTCTCCCCACTCAGCCCCTACCACTTCCCAGGGGAGATCAGTAAGTTAGGAAGCAGGAGGCCAGACTTAGGTGTGGTGCCCCAGAATCCTTTTGTGCTGAGACCTTGGTCAGTACTCCTGCTAGGGCTCAGTATCTAGAAGCCTCTAGCTCTGCCAGCCTCCACTCCAAGGCTCTCCCCAAGGCCTGTCCTCCTGAAGCACACGGCACTAAACAGAAAAGGCGGCTCACTGAGGAGGAGAGAGACGGAGGGCAGAAAGAATGGAGCTGCAGAGGCTTGACCTATTGACCCCACCACATCTCACGTGATCTCCGGATCCCTGAAGCCATACGTCTGTGTCATCTGGTCCTGCTGGAAACTAAGGTCCCCACAGGCTGGTAGCACCGAGGCCAGAAACTTCTGCACCGCCGCGGCACATGGCCGGCCATCGCAGGCCTTGAGGACCTGGAAGCAGAGTTGATGCCTGTGACCAGCGTGACCTCACCCTCCACTGTGGTCCTCTACCCACTTCATCCCCAGGACAGCATCCTCTTCCTGACTCCTCTCCCCTGGTCCTTCCACTTCTCAAACCCTTTCCCCTACTTCCTCCTCATGCTTCCTCCTCTCCCTCCCCCTATCTTACCACTTACCAGAGCTCTGTGCCCTGTTTATGAGATGTAGGCTAGAGATGATGGTCCTTTTGTTATTTTTATGCCCAACTTCCCTGCCCATCTCTCTCTCTCTCTCTCTCTCTCTCTCTCTCTCTCTCTCTCTCTCTCTCTATCTCTCATACACACACACACACACACACACACATGCACACACACACACACACACACACACACACACACACACACACACATACTCTGGTCCTGTAGTCTTCAGTGAAGATAATTCCATGGGCGTCCAAGTCAAAGCCTAGCTGGATGACCTTGATCTCTCCCCGCTCTTGAAGCTCCTTCTGTCCCAGAGATGAGAGTGGAAAGAAAGACATGGTAAGACAAGCTGAGCACTGGGGCAGGGAGTCCGACTGCCCGTGTGTGCGTGCGTATGGTGGGATTAGGACATTTACCATGAATTGAGACATTCAGGTGGACCATCCAGCAGCCTTTCCCAACGAGTCACCTACCTCTCACATGTCAGCCTTATGAGTTGTCAAACAATCACTATAATCATTTTCTAAGACCTTATCACTTACTACATTAAATAGTGATGAAGGTATAGGGCACACTTTTAATCTCAGCACTCGGAGGCAGAGGCAGGTGGACTTCTGTGAGTTTGAGGTCAGCCTGGTCTACAGAGCTAAGTTCCAGGCTAGCCAGAGCTACAAAGTGAGACCTTGTCTCAAAACAACAACAAAAAAAAGTTTTGCTTAAGCATTAAAAAGTTCACAAGATCAGAGGAATTACCAGACAGATAGAGTAGAGCAAACAAAGACTCAGAGAGAAAGGAAACACCGAGGGGCGTTTGCCGATCTGAGCAAATCTGCCCAGCACATGGACAAAAATAACTTGGCACACACAAAGCAAAGCTCAGAAGACATGCAACCACGGGATTATCAAAAGGGCCATCTTTAATTATACCGCTATGTAGCAGGAATGTGTCTTCTCAAAGCACAGAGGGGTGAGTATACTTATGATACTTCATGATGCTTTGGACTGTTTGGGTTTTTTTTTGTTTTTTTTTTTTAATATTTTAACTTTTTTAAGATTTATTTATTATGTATACAGCATGTATGCCTGCAGGCCAGACGAGGGCACCAGATCTCATTATAGATGGTTGTGAGCCACCATGTGGTTGCTGGGAATTGAACTCAGGACCTCTGGAAGAACAGTCAGTGCTCTTAACCTCTGAGCCATCTCTCCAGCCCTTGTTTTGTTTTTGAAACACAGTTTCTCTGTCACCCACCGGGATCCTTCTGACTCAGCCTTCTGAGGGCCAGAGTTACAGATCTGAACCACAGAACCTGGCTAATATTGCTGTAGATTATGCTCATTGTTAATAAAAAACTGATTGGCCGATAGCAGGGCAAGAAGAGATTGGGCAAGATAGCGTGAAGCAGAGACAATGATGGAAGGAAGAAGGGCAGAGTCAGGGAAAGGCCCGGGCAAGTAGCACATGTAGAAAATGAGGTAACAAGCCATGAGCCACACGGCAAAGCATAATAGAAATATGGGTTAATTTAAGTGTAAGAGTTAGCTAGTAACAAGCCTGAGCCATCGACAAAGCATTTATAAGTAATATTAAGCCTCCGAGTCAATTATTCAGGAAGCAGCTACCAGCTATTTGGGAACAGGCAGGTAGGAGAGAAACACCCGATTACATAATATATAATTTATTAGGCATTTTAGAAAGAACTAAAAGAGAGGTGTTTTAAGGTTCTTGACATGAGTAAATGATAAATGGAAATGTAAATACTGATTTTTCTAAACCTGGTGACTACACACTGTAAGAACACATGAAATCACCATGTCACACCCTAGCAAGACACACAACTATGCTAAGTCCAAAAGACTATCTTAACATATGAAACCACCCTACCAACCCTAGCAGGACACACAACTTTGTTAAGTATAAAAGACTATCTTATTCAAAATTAAAACAAAAAACAAACAAACAAACAAACAAAAAAACAATTATGCCACTAATGCTGAAACACAAAAAGCCAGGCTGAGAAACTACTGGTAGGCGATGATAGGAAGACAAAGCAAGCTTAGGGCTGGGAGACGGCTCAGTGAGTAAGGTTGCTGCTGCAGAACCTGAGAACCCGAGTCCAGTCCCTGGGATCCACATGGTGGGAGAGAGAACTTAACCCCACAAGTTATCCTCTGACTTCCCCACATGCACCGTGGCATATGCACACACAGACAAATGCACAATAAGTAAATAAATAATTTGGAAATAGAATATCAGTATGTAGCCCAGGTTGGCCTCAAACCTAGAGATCCACCTACCTCTGCCTCCAGAGTGCTGGGATTAAAGACATATGCCACTATACATGGCCAAAAATAATAATAAAATACAAAATAATCTTTAGGGAAAAAAAGGGTGAAGGTTTAAACACATCCCAGCCAGTTATGGTGGCGCACACCTTTAATCCCAGCACTCAGAGGGAGAGGCAAGTGGATCTCTGAGTTCAAGGGTAACCTGGTCTACACAGTGAGTTCCAGGCCTTCCAGGGCTGCAGAATGAGACTCTGTCTCAAAAACAAAACAAAATAAGAAGTCCCAGCAGAGAATTTAAAACTGAGAAGTGAAGTCAATGAATGAAGACCTCAGTGACTGTGTGGAATGCATTACTACATCTGAATGAGATCTGTTAATCTGGGGCTGGGGAGATGCTCGGTGGATATTTGCTGCTTCTGCAGAGCACCCAAATTCAGTTACCATGTCTGGTGGCTCACAACCATCTGTAACTCCCCAGCTCCAGGGATCCAGTGCCCTCTTCTGGCCTCTGAGGGTACACACACATGTACATACATACATACATACATACATACATACATACATACATACATACATACATACATATACACACACACACACACACACAGCCACAAACAAATAAAATACATCTTTTTAAACAAATTACTAACCTAAGGGAGATTATAAACTGTTCAATACAATAATATGAGATCCAAAAATACTGACATGGAAGTGCCTTAAGGGTTCAAAGAGAAGATCAACATCTATTTAATTTGAGTTCCAGGAGAAAGCAACAAGAGATGATAAAGACTTTAAGAGCTGGTGACAGGGCTGGTGAGATGACTCTGCCTCCAAGCCTGCTGACCTGAGTTTAACCCTCCCTTCCCCAAGGAGAGAATAGATTCCCTCTAGTTATCTTCTGACTTCCATATACGCACACACACAAATGTAAAAAAAAGAAATAAATAAAAAGAGCCAATAACAAATCCAAAAAAGAAAATCACAGGAGTGTATGAATACAATTCTCATAAATACAGAGAACAAGGGAATAAATAATTAATGAAGAAATAGAGCATTTCAATTATAACCTCAGCTAGAGAGATTAGTAATTGAATTATTTTTTTCAAATACACATATATAACATTTAGCAAAACAGGCCATGCATGGGGTCATCGCCATCTTGTGTATATTCTCTGGCCAAAAAGTCACATAAGCCAGAGAGCCAGTAAAAGCACAGTAACAGAAGTCTGGGGTATGGGGCACAGCTCTTACTAACCCCAGACATAGAGGGTCACAAACGAGGTAGGAAGATGTTTCTAACGGATCACTGATGAAAATATAATTTGAAAGCTTAGATGAAATTCATAATTTAATCAAAAATACATTCGTTTCACAAGAATGAACAAACTGGAATAGGCTGATTATATGGAAACCTATAAAAGTGAATTAACTATGGTTACAAAAAACTTGGAATAATCTTAAAAATATCCAGCCAATTCAACAAAAATTGAATAAATACAGTGTTGTAGTCTGTTCTTCAGATTGCTGAAACTGGGTAATTAACACATGGCAGAAATCCTTGCTTGCCCAGTATGTGTGAGGCTCTGAGTCTGATGCCCAGCACCAACACCACAAAACGATGGCAGTAAGGAGCAGGCCCTGGAAGGTATGCCTTGAGGGCCACACTCTCATGAACCAACGCCCTATGGTAAGAGGCTCCGGAGAGTTGCCCAGTCCTCTCTTCTGCCACTGAGGACACAGTAACGACACAGTCTTGGAAGCAGGGAGAGCTGACCCTCAGCACACACTGCGCCAGCTGAGGCCTTCATCTTGGACCCCCAGCTTTTTCAGCTGTAAGAAATGAATTCTGCTGTTTCTAATGTAGACTACACAGCCTCTGGCATGTTCTTATAGCAACAAGAACAGACTGTAAGACATACAGTATGATCTCACTGTCAAAAAATTCATGAAATCAAGCTGTTCTTTTTTTTTTTTTTTTTTTTGGTTTTTCGAGACAGGGTTTCTCTGTGTAGCTTTGCGCCTTTCCTGGGACTCACTTGGTAGCCCAGGCTGGCCTCGAACTCACAGAGATCCGCTTGCCTCTGCCTCCCGAGTGCTGGGATTAAAGGCGTGCGCCACCACCGCCCGGCCATCAAGCTGTTCTTGATGAACACACACACACATATAGTATACACAGAACACACACACACACACACAACGGAGAGTTACAGCAGTCAGAGTAGTGATCACTGCCAGCAGATGATTTATGGAGGGAGCTGATCGTGGTCTATAGTTTGCCTACATGAGTATTTTCTTTGTAAATGTTTTAAAGGCAGGTGCAAACCCTACATGGTGGTGCACACCAGTAACCCCAGCACTTAGGAAGTGGAGGCAAGAGGATCAGAGTTCAAGGTCATCCTCAACTACTCAAGTGAGCTCCAGGCCAGCCTGAGCTACATGAAACCCTGTGCCAAACAACCCAAAAACCAACAGTTAAGTGTCATGGTGGGCTCCTGAAATCCCAGCACTAGGGAGACTGAAGTAGATCTCAGGTTTAAGGCAGTCTGGGCTACAAATTAAAACCATGTTTTAAAACAAAACAAAACTTTAAGTTATGTGAACATGTTTGTATTTCTCTCGTGCAATTCTTATAGATTTTTGCAAAAAAAAAAAAAAAAATGTATGTTCTGGGAGGAGCAAGTGCCGTGGCCTGCATGAGGAGGTCAGAGGGCAATTGTGAGGTGCAGTCCTCCACCACACGGATACCAGAGATGGAAATCAGGTGGGCCGCCGAGGAGCACCCTTTACCCTCTGGGCCATCTCACTGGCCCAAAATAATTTATTGATGTTGTGCTGGATAAAGAAACTCCATTTTAAGCTAGGCATCCATATTGGTACCCACTAGCCATTTGTCTGTGTCAGTTCCTGGAAGAAAAGTTCCCAGTAACCCTGACTCAGTGACATCCCCCCCCCCATTCAGAAATGGACGGCGTGACTACCTACTTGTTATGACTGATTGATCTTTGGCTTCTGTCTCTGCTTACACAGACAGTCAAGGACTATCTGTCGGTGGCCCTGACTCTGCAATCTGGGCAAAGCAGAATAGCTCCTGGCTTGCTGTGCAGATACTCAAGTTCTTCTTGTGTTTTTCACCTTTAAAAACCCTTCCCTCACTTCCCCTTCGAATGGCAATCTCCAAGCTGTGGTGGCTCAGGCCTTTAATCCCAGCAAATCGAGAGGCAGTGACAGGCAGATCTCTGAGTTCCAGGACAGCCAGAGTGAATATAGAGAAACCCTATCTCAAAAAAAACAAAAACAAAAACAAAAACAAAAACAAAACAAAACAAAGGAATGGCAATCTCAAGTTTAGCTCAGAGATTGTCGTCCTGCTAGCCTTCATCAATAAATCTTTCAAATATAATTGGATTTGAGTCTGCAGTCTATTCCCAGGGGTCAGAAACCCCATAACAAAGTTCGGGGAAAGCTAAGCAGGAGGACCCTGTGAAGGACGCTGAGAAGGAAGTGTGGGGAGGAAGCCGGCAGCAGCAAGGCTTTCATGGTGTTTAAAACCTTTGACTCAGGCAGTGGTTTGTGAAGAGTCCTAATAAAACAGAAACTGAAATCTGTCCACTGGATTTAACTGGGAAGTGATCCTGTGAAGCACTCCTTTGCAGTTTAAACACTGTGTACCTACGCACCGTGTGTTCTTGTCTGAAGAGAGACAACCCGGCTTTCATCACCTTCTAAACCTGGTTACAAGGTTACGGCGCTCCTCTGCTCTCCCTAAGGATCTCATTCCACCTCATGACTTTTACTTGTGTATGGAAGGGCCTAGAATGATCTGCAGCCGTCATGGCCAACTGTCTAGTACATGGATGTATCCATCAGCTCCAACTCAGCCAACCACCCCGTGCTTCCTTCCTCCATTTGATCCACTAGTCGGTCCCTGGGACAACCTGGGAGTTCACACTAGACACATCTCTCCCTCACTCATTCTGCTACCGAGGCCTTCAGGAGCGACCTCCAGCACACCTGCGCTCTTTAACCTTTCCCTGTCAGATGGGACCTGACGTCTGCCCGCAGTCCACACCTCCAATGCTCCCACCCCCCGGGAGCGGCTCTGCATCCGCCTTGGCCTGACGCCTGCCTGCCGAGGGGTCGGTGGGCAGTGAGCGGGGACTCGGCGAGTGCCCTGGAGGCTGCGGGCCGGGAGGGGGCCGCTGAGGGCCTCCCGGGCGCTCCTCACCAGCTGCAGGTCGGCCACCGTCCTGTCCGGCAGGAGACTGTACACTTGGCTCCTCAGCGCGATGGGCGGCAGCGCGTCCTCGAACAGCCCCCGGGGGAACAGCTGGACGAGCTCCCGGACCGCCTCGCGCGCGGACCCTGTCGGGGAGCGCGGGGTCAGGTCGGTGCGTGCGGGGACCGGAGAGGCCGCCGGCCGGGATCGGACGCCCCAGCCCTCGGCAAGCCCGCTGCCCCGCAACCGGGTCGCCATGGTTACCTACCCTGGGTCCTCCTCCAAGGGTCGGTACCCTCGGGCCCGCCGCGCCCGGGTTGCCATGGTTACCTGCGCCCGCCCTCAGAGGATCCGCTCTCACGGGCCCCGGCGCCCGCCGCCGCTTCACTCCAAAGGCCTCCGACGCTAGGAGTTGTCTCTTGCGATTCATAGCCCGGGATTCCACGGTTCCGGGAAAAGAATCCCGAAGACAGGGTCTTCCGGCGCAGAATAATGACGACGAATGACGACAGGGCCTCTGGCGGGTCGCCCGAGTTTGACAACGCAAGGCGCGTGCACGAGGGGCGGAGCCAGCCTCACTTCCGTCGCCCGCGCCGCTGCCGATTGGCTCCCGTCCGGAGCGCTCGCCTCGGGCGCGCGGTGTCCACCTGGGACCCGACTTCAGGTGCAGACCCGCCTGGCCACCGCCCCTCCCGCCCCGAGGGCGGTGGTTGCGTCATCAGAAGCGGCGACTGCACCGCTGCATCCCGCTCAGGCTTTGACGTGCTGCCCTGACGCCTTAGCTTTGAGGAGGTGGAAGTCAGGGTTGGGAGCTTTGAGGTAACCAGATCTTTGCTCTGAGCCCAAGCGGGTTTTTTTGGGGGTTTTTGTTGTTGTTGTTTTGGTTTTTCGAGACAGGGTTTCTCTGCCTTGGCCGTCCTGGAACTCGCTCTGTGGACCAGGCTGGCCTCGAACTCACAGAGATCCACCTGCCTCTGCCTCCCGAGTGCTGGGATTAAAGGTGTGCGCCACCTCCGCGCTGCTAAGCCCCAGCTTCTTAACCTCGCCGCGTTTGGGTGGCCGTGGATGGGTAAGAGGCGCTCGGCTCTCGAATGAGGAGAGGGAGTTGCTGCACAGCGCTGGGCTCCCTCTGTCCTCGTCCACTCTAAAATGCAAACACTTCTCATCTCAGGACCTCATGGAGCCCAGAGGGACCAAGAGAAAAGCTGAGACGCCAGAGGCGGCAGAGCCTCCGAACAAACTCCCGCATTCAGTGTCCTCACTGCGCACAGAGCCTTCTCTGTACTCTGGACCCTTTCCCTTCTACCGGCGCCCTTCCGAATTGGGCTGCTTCTCCCTGGACGCACAACGCCAGTACCATGGAGATGCCCGAGCCCTCCGCTACTACAGCCCACCCCCCATCAACGGTCCAGGCCCGGACTTTGACCTCAGAGATGGATACCCTGATAGATACCAGCCCCGGGATGAGGAAGTCCAAGAGAGGTTGGACCATTTGCTACGCTGGGTTCTGGAACACCGACACCAGCTGGGGTGAGCAAGGCACAGCACACTGATCTGGAGACCCATTTTTTATCTCCTGAAGTCAGGAGAGCCAGATGGCCTTTAGGGGGACTTGGGCTCAGCTGAACCAAGGCTTGGGTCAGACCGTTAGCCCCAAACTCTCTCCCCTCAGGGGTCCAGGCTGGCTGGCAGGGGCCACAGTGACATGGCGAGGACACCTGACAAAATTGCTGACCACACCATATGAAGGGCAGGAGGGCTGGCAGCTGGCAGCCTCTCGGTTCCAAGGGACACTGTACCTGAGTGAGGTGGAGACCCCAGCTGCCCGGGCTCAGAGGCTTGCTAGGCCACCCCTCCTCCGGGAGCTCATGTACATGGGCTACAAATTTGAGCAGTACATGTGTGCAGGTGAGGGCTGTCCCTGCTGTGTGGCCCCCTTCCCCTTCCTCAGAGGGCGAGAGCCCTTCCCTGCTGCTTCTCTCCTTGTACAGACAAACCTGGAGGCTCCCCAGACCCCTCTGGGGAGGTTAACACCAACGTGGCCTTCTGCTCTGTGCTACGCAGCCGCCTGGGAAACCACCCTCTGCTCTTCTCCGGGGAGGTGGACTGCATAGACCCCCAGGCCCCGTCCACACAGCCCCCCGCCTGCTATGTGGAGCTCAAGACCTCCAAGGAGATGCACAGCCCTGGCCAGTGGAGGAGCTTCTACAGGTTCGGGCGGGGTGGACAGGAGAGCCTAGGATGGAAAGCTGCTGCCTGGGGGGGGGGGTCCTGCTGACCCTTTGCCTCTCCTGTCAGACACAAGCTTCTGAAATGGTGGGCTCAGTCCTTCCTCCCCGGGGTCCCACATGTTGTCGCTGGCTTCCGGAACCCAGAAGGTTTCGTCTGTTCCTTAAAGACCTTTCCTACCATGGAGATGTTTGAAAACGTCAGGGTAAGGTGTCACAGCTGCGCCGCCCCACCCCACCCCACCCTCCCACCCCCGTGCCAGGACCTCAGGTCCGGGGTCCCTTTGCCATCTGCCGTCCCCTCCTCCCACCCCCACAGTCAGTCTCCTGCCTCTTCTGTCCCCCCAGAATGACCGAGAAGGCTGGAACCCCTCTGTGTGCATGAACTTCTGTGCTGCCTTCCTTGGTTTTGCCCAGAGCACAGTTGTCCAGGATGACCCCAGGTAAGGACTTCAGGTCTCTGCACCACCTCTGGATCTCAGCTCAGTCTCTGGCTTCACCCTCCTCCTCCTTCTTCCTCCAGGCTTGTCCACCTCTTCTCCTGGGAACCTGGTGGCCCAGTCACTGTGTCTGTCCATCGGGATGCACCCTATGCCTTCCTGCCCACATGGTATGTGGAGGCTATGACTCAAGACCCCCCATCACTCTCAAAGACTCCCTCCCCCAAGGACTGAGGCTTCAGAGGACACACCAGTCCGGTCTATTTGGATAATAAAAGCGTGTTTCTAAGCAGGTCTCCTGCTGTGTCTGAATAGAGTCATCCCTGTCCCGTACTCCAAGCACTCTGGTTTGCTGTTTTATTATTACACTTTTATCCAACACCCCTTCACTGGGTGTAGAGACTGGCTGCGAAGACAATGTCCCGCCGCAGCAAGGTGGCTGCCGTCTCCATCTTGGCGCCGAGCACAGGCTCTCCTACCAAACGGGCTGCTCCGCGAAGCGAGCGACACATCTCAGCCAGGCGCTGGATGCAACGGACCACCAAGCCTTCAGGGGTCCCTGAGAGCCCTGCCAACTCGGAGAAGGGCTATGGGGAAAGCAGAGAGAAGACTAAATGTGCCAGGCCTGGCCAACCTTTCCCAGCCAGCCGCCTGCCAAACCCAGGCACTCACCATACCCCGAGCCCACTCATACACAACCTCGACCAGCCCAAAGTTCAGCTCTCCCACAAATTCTTCCACTGTCTGGTTCAGGCCACAGGCCACCTGAACCTCACCAATCCGCTTAGCCACAGCTCTGACACGTTCTACCCCCTGCAAAGAGTAAGGAGAGGTCAAGGCCTCCGGGACCAGGACCATGATCAGGAAGAGGCATCTACCAGGACTGGGTAGAGGGTGGGGGTGGGGGATGCACAAACAGAGAGGGGTGATGGCCCTACCTGTTTGAGGGTGCTTGGGAGCTGATCCCCAGGGTCGCCAGGGCTCTGGCAGACCAGGCCAGAGAGCAGAGCTGCAATCTCCTCTGGCCGCAGGGTGCTCAGTGCATTATCAAACATGAGCTCAGTGAGGAGCAGCTCGTGGCTGCTCATGGCGCAGGCCACACGTCCAGCCAGCTTCACTGTGCCTGCCTCATCCACATAGCCCAGGGTCCGGAGCACCTGCAAGAAAGGGTGAGGTTGGGAGCCTGGCTGCTCTCCAAGCTTCCTGACCTCCCACGCCCCATCCTGCTCTCTCACCTCTACACGCTGGTGGTACTCGGGGAGCAGCAACAGTGACTGGTCGGACAGTAGGAAACGCAGCCTCTCCATTTCCTTCTGAATCTGCATTCGCTCCCGCAGCTTCAGGTACTAAAGAAAGCCACAGCAGGGACCATTAGCCCCCCTTACCCTCAGCAGGGGTGCACTGGGCACAGGGCTGAGGGAGGAGTACCCAGGCTACAGGGCACCAGGGAGGAAAAGCTGCCTCTGCTTAGGCCCTACCTGGGCAGGGAACCGGGGGCTGTGCACACACTGAGCCCCCCGGATCAGCTCCTCCAGCTTCCGGGCCCGGAGCCCACCTTCTACCACTGACACATCCTTGAGCTGCAGGTCGTTGACAGGGTCAAGGGTTGGGGGTCCTGATGGATGGGCCTGAGCCAGACGCAGCAGCTCCTGAACTGCAGTGGTCACAGCTGCAAGGGGAGGGTCCTTCCTGAAGGGGGAGCAGGTTTTGTGATCTGGACCAAGAGTCTTCTTTGCTCCAGGAGCCTCCCCTGGAGCTGAGGAAGTCCCTCAGCACCCCATTTCATGATCTTTTTGTACATGCACACCCACTGGTACATGCCCTCTCCCTGGAAAAAGGTTCCCCAAGTCTCTGACCTGAATTTTGGTTGCTGCCTCCTGCTGAAGTCCTCAGAGATCTTCTCCCCATTCACCCGGAGCACTTTGGTGGAGATGGCAGCCACATCTCCCGGCTGGAGCTTGACCACAGTGTGCTCACAGGGCCCTGGAAAGCCAATCAGGTCAGGCTTCGCCATAGCCCAGGCATCCTGTTCACACCACCATCAGGAACTCACCTTCAGGCAGGAACAGCTTGAAGCCCACAAGGTCATCCGGGTGGGGCACATCTGGAGTGGCTGGCCCCTTGTCCCATGGGCTCTCAGACACAACAGGCTTATCACATAGGACCAGTGTTGTGAATACTCTGCTGGTGGAGTTTGAGGAGACCTATAGGAGGCGTGCACACCAAATGTGGACATGGTATGCCCACCCTGGGCAGGGGTTGGGACCCCCTCCCCCACAGAGCCCTTGAACTGTGGAGGGGTGGGTGGCCAAGCCAAGTAACTAGAGGAGTTTCTTGGGGCCAGGCACGGAGACAGGCACAAAGTGGTGACAGGAGCAAAAATGAGCACACCAGAGTCATGACATGCCAGCCCCGGGGGAGACAGTGGCAAGCCTCCATTCTCTGGGGGTGAGGACCCTCTTGTGCTCACCTGCAGGATCACACCTAACGCATTGTGGTGCTCCTCATTCTTCACAACTACCACCCTTCCCGTCGAGAGAGATTTCAGCCCGTTCACAGACTCCATGATGCGTCTCTGGAGAGCAGGACAGGCACAAGGGGACATGGGAAGATGTGAGACCAGGACACTGGGACTAAGTTTAGGAGCACCAGTGTAAGCCACTGTCCCTCTTACATCTCCCCAACATCCGCACTTCCTCACCTGGATCATGTTCCGCGTCTCTGTCAGCTCCTCCCCCCAGCTGTAATAGTCAGGCAGGTCGGCCAGTTGGCCAGTCACGTCAGGCTCCTCCAAGGCCCCCAGCCTCTTGGTAAGTTCAGCCAGAGCCTGCTCATGGGCCTGAGTAGAAGGGGGGGTTGTAACAAGTCTGCAAGCCCAGTCCTCTCTACTACCCACCCCTTCCTGGCCATATCCACCCCACTGGCCATACCCATCCCTTCCTAGCCATTCCCACCCCACTGGCCATACCCACCCCACTGGCCATACCCACCCTTCCTGGCCATACTCACCCCACAGGCCAACTCTGACCTGTTTGCTAGGCTGGCTGCCCTAACCTCCTCACCTTGCTGTCCTTGCGGGACGGGAACTCTGAGAAGCTCCTCTTCATCATGTCTTCCACCCTGAGGGCATCCACCCGCAGCAGGTTGAGGATCATGGTGTATGTGAGGCGGAACTGGGACTGAAGCTGGGACGGCTTCCCCTGGAGCCAGAGAGTCAGTGAGACCTGCACACCCCAGCCATCTTCTGCACCCATGAGGCCTCAGACCAACCCCCTGCTCACCTCCTCGGTAACAAAAGGGGACAAAATGAAAGACATGGACTCCCAAAGGCCCCCACTGGGCCCCACACCCAGAGAGCAGTAAAGCAAGAGGAAGTGGGGGCCTCCTTGGACTTGCTCACTTTTTTTCGTTTTTGGTTTTTCGAGACAGGGTTTCTCTGTGTAGCCCTGGTTGTCTTGGAACTTGCTCTGTAGACCAGGCTGGCCTCAACTCAAGAAATCCTCCTGCTTCTGCCTCCCTGTGTGGGATTGAAGGCGTGCGCCACCACCGCCCAGCTAGACTTGCTCACTTTTAACTTGACTTCTCCCAGGATGAGGAAAATGTCAGAAGAGGAGAGAGTTGGGCTAACGGATTTGGTGCTGGAGCTGCGCCCAGCCGGGCTTCCCATCGCTCTACTCACCATCATCATGCGGTGTAGATCTGCCATCTCGGGCACTCGGCCCTTACAGAGCAGGATGACGGTGCCTGTGGGGTCCAGGCCCCTCCGGCCCGCCCGGCCTGCCATCTGTACGTACTCCCCGGGCAGCAGGTCCCGGAAGGCGGACCCATCATGTTTGCGCATGGAGTCGAACACCACGGTCCTCGCTGGCATGTTCACCCCCATGGCAAAGGTCTCAGTGGCAAACAAGACCTGGGACGGGGGGAGACCGGGTCAGCAAAAAGGTCCTGTATATGCCCCGCTCTGGCAGAGCTCACTCCACCTTGGAGCGTGGTCTCACATCACTGTCTACAGGACGTCCTTTACCTCTCCAGGAAGACCCACAGTGCAGGCAGTTTTCCTCATTCTGCTTAGGTAATTACCTAGTTTTTTACTTTAGCTCCCACATCCCACCTCCATCCCCAGCTGGAACTGTGTTTAACCAGCATCTTTTTGTGTGAACACTACTGCAGGATAGTTTGCTTTGTGCTTGTATAATTTAGCTCACACAGATGCAGCTATACATCTGATTGTTTTCTGCTTTCCACATCCATCCATGTTCTTGTAGTTTTATCAGTCATTGCTGTGACTGGGGTAGGTGATATGTCTCTGTGGGGGACACCCCCTAATTTACCTAACCACTGTCCCAGTGAAGGGCATTCTGTTTCTCAGCCAGCCTTTCGGCCCTGGTCCCCCAGAAGCACAGGCTTGAGATCTGAGTCCTGTCATCATAAACAGGACCATAGAGAACAAAGCAAATGTGTATGTTCCCTCATAGACCAAGGTGGAATTCCTTTGCCATAAACACCCAAGAATGACTCTTGGTGTCAAAAAGTGTACTATATTTAATTTGCTTAAACAGCACCAAGACAGAAAAACAGCAGCAGTACTTGGATGCCAAACAATGGCAAATTGGCAACAGCCTGCATCCCTGGCCACACTGAACGCAGCAGTTAGCGAGCTTCCTGAACGCAGCAGTTAGCGAGCTTCCTGAACGCAGCCGCCACCCTCACCGCTGTACAGCTGCGTTCCCTGAAAGCAGCTCTCTAACTATTAGCGACTTTTCCTGTGCTTGCCCGCTGTGGAGGCTTCTCTTCCCGGGACCTCTTGCGATGTATCATATACATCCCCATTTACGGTTAAGGTGAGAAACCTAGAGTTCAGTAGGGTTCTGAAGCTGGAATTCAAACCCAGGTAGCTTGGATCCAGAGCCCAGGTTCTTAACCACTGCACTGTCCTGCCTAAGTCTGGCCCCTCTCACCCACCTGCTCACCTTGACCAGCCCTCGGCTGAACAGCATCTCCACGATCTCCTTAAGGATGGGCAGGATGCCGCTGTGGTGCACACCCAGGCCCCGGCGAAGGAGCTCTGACATGTGCAGGACCTGCAGGGGAGAGGAAGGAAGAGGGTAGCAGGTCAGAGAAGGCGTGGAGAGCCCCCTCAGCAGGGGCAGGTCTCAGATTACCACATCCCCACCGTAATCTACAGGACACACCTGGGGTAGCTGTCGGTCGGAGCCTCGGAGCCGAGCAAGGCATCGCTGCAGAAAGAGGTGGATCTCGCTCTTCTCCGAGCTTGTTGTGAGGTCAAGAGAGGTGAGGCCGGATGCCTGCTCATCACAGCGGCCTCGGGAAAAGGTGAACACCACCACAGGCAGCTGGGCCCGGGCCCGGAGGGAAGCCAGCAAGGACAGGTACACCCCACGGTCCTGAGGTCACATGGAGGTGGTAGAGTCATGTTTAAGTAGGTTTACATAGAGCAGGACGCAGACCGCGAGTCCACCCCTCCCCGCAGGGACCGGGGCTGAAAGGGTGGCTGAAATGCAGACTTTGGCAGGATGACTGCCGCCAGCCCTCACCTGTGCAGGGCCCCCCTGGTGCGTGGGCTGCTTGGCCCCAAAGGTCTGGGCATGCTTGCTCATTCTCTCCTTCTTGGCCTCCACTGCAGCATAGTACCTGAGTGCAGGGCGAGGTGGCATGAGGCCCCGCACAGGCCCAGCCGTGACACCCAGCCCTGGACTTACCCCTTGGTGTGGAAGGCCCCTCGGGAGTCCAGCAGCAGGAAGAGCTCCCCCTGCGTCTTGGGGCTGTTTCCTGTGAAGAGATAGTGTTCCAGGGGGACAGGCCGGGCAACCGTGCTGATCACGTAGATCTGCCGCCGCTTCAGCCGCCTGGAGGGAGGAGAGGGCAGCAGGTCAGAGAAGGCACAGAAAGGAACCCCGTCTTCCAGTTCTTTCCGGGGCCTAGAATGGGAGGCCACTAGCCACACCTTCATCTCCACTTCAGCTCCCACTGGTTGAAAGACTCAACTTCTGCCCTATCCCATCCTCACTTAGGACCATGGAGTGTGCCTGTCCAGGCAAATGGCTCCCACCATCCCATCTCAGCGTGCAAAAATGTTGGGGGGGGAGGGTTCAGCAGCCACCCAGGTGCAGCTGTTTCCCAGCTCCATACCCTGACCCCTCTCCCCAACCCCAACCCAGGAACCCCATAGTCCTCTTCACTTAGGCACCCAGGACACACATCTCACCCAATCCAGTCAGCAAACTCCAGGGCATTGGGGACGGTGGCACTCAGAAGGATGATGGAGACATGGTCAGGGAGCATGATGAGCACCTCCTCCCACACGACCCCACGCTGAACACACATTGAGGAGACAGGTCGGTCAGGGAGCAGAAGACAGTAAGGTCCTCAGGGTGTGGGACAGGGCTGTGTGACAAGGCCCACCCACCACTCACCTCAGCATCATTGATATAGTGGACTTCATCAAAGATGACCCACTCCAGGTCCCGGATGACGTCTGAGCCACTGTACAGCATGGAGCTGGGGGCAGCAGCATGGAGCTGACCCCTCAAGCTCCATCTCTACCCTGCGTCTGCAGAGATGCTCACCCCCAACCCAAAACCCACCCGGGAGAGCCCTCTTCTCACCGAAGGATCTCCGTGGTCATGATGAGGCAGGAGGCCTCTGGGTGCAGCTGTACATCCCCTGTGAGCAGCCCCACATCCCCAAATGTGTTTCGGAAGTCCCGAAACTTCTGGTTACTCAGGGCTTTGATAGGAGATGTGTAAATGGTACTAGAAACAGGGTATGGATCAGTCAGTCTTTCCTCACAGACTCATAGCTGGGATGCCCTGCCTTCCCGCTGGAGTCCTCCCTCACACTAACAACCCTCAAATCCTCCTTCATGACACCAGCCTCTCCTAAGCCAGCCCAGGTCATCTTCCTGCCCCGCCTCTCTACTAGACTTTTTCATTCCTCTCTGAACCCCATCTCTAAAGGATAAGGAGGTGGCAGGGGAGGGGAGGTCCAGAAGGACGCAGGAGAAGGGCAGGCTGGGGAGGGCAAGCTGGGGAGGGCAGGCTGGGGAGGGAGGGCAGGCTGGGGAGGGAGGGCAGGCTGGGGAGGGAGGGCAGGCTGGGGAGGGAGGGCAGGCTGGGGAGGCGTGTGTACCGCGTCATGTGTTTCTGGGCCAGGGCAATGGCGTACTCGGCCACCACTGTCTTCCCGGCAGATGTGTGAGCCGCCACGAAGACAGAGTCATGCTGCTCCAGATGCAGGATGGCCTGCTTCTGGAACACATCCGGCTCAAACGCCCACTGCGTGAGAGAAATGCACAGGGCTGCGGGGCGAGAGCCTCTCTGCCTCCTCACAGGCACGCAGGGCAGAGAAGAGAAGGCCAGTATAGGCTGGGACCAAGGAGCAAGACCAGCCCGGAAGGCGTGTGGGCCGTGGTGAAGAGAGAGGACAAGGCTGGGCTGAGGGGCAGGGCCAGGGTCTGCTCTACCAAGAGGTGGAGTAAGGCCTGGGCACGGTACCTGGAAGGCAGGCTGAGGAATGAGACGGTAAAAGTCACCCACAGGGGACGTGACATCCACAGGTACAGCCCACTGTTCCTGAGGGGGAGGCTTGGGAGGTTCCAGGGGGGATACGATTGTGGATGCTTCCTGGAAAGTCAGGTAGGAGTGAGAAAAGTATAGCCAGAGAACTCTTGGTCGCCACTCATCCCCGAGATATCTCACTGCTACCCTCAACCCCGACCCCTTCTTGCTTGCCTCCATCCCTAGTGACATCTAACCTTCAACACTAGATCCTCCAAACTGCTTGCTCGGACCAGGGGAGTGCTGCGGGGAGAGGTGGAAGCAGGGTGCGCCCCAGGGCCTCCTGCGGCCTCGCTCTCATCCCCGTCACCTCCACTCAGATCCAGAGGCTCCAGCAGACAGCTGAGGCTGAGCAGCCCTGGCACAGGAGCTTGGTGATCTGAGGAGCAACAGCCACCTTGTCACATTCACACCTCTGTGGGAGCAGGGCATCCCTACAAATCCTTATCAGACTCACCCTTGGGGCCAAAATCCACCCCTTTCTTGAAGCCAGGTGGGACAGTGAGAAGATCTGCAGGATGAGAACAGAGAGGTGGCGTCAGCCACCACCAGCTGTTTTGGAAACTACACATCATACGACACGGACATTCACAGTGCTCTGCTCGAGGGCGAGGCAGCTGTGGCCGTTTTTAAAGAGCTACTAGAGAGAACACCTTTTCCCTTGGGGGTGAGAAGGATCCCTTTCTGTAGTTTGTGGAAGTACAGGACAGCTAGAAGCAGCCTGCTGGGCCCTCCTCAGACACAGGACCACTTCACCTTTCTCAAAGTCTATCTCCTCCTCAGCTTCCTCCCGAGTGCTCAGATCTGTTATGGTGGGCTCGTCCATCCCACCTGGAGAAACATGAGGATTCAGCATCAGCAGGGACCCTTTCCCTAGACACCAAGACACTCTTCTACCACCGTCATGTACAACTTACCTGGCCAGAAAGGATACTGTGTCGGGTTGCCCCACAGTGACTGGGAGGCCGGCCCTGGAGGCCGGCGCAGGGACAAGGAGGTCGTGGCTGACAGGTTTGTGTTCTCTAGCAAGACCTGAGACAAGAGGTTGGAGTCCCAGTGAGACCAAGCCTGCTCTGACCTGTTCTCCCAATTCTGTGTCTTGTGGTCTCTGACCTCTCACCTCCTTGTAGCCCAGGATCTGGCCTGTGGTTGGGTGTCTCTGGGCCTGAAGGTCGGACGGCACAGGAGCCCCCAAAGCAGCCAGGAGAGACCAGGGATCCCTCTTCCTCTGCCATTTTCTGGAGAGAAGGAGAGGAATTTTGGAGTTAGCTTTGTCCCGTCCCTGCCCGCTCTGTTGGTCCATCGCCCTAAGTGGGTCCCCACAGACTTCTCACCGAGCTGAGTACTCCACCCCATGCAGAGGAAGCCAGGCAGGAGACGAGAGGAACAGCTGTTCTGCTTCTTGCTGTAGATCTGGGGCACAGGGAGGGAGGCCGTGGGGAAGCTGGGACAAGGGCAAGACGGGAAGCACTGAGTTAGGAGAGGATAGGGGCAGACAACAGAGGCCATGGAATGTGTGTTTAGATCCAATGGTAGGTGTCTCCAACAGAAGCTGAGGCAATCAGATGAGCAAAGCCCGAAGGCTAAGCAAAACCCACCTGCAGCTGAAGCACACTAAGCACAGCAAACCGGATTTCAGAGGCATAGAGGCCAGACACAGTAATTTGCACTTGTTTTTTTTTTTTGTTTTTTTTTTTTTCAATTTTTTCGAGACAGGGTTTCTCTTTGTAGCTTTGGTACCTGTCCTGGAACTCACTTTGTAGACCAGGCTGGCCTCGAACTCACAGAGATCCACCTGCTTCTGCCTCCCGAGTGCTGGGATTAAAGGCGTGTACTACCACCGCCCGCAATTTGCATTATTTTAAGACAGAGTTTCATGTAACCCAGGCTTGCCTCCAACTTGATACATATCAAAGAATGACCTTGAACTAGGGGGTGACAAGCCTGTAGTACCACACTTGAGTGTAGTGCAAATTCTAATTGGTCTTAATAAAAACCCAGGGCCATTATCAGGGTAAATGCTGAAAGATCAGAGAACCAGAGCAGCCAGCCACTAGAGAGATTTCTTACCTCTACCTAATCCTCATTCCAAAGGGGCATGAGCTCCTGTCTCCTCCCGCCTTATACTCTTCTCTCCGCCCAGCCATATCACTTGCTGCCTCCACCTTCCTAGTGCTGGGATTAAAGGCATGAGCCTCTACTGCCTGCCTCCGTTTCTCCTTTAGACTGGATCAAGCCCAGGGTGGCCTTGAACTCCTGATCTTCCTGCTTCCTCCTCCCAAGTGCTGGGATTAAAGGTGCCACTAGGTTAACTAGTGGGTTAGCTTTATTTGTCAGAACACAAACAAAATTATCACCACACTTCAGTGTTATGTGGAGGTCGGGATCAAACCCAGGTCTCTGTGTATGGTAGGCAGGCACTCTACCCACTCAGCGGGAATCTGCATCTTAGAATGACTTATTAGTAGTAATAATATGCATGGATATATATAGGTATTTGTGTAATGTGTGGTTATGGGTGCACACAAGCTATGCATGTGTGGCACCCAGAGGACATCTTTGTGGAGCTGGCTCTCACCCTCTCCCCTTACATGTGTTTCCTCAGGCTTGCAGAGTGCGCACTTCATCAGCTAAGCCAGGGACTCTCACCCTTCAAACCGTTCCTCATGCTGTGGTGACCACCACCCATAAAATTATTTTGTTACTACTGCATAAGTGTAACTTTGCTATTGTTATGAGTCGTAATGTGAATATTTGTTATGCAGCATATCTAATATTCGACCTCTGCGAAAGGGTCATTCGCCCACCAAAGGGGTCGAGGCCCACAGGTGAGAACATCCGGGTTAAGCTTTTTTTCTTTTCTTTTTTTGAGATAAAGTCTCACTGTGTAGCCCTGGCTGGCTGACCTGGAACTTGATAGGTAGACTAAACTGGCGTCCAACTCAAAAGATCTGCCCGCCTCTGCCTGCGAGTGCTGGGGTTAAGGGCGTGCGCCACACCGGGCTTCAGATTCAGGAGTTTAAACGCCAGGTCTCGGCCAGGTGCCCTGAGCGTGCGTGCATGTGTGCGTGCAAGGGCAGTTCCGAGAGCTAGGTCTCCAGCACTCCCGGTTCTGACCCACTGAGCGCCACGAGGCTGGGATCTGTCCAGCCCCAGCGGGGGCCCGGATGACGGTGTTCCGGCACGGGAAGGTGAGGTCAGACTAGATCCTCCTGTGACCAGGGGTGGCCCAGGTGAGCGTCAGAAGTCACTCACGGTGCTCTCCGGAGCCCCAGGCACGTTCAGCAGCTCCCAGCGCCCAGTGCACCCCACTTCCAGAGCTCGAAGGGGCAGGTTCAGGGGGTCTGGGGGAGGCAGCACTGCGGGGGAAAGGTCACAGGTTAGAGGTCAAAAGCCACTCCCACGTCCTATCCCGCTCTCCTCCCCTCTCCCCCTCCCCTCCCCTTCACCGAGTCTCTCAGTCTCCATCATCTTGAAGCCCCGGCAGCTGTCGCGCAGCCCGGAAACTCAGAGTGGCCACGGCGTGGGCCCCGCCCCGAGATGGGCGGAAATAGAGATTTTTTTTTCCCGACACGCCCCCTCCCTCCGCCATTCCCCGTCGGGAGCGTGGGCGAGCGCGGCGCCGAAGCCAGACTCGGAGCCGGGCAAGGCCGGGCGGAAGTCGCTGCGCCTCGCCGCCTTGGTTACCGCGTGTCCCGCCCCCTTCTGCGTCATCGCCGCGAGCCCGCGCGCAGCAGCCCGCGCGGCGGCGGCGGCGGCGGCGGCGGCGGAGACCGCGGGCCCGGGCGCCGCCCCCTCAGGTGAGGGCTTCGTCTCACGTCCTTCGCGCCTTCCCTACGCGGGCCCTGGTTCTTCTTCCTCCTCCTCTGGCCGCCCAGAGAGCGCTGCGCGGGCCCAGCCGCCTTCTCTGCCCACCGGACCCCGAGGTTGGCTGACCTAACCCCACCGGGCATGGGGGTCGGGAGCCATGGCCTCGGCGTCGCAGAGAGCGCTTTCCCTCCTCCGGGCTGAGGTCCCCCCAAGGCTCTAGTGTCCGGACCTTGGACAAAGGCGGGAATGCCGGCTGATTATAATGAGCAGGAGGTCGGACAGCAGCCTCGTTGAAACCAGGGGTTAGGGCAAGGCCAGAGGCTGGAGTAGGCGGGCCTGGAGGTTGGGGTAAATACAGGACGGACAGACGTCGGACGACGTGTGGATTTTGAGTGGTGACAGTAGAGAATGACGTCTTGGGTTCTGCCCTTGAACCAGGAGCCAACATGTTGGTGATACCTCCCGGACTGAGCGAGGAGGAAGAGGTACTGCAGAAGAAATTCAACAAACTCAAGAAAAAGGTAAGGGAGGGAGCGCAGGGTGCGGGCCGCCGGGGTGAGTGTGAGGAGATGGCGGTTCTGCTGTCTCCAGGCTCAGACCCAGAGCGTGTGTCGTGTGGCTTCACCAGCATCGTCAAATCTTGGTTTGAACCCCCCCTCTTTTCTGTTCGGTCTCCCGTGGGATTGTCATCTTTCCTGTGGCTTTAGGACCACTCACGAGCTGGAGAGTCTCACCTTTGGACTCCCAGTTCCAGCCAGTGTTTGAACCATCAGACACCCAAGCTAGAGCCGCCTTCCTGTGTCATCTCCTCCCCTTTCCTTGCCTTTAGATAGGACCTGCTACACTTCATAGGCCTTAAAATCTCATCTCGGACCTTTTTTCCCTCTTCAGGCAGGGCCTCACACTTTAGCCCAGGCTGGGTTGAAACTATGTAGCTTTGGGTAGCCTGGAACAGTTCTGCCTGAACCACCATACTCTGTTCACCCCACACCCAGCTCACTTCTGGCTTCTGTACTGTTTTCACAGCAAAACATCTGTCAGGTCTGTCCATGCTCTGTCCCTTCCCCTTCCCACTCTTTTTTTTTTTTTCCCCCTTTGAGGCATGATCTCAGTACACGACCCAGGTTGATATTGAGCTCCTGGGTTCATGTGATCTTCCTGCCTATGCTTCTCTGAGGAGCTGGAACTGTAGGTACACAACGCCATACTCAGCACTCTTGATTATCAGTGGTCCTTCTATCTCTCAATTTACTCATTCCTACAACCCCTCAGAATAGGGTTTTGCTTGGCTGTTTTGGAGGGGCACACTTGCTCCATTGAAAACACTTGAAAGGTTTCACATTGTGTGTAGAACCTGAAATCTCAGTTCAGCATCCCTGTCAAAAAAAGACAGAATTATTTACTCTTAAAACATGCATCTCCCCGGGCAGTGGTGGCACATGCCTTTAATCCTAGTACTCAGGAGGCAGAGGCAGGTGGATCTCTGTGAGTTCGAGACCAGCCTGGTCTACAGAGCGAGTTCCAGGACAGGCTCCAGAGCTGCACAGAGAAACCCTGTCTCGGGAAGGGAAAAAAAAAAAAAAAAATCCATGCATCCCCAGACCTTTTCTGGGCATTTTTACCACCTTGTTTTCTTTGTCTAAAATGTCTTTTCTGTCTGTATTGGGTAAGTTCCATCCGGGTCCCAGTTTAATAGCCACTTAAGCATCTGACAATGTCACTTACATTCAGCTATGATTGATTAGTACCTTTGCTTATTCTTGGCTGTCAGTCTGGTCGTTCTATTTCCGATTTTAAGTTTCTTATGGGTAGGAACTAGGTGTTTCACCTTTGTACAGCCTCATTAAATATGCAGAAGCTAGGTAGGTAAAATCCCCAAGGAAGACGTTCAGGCCTTATTTGCAGCTTGTATGGTAGGGCTTATGTTTTTTTTCAACTTCCAAAATGTGAGACTAGAGAGCCTTTGGATGCCGTGGTTGATTTGGTTAGGTTAAATGTTGTTGGCATCATGAGGCTGTAGAGACTAGACGTACTACTCCAGGACAAGGACACCACATGTACTGTCTCTGGAATGATGCACCTTGGCTGCCAAACTTCTTCTCGTGACTCTTTCTCCTTCCCAGAAAAAAGCATTGCTGGCGCTCAAGAAGCAGAGTGGCAGTGGCACCGTGAGCCAGGGCGGCGTCAAACGCTGTAAGTGACGGAGAGTCGGGGGGAGCAGCACGGGGCTGCCCTCTGCTGCAGCCAGCATAATGCCACCCTCCCTTTCCCCCCACCCCAGCACTGTCAGAGCAGCCTGTGGTGGACACCGCCACGGCCACAGAGCAGGCCAAGCAGCTGGTGAAGTCAGGAGCCATCAGTGCCATCAAGGCCGAAACTAAGAACTCGGGCTTCAAACGTTCTCGGACCCTAGAGGGGAAGCTGAAGGTGAGCAGGGCGGGATGGTTTGGGGCACCCTGACGCCAGTGAGATCCCCTCCAGCTGAAGGGAGGCGGGGTTAGGGAAAACACGTACACGCAGATAGGAACACCACGTTGTGCTGCTGTTCTGAGGGTCAGGTGGAGCTGGGGCTAGAGGCGCGCACCACCTACACCGCTGGAGCGCTAGGTTTCTTGTCTATTACACAGGGAACCTAGGTGACTTCCACATTTCTGCTTTCCACGTTTGTGCTTCTTGGGTTGAAGGGAGGTTTGGGTAAACCAAACGCTTACTTAAAAACAGCACATCAGCTGGACATGGCGGCACACACCTTTAATCCCAGCACTTGGAAGAAATAGGCAGAGCTCTAAGTTCGAGGCCAGCCTGGTCTACAGAGCGAGTTCCAGGGCAGCCAGGGCTACACAAAGAAACCCTGTCTCGAAAAACACACAAAAATATCAGCACATCATCAATAAGAAGTTTAATAAGAGTGAAAGAGGAACTAGATGGAAGGCCAAGAAGAGAGGGACGAGGAGCTCTCCTGGTCCGCACTGACGGGTGTCTACCCCTTCCCAGGACCCCGAGAAGGGGCCTGTCCCCACTTTCCAGCCGTTCCAGAGGAGCATATCTGCTGACGAGGACCTGCAGGAGGTAATGGTTTCTGTGGGCTGGGTCTTGATAACAAAAGACCCACATATTTTGGACCCCATTCCAGCACCTGGGAATCCTCTTAATTGTTCTTTGTCTTGTTTTTCCCTCAGTCATCCAGACGTCCCCAGAGGAAATCTCTGTATGAAAGGTTAGAGAGAGACCGCCATTTGATGTGGGGTCAGTGCTGGAGTGGGAGGAGCCAGCTGTAGACAGAGTGTTGACTCCACGAGGTCTGTAAGGAGACAGAGCCCCCTCTGGTCCTTACTGTCTGCCTCTCCCCAGCTTTGTGTCTTCTAGCGATCGGCTGCGGGAACTGGGACCAGAGGGAGAAGAAGCAGAGGGCCCCGGGGCTGGTGATGGCCCACCTCGAGGCTTTGACTGGAGCTATGAAGAACACAGTGGTGCCCGCTCCTCAGCCTCCCCTCCCCGAAGCCGCAGCAGGGACCGAAGTCATGAGAGGAGCCGAGATAGGGACCGGGACAAAGACCGAGACAAAGACCGAGATCGAGACAGAGACCGGGACAGAGACAAAGACAGAGACCGGGACAGAGACAGAGACCGAGACAAAGATAAGGATCGGGATCGAGACAGAGACCGGGAGCGAGAGCGAGAGCGAGAGCGAGAGGGCCCTTTCCGCAGTGAGTGCTCTTGGCCGGGGTTAGGTGGGTCCTGCTGAGTAGAGGGGGATGGGGACTCAGTAGTGATTCCTAACCCGCAGGGTCAGACTCGTTCCCCGAAAGGAGGGCCCCTCGGAAGGGGAATACTCTGTATGTGTATGGAGAGGACATGACACCCACCCTCCTCCGAGGGGCCTTCTCTCCCTTTGGAAACATCATTGACCTCTCCATGGACCCACCCAGAAAGTAAGGATGAGCATCCTGGGGTGGAAGCTGTGCGGGGACAGTAGGTCTGGGGACCTCCGCTGATCCCGCCTTTTCTCACCCCAGCTGTGCCTTCGTCACCTATGAAAAGATGGAGTCTGCAGATCAGGCCGTTGCTGAGGTTGGGACTTCTCAGACCCCTTCTTCCTACCCCTCCTGTCCACTTCAGGGTTCTGACTGAGAAACCTTCATCCTCAGCTCCCTGTCTGGTCCCCAGGGTGGCAGCACCTGGCTCCCTGTAATGCCGTCCTCTGTCCTCACCCCTTTTGTTCTGCAGCTCAATGGGACCCAGGTGGAATCCGTGCAGCTCAAAGTCAATATCGCCCGCAAACAGCCCATGTTGGACGCTGCTACTGGCAAGTCTGTCTGGGGCTCCCTTGGTAAGGACGGGCCCTTCCTTCATCCCCTCTACAGCACGCCACTCTTGATTCCCTCCATGTCTTTGGGTCCTAAAGTGCTAAAGGTCAGGATTTGCATACAGGCAGCTGTCTGTCAGAGGTGAGGGAAGGAGAGGAACATTAAAAGGTCCCCCAGCAGTGACTGGCATGGAGAAGAGAATGGGAGCCAGTTTGTCCCCTCTGAGCTGGAGTGGTGTCTGAACTTGAAAGTGTGGGTCTAGACCTCAAGCAGAAGGCCGGGCTCAGAAATGTAGATTAGTGTCCTGTATGTCTGGAGCCCTCAGAGATGGGATTTTGGAGAAAAAGGTGACCCAGGACTGGTTTGGGGAATCAAGTACGTTAGGAAGCTGGGCTCTGTCTGTGCTGAGCACATCTCCAGCAGTCCTGGCCTGCCAGGCTGAAGTGGCCGCTGCAGCAAAGGAACCGTGAAGAAGGGCCCAAGCTGAGAGCAGCCCCGGGGCCCTGGGCCATGGACCAGGCTCTGAAAAGGAGGGGTGGTCAGCAGAGGCGCAGTGCACAGGACCAAAGAGGGGGGCTGCCTCTGGCCCCAGATGTAGGTTAGAATCCTTGAATGAGATGAGGAGTGTGAGGAAAGAGAAGCTGAGCACTTGGGTTCTGAGGGGTCTTCAAGAGTCTGGCGTGGCCCGTGGGGTTTCTCAGTGTGGACAGCGCAATCTGCCTGAAACAGATTTTCAGAGCAAGAGGCCCTGCAGACACCAGGGAAGAACCAGAATCGACCAGTATACCAACAAGGGCCATAGAGATGTTCTCATCTTTAATTTGCATGCATTTCATGATTTCATCACGTGTCTCCCAGTAACAAGGTTCTGGATTGTCTAAGCCACGCTGACTGACTCTGGCCACCAGAGGGCAGCATCAGCACAAGGCCAGGGCAGAGGTAGCCAGGAGCCCGGGTCTAACCTGTGAGCTGCTTCAACCCTTAACTGTCATTTTCCTCCCTCCTTAGCTGTCCAGAACAGCCGTAAGGGTTACCACCGGGACAAGAGGACCCAGATTGTGTACAGTGACGATCTGTAGGAAACCTTTGTGGATGGCTTCTAGGACACGAAGCTGGATTCCTTGTGCCTCATATGCCCCCAAGCTGGTCTCAGTAAAATCCCGGGGCAGAAGCTCATTCACCTCCTTCAGCCTCTAGTTTTTCAGCCCTTGGGATCGGGGTTAAACCTTCAAAAGTGGCTGTCAGTGTTGATGTTACTTGTAGCAACATGACCAGTGCACACCCCTGTTCTCTTACCCCCAAAAAGATGTGGAACACAGTCTTTATTGCAACTGCTTTAATTGATCCTCACCCCCTCCTGGCAGAAAGCCCCTCATAGGAAACCCAAATCCTCATCTTTGAGTTTCTCCTTGAGCCAGGGCAGCACCTGGAAAAGATTGACGTGGAAGTCCCGGGCATGAGCAGGTGCCAGCGGCTGCCGCCTCTGGTCTTTGCAGACATCCACTACTCCCCAGCTGATCACACCGACCTGTGTAGGTGAAGGGGTGCCATGGGTTACTTGACACTTCATAATCCCAGAAAGCATCCAAGCCGACCTAAAGAAGTGCACTGGGAGCCCAGCTTGTACTGTCTTCCGTGGTGCATGTAGGCCAGACACTTAGCTTGTACTGGCCACTTCAACCACGGCTGTCAGATGAGGTGTGCCCTGTTCTGCCGCCATTACCAGCCACGTGCATCAACCTTTCCTTTTTATGGTGCATGCTGTCCCCTGGGCATCTCCCCACAGACTGGAAAAGTGAACACTCACTTGAATGAAGCGGCTCCTCTTGTGAACAATGAGAGGACCCCCAGAATCTCCTGTGGAAGAGAGAAGCTGTAGGGGAAAGACTGCTGGGCCCCATGGGCTTGCACCATAGCCAGAGAGCCACCTCACCTTTACAAGTATTGGGGTCAGCATGGGGGTCCACCCCTCCAGTGCAGAGGAACCTGGGGGTGACCACCGCAGAGACATCCTTGACTTTGTCATAGCCTGGGGCCTTCAGAGCGTCTCTCTCACAGCTGGCTTTCTGTAGGGAGAAAGGTGTGGTGACCAGAGCTGGCTCGTGAAGGACCAGCCCTAGGTGGCCTCTCTAGGAGCCCCTTCTCACCTTGTCCCCATTCTTGATGTAGACCTCCTTCCGAGTCAGTTTCTTCGCTTCCTCAGACACAAACAGAGCTTTGACATCCTTCACAGGGAGCAGCTCCTCCTCTGGACAAGTGACAGTGTCATGTCGGCTGTGTCCCCCCACCCCATGTCCCCTGGACCCATCTTAGGAGCTAGGCCTTGAGTTGAGCATAGCTGTGCTCTGGCAACTCCCTCCTGTGGCCCCTTGTCTTGGGTCTCAGCCTTGTCTTACCCCAGACCACGCCTTACTGTGTTGCTTGCAGGTGGCTGTCAGAGGAAGCCGTAAGGCTCGGGTGGTTCCCTCCGTGCAAGGAAGACAGATGGGCCTGTCCAGGACATGGGGACAGTCAGGGGCAACAGACAGCCTGCCCTATGCCCTGTGCCTCCAGCCCACCTTCCTCAGCTCCTCGGGGACCTGGCCCCACTCACCTGAGAGTCTGGCCATACTTCAGCTTGGTCTTGAGCTTGATGAGGGCCACATCGTAGTCATAGAACTCAGAGATTCCTTCTGCCTTTTTCTCATTGATGTTGTAGTTGGGGTGGAATAGGACCTCTTCGATCTCCAGGTCCTGCCTCTTCCCTTCTGAGAGGAGAAAAATGGGTGTCGTGTTTATGTAAGCAGCCTCCTGGCTCTGGCCTCATGTCATCATTTGAGCTTTGTTTTCCCCAACCTTGGGGCATAAGGGAGGGGCTGTACTGAGGACAGGTGAGATACAGGTCTGCTTCCTGAGGATGGGCCTGGAGATGAGAATCTTGACTGCATCCTTACCCACGTTGACCTTGATGGAATGCTTCTGATCTTCTACCGTGAAACAGTGTGCTGCCGTCAGCACAAAGTACTCAGACACCACGGCCCCCATACAGTTCTCGTGTCCTTTCAAAGGGCGCTGGGGAAGAACCAGTGTCATGTCAGCCCTGATGTGTGTGGTGCTGGGGGTGGGCTTCACACATGCTAGGTCAGTACTCCGTAGTCCTAGCTTGACCACTCTCTAACTCTCGATTGCTGTGTATCCCTGGTTGACCTCAAACTCAAGGTAGTTCTGCTTCCACTTCCAGCTGCTGGGGGCACCCCCACGTGCACCTTGCCCAGCTTCCTCTTTCCGTTTTCAGATAGTTTCATAAGTTACCGGTGCCGACCTTGAACTCACTGTGGCCCAAGCAGGCTGTGAATCTCAGCCCTGCCTCAGCTTCCTGAACAGCTGGGATTACGGACCTTGCTAGTGTGGGCATTTCATCTCTCTCCCACAAGTCCCCACTGCTGGAATGCTCACCGTGACTGAGATCTTGGCCTGCCATGGTTGCTTGTGATAATCACTGCCTTTCTTGTGCTCCCACACCATGCCGCAGAGGCTCAGAGATTGGCTTTCGTCTGGCAAAGGAAGAGAATGCAGAAGGCGCAAGTCATGGCAGCCATCTTTGTCAGATCCCTGCCTGTCTGTGGGGAGCAGAGGCCCCCGAGAGGAGGAAGAGGGAAGTGGTTCCTTGTGTTAGATGAGGAACCCCTGTGGTGTAGTGAGAAAAGCTTAAGACCAGGCTATCTGAGGATTGGGCATTTTCAGCCCCAGTCTTGTGCTGACTTCCTGTCTTGGCCTCAGTTTCCACCTCTGTGAAGTGAACTCAGAGTTCTGTGATTGTGAGATCAGGAAGTGAAGAACTTCAGGAAGTAAGAGTAGACACTGGGATGGAGAGGAGGGAAGGGGGGGGGGAGCCAGTCTGCCAGGGTGAGGGAAGTCAGCAACCCCAGTCTGCAGACAGCTTCCCCATACATTTCCTTGCATCTTCCTACCAATCATTTGGAAGAAAACATTCTCCAGGTCCTCCATATCCTTGACTTTGAACACATGCTGCTCGTTGTTCTTTTTGGAAGCCAAGGCATTGATGTTCACGGAGTCCACCAGAGGCCCGACCCCAAACACATACACGTCTGAGGGAGAGAAGGAAAGGGTGAGGGTCCAGGCCCTGAGGGCTGAGAGTGATGGATCCCTGGTGGGTCACTCACCCAAATAATCTTCCCGGGGATTCTTGCGATCCCTGCCAATGTGCAGCAGGTCTCGGATCTCCTCAATGACAGTGACAGGGTCTCCACCCATGTTGTACAAGCCTGTGAGAAACATGGAGACCATGAAAGTGGGTCAGGGAAGCTCCACTGACTGGAGACAATCACATGTGGTCTTGAGGACCAAACACTGGCATAGGAGATGGGAGGATGATAGGGTAGGAGAAAGGTCTCACCATCGGTCATAATGATGATGACATGGCGGGTTCGATTCCAGCCTTCGGGTGGGACATCCTCCGCCCAGCTCATCATGCTATATACAGCCTGGAGAGCCTTCTTGGTGTTGGTCCCTGACTTCAACTTGTGGTCTGTAGAGAGGAAGAGGTCATCCCTTTGCCTGATCCTCCAAGCCACTCTTGAGCCCCAGAAGTCTATGACAACTGAGATCCCACATTCTTTAACTTTCCTTTTTTAGGGTTTTGCTTCGCTATGTAGACCATGCTGGCCTTGAACCCACAAAGATCCATCTGCTTTTTGAATGTTGGGATTAAAGGCATGTGGCACCAAGCCCAGCCGATCTTTAACTTTCAGTTTGTTACCCACATGCCCTTGGCTCTCCCAGCAATCTCAAGGGCACTTTTGGTAAACTGATAGTCTGTACCATCTGACCACCGTAACCCCAAGGTGCACCTCCCAGCTTTCCCTTCCCTGACCTCTGACCTTCGTAGCTGATTTGGTTGAGCTTCTCAGTGACCCAGTCGGCATCACTGCTCTTTTCATCAGACACTCTGACCAAGACTTTGGGGACCGTGGCATAGGTTATCAGACCATATCGTGGCCTCACCCCATAACTCGCCACCTGTGAGTTAAAAGAACATTGTGTCATGGAGGATTCAGCCTACCATTGAGACAGGGAGGGCCAGAGTGAGGCTCAAGGGTTACCCATCAGGAAGGGGGCTGGAGGACAGCAGGGTCTGGACCTGAGGATCTGGGGACACAGGAGAGGTCCAGACAAGGTCCCCTCATTTCAAAGGGAGGGAAAGCTCTGCTCTACCTTCTCAATCAAGTTAGTGAGGCACCGCTTGGCCCCTGTGAAGTTGCTGGCCCCGATGCTTTCTGATCCATCCAGCACCAGGTAGATATTCATGGAGCCCGAGGGATCCAGGACAATCTTCCTCTGCTGGTGTTCACCTGGGTGCCATCAGACACTCAGCTTCTGGCATGCATAGTCCCGGGCAGGTCATCCACCCTTCCCCAGGGTCCTGCCCAACCTCCTTCCTTGTCCTCAAACCTGGACTGTGCCCATCCTCAGCATCAACTCCTTCTATGGTCTCTGTCAGGGAGGACAGGAATGCTTCGGCCACCTCTTGAGGGGTGTCATACATGAAGGAGTCTAGGGGTGGTCAGAGAGCGGGTCAGATGTCTGGAGTGCTGAGGACACACTGACAGGGTGCTGGGAGAATTTAGAAAACTGGCAGGGAGGTTTGAGAGGCGTGAGGAAAGAACTAAGGTAAGGTGGTGAGAAGCGTCCTAGTGTAGAGACAGCAGGGAGGAGCTGACCCAGGGAGCAGGTCAAGAGTCACCTTGGCAGGAAGGCTCCGTCCCACTCCATAAGCCTCCTTCCTGGCATATTCGCTGCTGGGAGCCACGCAGGACAAGTCCCCGGCTGCAGTGATAAGTAACAGTGTCTTCAAGGCGGTACTGGCTGCCCACCTTCCTTGTGCCAATGGGAATACCCGGGTTGGGACAGTATCCCGCTGCAGAGACATGAGGACAGTTGGAGTGCCCATACATTCCCAGGGTGAAGCCCTCAGGGAGAGGGTGAAGTCAGGGGTGACCCACGTCTCACCTCCATCATCACAGATGGCTGTTTGTCCATCCCACCGGCCATTCGCTTGGCAGGTGCGGTTAGCAGAGCCCCGGAGAGTGTAACCATCATAGCATTGAAAAGAAATCTGGTCACTCAGGTTGTAGAAGGGAGACCGGGGCCAGTACTCCCCATTTTCAAAGTCCTGTGGCCGTGGGCAGCGTATCGCTTTAGGAAAGACAGGTAAAAGTCACCGAGGGCCGTTTTTAGGTACTTCATGTCACTGAGAAACAGTGCCTGCCAGTCCCCTCAACCTGCTGCCCCTCCTCTTGTGTTTTGGGATTGTTTTGTTTTGAGACAAGGTCTCATGTAGCCCAGGCTGGCTTCAAACTCACTATGAAGCTGAAGATGACTGAGCTTCTGACCTCCTGCCCTGCCTCCTGAGTGCTGGGATTACAGGCGTGCACCTGTTTCATGTAGTAGTGCTGCTTTGCTCATGCTGGGCAAGCGCTCCACCAACTGAGCCACATTCCTAGACACCCTCCCCCTATTTCTCAGTATTGTTTTCCCTACCAGGGCTGCCCGACATGAGGAAACACTTCCCACATGCACCCTCAGAGGTGTGCCCACTGCTCAGCCTGCTGGTCACACAGCTCCAACGTTACCAAGCACTGAGCAGCCTCCACCTGCTCTGTCCCTGCCGCCCACTGCTCACACTCTCAAGCCTCCAACCTCTGCATTCTGCCTTCTTGACAGTCTTTTGGTCTCTGGTCTGCAGGGCGCTCCAGGAGCCTGTGGATCTGCAGGTTCTGGTCTGTACGGGGTACGGGTAGAAGCCAGAGGGACACAGGTACTCCAGGGCCTGGCCACCTTGAAGAAGCTGGAAGGTGCCGCCTTTGATTTCTACTCCTTCCAGGGAGCAGGAGACCTGGGGCCGGGCTGCAAGCACTGGAGTCGTGCTCACACCTGAGGAGAAAGGCTGGTGAAGCCTGGCCCCAGAAGGCCCAGGACAGATGCTAGGGACAAAAGGAAGATGGGGTGTCCTTTGCTTACCTCCAGAGGAGAGACCTACAACCAAGAGGACCAGGCAGAGTTGAGGACTCCGATTGTACCCCATCATCATGGAGAGCAAAAGAGAGGCCAGTGGCCGAAAGCCCTCTCCAGTTCACTCTGGGTGTCTACTTGGCTCGCTGTCCAAACTGAAACTGTAACGCTGGGCCTGGCTACGCCCCTTCCCACTGGCCCTGGCCTTTTATGCAATCTGCTCTGGCACCTGCAGTTTGGTGCCTGCCCCACACAGGCACTGCTTTCCCGGAACATTCACAAAGGAGGGCCCCTGCTGAGCTGCCAAATGAGGAAACAGAAACCATCCCAGCCTCACTCTTTACTGACCAGGGGCCAGAATTTCCCTTTCAAAGCTCCTCCTTAGCCCCCAGACCCTCCTAACAAGCCCAGACCACCCCCTTAGAGGCCAGCTTCCCATGGATTGTGTGATGGGGCAGAGTCCAGCCGCTGTTTGTGCAGCAGGGTCTCTGACCTTCCTGGAATCTCCCTGGCCTCCCCACCCCCAAGACATAAGACAGGCAGATGTGGAAATCCCTGGTTTTTATTTAATTTCCTAACTGGGAAATTCCATGTGAGAATGAAAAGCACAAGTCCTGCACTCTAGGGAGAGGTTTGCACACAGGCAGGGCAGGGAGGGCAGACAGTGGTCCCTGTGCAACCCTGGGGATTCCCCAGCTTTTGCCACTGTCTCTGGATTCCTGGGGCCCAGAATGTATGTACCCAGGAAGGAGGACACTCAGAGGCAGGAGACAGGAAGGTCAGAACAGTAAAGGAGCCAAGAACCATGTTAAAGCGGCAAAAAGTTCAGGACGCCATCCAGGTGCTGCCTCAGCCAGGGCTGCAGGCGGAAGAGATTGATGTGGAAGTCTCTCGGCAGAATCCCCTGGGGAGGCTTCCTGCGGGAGTTTTTGTTCGGGGAACTGAAACAAGGGTCATAAAGACCCCAGCTCACCAGGCCCACCTGGGGAAAGAACAACAAGGTTGGATATCGTGGCAGCCGCACTCCAAGACTCAACCTGTCTGGTCCCTCAACGGCTCCCACCTGACCCAGCAAGAACGACTTGTACCCCGCCTGGCAGCCAGCCCCCTCCAAGTCCTGCTTCCCACCTGGAAGAACCTGTATCTCCGCTCAAGGAAAACCGCGCCCCCAGACTCTCCTGCAGGGAAAGAAGGGACAAGAGACATTGTCACCCAGGGCAGCACACTAGTATCCCAAGTGTGTGCTGGCGACACCAGAGCTTCTCCCTGGGAGCAGAGGAGCGGGCTTCTTACCTCTGCAGGGATTGTCCTCATCCTGCATGCCGCTGCACAGGAACTGGTCTGTCACTATCTCACTGATGTTTGTCAAGCCGGGGAAGATGTTTTTGTTTTCGGAGACGGCCTTGATACAGCTTATCCACTTCAGTGTGGGGAGCAGGAGAAAAGAACACGGCCAGGAGACATTAGGCAGACCAGCAAAACCCTGGAGAAGGGGAGGCTCCAGGCAGGGTTGGACATACTGTCCCCCAGGGGGTCCCTTACTGATCTCTCACCTCAGGTCCTGTCCTGAGGTTAATGTTCAGTTTGTTCCCATTCAAAGCCACAAAATGTGCAGGAACTTTCTGCTGATTCAGAAGTTCTGTCTCTGCCATCGGGGTGAAGGCAGGGTGAGTACAGAGCCGGTGCACCCAGCTTGAGGACTGCAGCCCAGGCCCTGCCAGCACACCCAAGCTCTGGCCCCAACTCAGCACAAAGCTCAAGCCTTCAGGACTCACCATGGTCTCTACAGGTGCCACCTGGGGATCTTCGAAGAGCCATGTTGGCCTCCACAGTGCAAGGAAGGCAGATTGGCCTGGGGAGAAAGGTGAACGTCACAGAGGCCCATCCTCAGTATCCCCTCTGGTACTTCCCAGAGCACTGCCCTCTGTAGGGTGCCCTCCCAACCCGGGCTCAGGCACCTGGCATGAGTGGACATTTTCACTTTCTGGGCCAGCTTCAGCAGGGCAATATCATCAGCATAGAACTCTGAGATGCCCTGGCTCCGCTTGGCATGGACATCGAACCCAGGGGCAATCAACGCCTTCTCCACAAGGAATTCTTTGCCATGATGAGAGGCGGGATCCCCTGGGAACAGTGGTGGATTAGAGTGGACCAGAAGAGACCAGAGGCTGAGGAGAGACAGTGGTGACTCCGGCCTTGGGGTAAGGGTCCGCTGCAGCCCCTGACTTACCCACAATGACCCTCCACAGGTGACGGTCCTCCATCTGGGAGTCATGGAAGCAGTGGGCTGCTGTCAGCACCCACTGGTCAGAGATGAGGGACCCCCGGCATGTCTCCTTGCTCTTGGGCTGCAGGGAACAGACAACAGTCAGGGTTTGCTTTATCCGGCTCTTTTCACCTCTGTGATCCAAGCCCCGCCTCTCCTTCTGGATACCTTAAAGGTGACATGCCAAGGTGTCCTCTCCTGGTTAGAGGCATTGACCGACATGTTCCCCACCCCACAGATGGTGTCCGTGAGCTTGGAGACGTCTGTGGATGAAGACCAGGTGTGGAAGAGGTGGGTGATGGGCACAGGTCCAGGCTGGCACCCTGAGCCCCAGCTGACTCCACACTGCGCTCTCTGCTACAAGGGGACGAAGCTTCACTTACCCAGCATATGCTCAAAGACCTGTTGCACTGCCTGCGAGTCCTTCAAGATGAAGGCGTGCCTCTCGCCGTCCTTCTTGGACCCCAGCTCATTCAGTTCTTTCCAGTCCACATCCAGGTTGCCCACCCCAATGGCATAGATGTCTGATGGGAAGGAGGGAAGTCACCAGAGCCTGTGGCCGAGAGGCCACCCAAGACATAAGGCGGGTACTTGAACTCACTAAGCCGACAAAGACCTGAACTGGATGGACTCGGCCTCCTTCACCCTGTCTGACTTCCTCCTGCCAACACCACACCCCAACCCTGCACAGCCTCCTAGCAGCTCCTCAAACCCACAGGCACATTCTGCTCAGGCCTCCGCTCCAGCAGCACCTCCGGCTGGGGTATTCTCCCCCAGATGTCCACACAGCTCTTCTTCAGCAAGGTCTTCTACATCTGCAATGCCCCCGACACTCCCATGCCCTCCCCACTTGACTTCACGTCATGGCACTGGGTACCTATCACTCGCATGCTCAACAACTGCCCTGTTTACTTTCTGTATTGCCTACAGTGGGTAGAATTGTGTTTCCCAGAAGAACGTGTTCAAGTTTATTGTGAATGTGACCTGCATTAGAAACAGCGTTTTGGGCCGGGTGGTGGTGGCACACACCTTTAATCCCAGGATTCGGGAGGCAGAGGCAGGCAGATCTCTATGAGTTCGAGGCCAGCCTGGTCTACAGAGCAAGATCCAGGGCAGGCACCAAAACTACACAGAGAAACCCTGTCTTGAAAACAAAAGAAAAAGAAAAAGAAACAGGGTTTTTTGGGGGTGGAGTGGGGGGGTTGAGACAGGATTTCTCTGTGTAGCCCTGCCTATCCTGGAACTCTCTCTGTAGCCCAGGCTAGCCTCCAACTCACAGAGATCCACCTGCTTCTGCCTCTCAAGTGCTGGAATCAAAGGCGTGCGCCACCACCAGGGAAACAGTCTTTTTTCCTGGTATTACCAGCACTCAGAAAGTGGAGGCAGGAAGATCAGGAGTTCAAAGCCAGCCTCAGGTACCTAGTGAGTTGGAGGCCAGCCCGGGCCTGTCCCTAAAATAAAACAAAAGAGGACTGGAGAGCTGGTTCAGCTGCCAAGAATGCTTGCTGCTCTTCCAGAGGACCTGAGTTCGTCCCCAGCACCCGCTGCCTGAACTCCAGCTCCAGGAGGCAATGCCCTCTTCTAGCCTGCAAGAGCACCCACACTCATGTGGCATACACTCACACAGACACACACACATACACAGAGATAGAAATAAATATATTTATAATAAAAGTAAACAGAGGGCTGAGGATAGAGCTCAGTGGTAGAGCACTTGCTTGGTAGGAACAAGATCCTATATTCAGTCCCTAACACTGCAGTAAATACATAAGAAATTTAATCCCAAACATAGTTAGCTGGACACTGTGGGAACAGGACAGAAATTGGGGTGAAGACAGAGATGGAGGTTGGGGTTTTGTGGCTGTAAGCCAAGGATACCTGTGGCCACCAGGCCTCTACACAGCAAGACCCTGTCTCCAAAAAAACAAACCAAGAGAAAAATTTAATTGTTTTCTGGTCATAGGTCAGTACACTTTGTGGTCACCCTAAACCTGAATGCTTCACCTAGGTGTCTACTGCTGAAGGGACACTGGAGGGGACAGTCCCTACTGGGAACCCAGGCCCATTCTTCCTGCAAAGTTTCCTGAAATGTGAGATGGTGATGACGTGGGAGCTCACAGTACTGAGCAGTTCTCTCCACCAGATCACATTGTCATAGACATCTTCCCCTACCCGCCTGTGAAGGCAGGCCCGATTGCATCACTCATGACAGATGAAGAAGCAGCCCACAGCTCTAGCCCTCTGGAGACAGAACTGGAGTAGGGACCATGGACAGTATGCTATCCAGCTCTCAACCACTGCCACACAGAAGCACCGGGAAACCCTCAGGGCTCAGAGCCAGTGCTAAGTCACACTAGAGCCCCGGACACAGGAGCCCACCCCACCCCTCCTGACATCTCGGATGGGGCAGAGCCTCACCCAGATAGTCGTTCCTGTTCTGATTGATGCTCAGGATCTCTCTGATGTTATCAACTGCTGGCTTGGGAGGACCACCCATGTTGGACTTTCCTAGAACAGAGAAAAGAAAGAATGCTCCATCTGGGTTGACTTCAGAATTTTTCACATCCCTGGAAACATGGGGAACATGCAGCCATTTTAAAATACAGCATTTGGGGCTGGAGAGATGGCTCAGTGGGTAAGAGTACTTGTTGCTCTTCCAGAGGACCTGGGTTCAGTTCCCAGCACCTGCATGGTGGCTCACAGTTATCTAGAACTCCAGTTCCAGGGGATCCAATGCCCTATTCTGACCTCCAAGGGCACTGGACTTACACATAACACACATACATACAGACAGGCAAAACAAAACAAACACATGAAGACAAAAAGTTTCTGTAGAGCAAAGGAAACAGCAGAGCCCACAGCCCACAGGGTGGGAAAGCCTTTACCAGCCAGACTGCAGACAAGAAGCTAACACAGAATTTACAAAGAATTGGAGAAATTCAGTACTAAGAAAATAAAACTTTCAATCAATAAGTGGGCAAATGAACTGAACAGACAGTTCTCAAAAAAGAAACATGAACGGCCAATAACTGTTTTTAAATGTGTTCGTTATCCCTCCTCATCAAGGAAATGCAAATTGAAACTACTTTGAGATAACCATTTCACCCCAGTCAGAATGGCTGACACAGCAAATCTCACAACCAATTTGGAGGGGATGTCGAGGGAAAGGAGTCTATTCACTGTTAGTCAAGATGCAAAGCAATACAGCCAGTGTGGAAGTCATGCTGGACAGTTCCAAAATATTAAAAATGGAAATACCACGTGACCCAGCGATTTCACTCTTGGGCATAGACACCCAGAGAACTCCACACCCTGTGGTAGAGATATTTGCACCCTCATGGTTACTGCAGCTTTATTCACTAGAGCAAAGAATTGGAATCAACTTTCTTGTCCATCAACAGATGAGTGAATAATGAAAATGTGTGTGTGTGAATATTATTTAGTCTTAAGGATAAGTTAAACCACAAAATTTGCAGGAAAATTAATGAACTTAGATTTTATAATATTAAGAGATGTCATATAATCTCAGAAAGAAATCATCACACGTCCTCCCAGCCAATAATTCTATGTGTATATGTAAACAAATGTACATATGTGTACAGTACAACACAATGAAAGGCGAACAAGAAAAGCTAACATTGGGGATGAGAAAAGACTGGATGAAGGTAGTGGACAAGGGCTAGGAGAGAGGAGAAAGCTAAGTGTTTTCTAGTTCTAATTCTGCCATGAATTCTTTGGTTTTGGTGATGAGTAAGAGAATAAACATATACTCAATAGTGAACGTGTAAAATCCACTGTGACTCTCTGCCGAGCGGTGGTGGCGCATGCCTTTAATCCCAGCACTCGGGAGGCAGAGCCAGGCGGATCTCTGTGAGTTTGAGGCCAGCCTGGTCTCCAAAGCGAGTTCCAGGAAAGGTGAAAAGCTACACAGAGAAACCATGTCTCGAAAAAACAAAAAAACACAACAACAAAAAAAATCCACTGTGACTCTCCACAGCTTCTGTTTTGAATGGCTACTCTAAATGTATAGAAGTTCACTGAGTTGTATAGTCTTCGGGTCTGGTTAATCTCAGGGTGTGTGTGTGTGTGTGTGTGTGTGTGTGTGTGTGTGTAGTTCGAGGCCAGCATGGGGTACTGGATGAAACCATCTCAAAACAAGCAGAGGGGGAATAAAGAGAAAGAAAGAGGGAGAAACTGAGGCTTGCCTCTGAAGCACATTCACTAAGAATTAGAAAAACAGAGAAGGGTCACATGACCCTGCACCAGGACCACACGCAGGTTTGAAGTATCCTATATTGCTCTGGTATCACATAGCCCAGAAAGATAGTCAAGGTTAGCAGCAAGTAACTGGGTACTCCAGAATCATGCGAAAGAATTTTGAATGCTTCCAACATGAAGAAATGATGAGTGGTTGAAGTGACAGACATGTCAGTCACTACTCAGGTCTGATCATTATGTACATGTGCTGACATGCCACACTATAGCCCACAGATACATGTGATGCCTGTGAAAGAATAGAGTGTGTGTGTGTGTGTGTGTGTGTGTGTGTGTGTGTGTGTGTGTGTGTGTGTGTTTTATGGGCTGGGTAAACATGCTTGTAATTCAGGCCACTCAGCAGGCTGAAGTAGGAAGACCATGAGTTCAAGGTCAGCCTGGGTTACAGATCAAGACGCAGTCTCAAAAAAAAAAAAAAAAAAGTAAGTAAGAAAGTAAGACACGGTGGCGCACATCTTTTATCCCAGAACTTGGAAGGCAGAGGCAGGTGGATCTCTGTGAGTTCGAGGACAGCCTGGTCTACATAGTGAGTTCCAGACCACCCAAGGCTGCACAGAGGAACCCTGTCTCAAAACCAAACAAACAAAAAGACATGATCCCCCCAAGCACAGAAAGACGACCAGAACACAAGACTTCAGAACCTATCCTGAGGCTGCCCACTATTGCCTCCTCCAGCAGCCAGGGAGACACTCACCGTCTGTCAGGAGGATAATGGCGTGGCGGATTTCATGCCATGCAGAGCCTCCCATGCTCAGGCGCGCCATCAGGCTATTCATCATGAGGTAGACACTGTTCAGAGCCTCGTAAGTGTTAGTGCCAGAGGCGTTTTCATGATCTGAAATGTGCCAGAAGAAAAACCTTTTGAAAACAAAAACCAAACAATAAAAACCCTCTACCTGCCTCCCAGGATTGAGGAGATTGCTCTGTTTGAAAGACCACCAGAAATGCAAGTTGTCAGAGTGTCTGATAAACTCAGGTATTTTGAATGACTTTTCAAAACATTTTGGTTTTTCCACCTTAGAATGTCCATTACAGAAACAGAATGGTGCAGGTCTGTAATCCTAGCAATCAGGAGGCAGAAGCAGGAAGATCTTTGTGAGTTCGAGGCCAGCTTGGTTTACAGAACAAGTTCCAAGTCAGTCAAGGCTACACATGAAGACCTTGTCTCAAAAATTAGTTAATTAAAAAAAAAAATGGAAACACTCATTGAGTAATCCTCAATCTAAAACGACTACAAGTTCCCAAGATTTAAAGATGGAGCTTCCAAAGAGTTTGTGGTGTTTCAGCTGTTTGGTGGCACCCAGGCAGGTTTGACACAATGTGCAGATGGGTAATGACAGGGAGGGTACAGTGTTGAGCCACAAAAAGCAGAGCATATGCCAGCGGATCTAGAAGGAGCTAAAATCCTGTATGGTGCGTTTGAATATGGACTTGTAGTGTGTCACGGAAGGCTATGAGGTGTGGAAACTGGACCCAAGTGCTCTAAGAATGAACAAATGTGCTTTCTCTCTCTCTCTCTTTCCCCCCTTCTTCTCCTTCCCTTCCTCCCTCCATCCCTCCATTCCTCTGTTCCCGATAAGGGGTCTCATGTAGTCCAGGCTGGCCTCAATTTCCATAGGTAGCCACAGACGACCAGGGAAATGGGAATTATGTGGTGCTGGGCTAGAACCCAGGGCCTCCTGCGTGCTAGGCAAATCCACTACCAACTGAGCTACATCTTCAGGCCCCTCCCCTCTGGAATCTCTGCAGCTGCTTGGTCCAACTCCTACTCTCCACCTCACCCAGCAGATGAGAGTCAAACCTTTATAGCAGACTTTGTCCAGACTGCTGATCACCTCCACCACATTCTGGGATTTCTCACTCACCACCGACATGATGGTTTTGGGCTTGGAAGCGAAGGTAATGATGGCAACACTGACCTTGATCTCAAAGCTGAAGATCTGGAGAGGGTAGGGGAGAAGGGGGCAACCATTGCGAAACCGAACAAGAACAGGTCCGAGAGACACAGAGAGCCTGTGCTGAGCCTGACGGGCAAGACGCTTCGTAAGGAACTCGGCCTGAGGAAGCCAAGGAAATGACACATGCCACGTATGTGCTCCTGACAGACCCCACCTCATTTCACCCACACATCAGCTCAGTGGGGGTCCGTGATGAGAACGCCAACCTCACAGGGAAAGGACTGGAGTCTTGCTACTCCAGCCTGAACCGTGCCACTGACGAGAGGTACAGGGGGTGCTGGAGTCACTTAATTTTAAGCCCTAAGACAGTCTTCAGAACACGCACACAAATCCTCTTTAAAATGCAGCTGGGGGCAGGCTGGAGAGATGGGCTAGCAGCCAAGAGCTCTTGTCCCACCTGAGTTCGAATCCCAGAACACAGGTGGATGGCTCACCAATTCCTGTAATTTAACAAATGCCTGTAATTCCAGATCTAAGGTATCCAATGCCTGTACTCTATCCTCTCAGGGCACATGCACACATGTGGCACACACACACACACACACACACACACACACACACACTAAATAAATAAATAAATAAATAAATAAATAAATAAATAAATAAATAAGAAGAAAATAAAAATTAAAAATAATAAAAATGAAATAAGATGGAGCTGGGAGCTGGAAATAAAGACAAATCCATGTTAAGGCAAGAGGATCAAAGTTCAAGATCAGCTAGGCAGTGCTGATGTGTGCCTTTAATCCCAGCACTCAAGAGGCAGAGGCAGGTGGATCTCTATGAGTTCGAGGCCAGCCTGGTCTACAGAGTGAGTTCCAGGACAGCCAGGGCAGCACAGAGAAACCCTGTCTTGAAAAATAAACAACAACAAAAAAAGTTCAAAGTCATTGTGGACTACAAGAAAAGTCTTAAAACAAACAAACAAAATTAACTGAGGGTCTGGGGGTGTAGCTCAGTGGCAGAGCATGTCCTTGGTATGCATAAAGGTCTAGGTTCAATTCTTAGCAGAAAAAAAATAATATACTTGGAAGAAAAAACTATCTTTTTATATGAATTATTGTTAAATACACAACTTTAAAAAAAAAGTGTTGGGCCGGGTGTGGTGGTACGTGCCTTTGATCCTAGCCCTTGAGAGAGACAGGCTAATCTCTGTGAGTTTGAGGCTAGCCTGGTCTACATAGCGCATTCCAGGACAGCAGGGCTATGTAAAGAGAACCTGTCTCAAAAAATGTTTTCTTGTTGGTGCTTCCCCCATTCCAGTGTGCGTGTGTGAGCGTGTGCGTGTGTGAGCGTGTGTGTGTGTGTGTGTGTGTGTGTGTGTGTGTGTGTGTGCACCATGTTAGAGTCAGCCTCTGATCGTGTTTGCTCGGTGCTGAGAACTCCAGGGAAGCTGCCCTGACAGCATACAGCAGTTCTGCCCCTGCGCCCCCTCCCACTGGGTCACAAACATGCCTGTGGCATCTGACTTTTTTTTTTTTTTCTATTCAGATTCCAGAGATCTGAACTGAGGTTTGTACGGCAGGTGCCTTTACCCACTGAACCATTTTCCAAGTCCTTCGTCGGTCTCATGCGGTCCGAGGCTGGCCATGAACTCCTAAAATCCTCCTGTCTCTACCATTCCTGCCTTGAGGTATGAAATTACTGGCTTAACAACAAGAATATGGCTTAAAATTTTTGAAATTATTGGCTTTAAAAAATTATGATATTTCAACAGGAGTGCCAGGTTCTTCTGGCATGCCCCATAGGTTATCTGGATAACTCTCTCTGGAGACCACAGCTGTGGATGACGAATCCCTGAAAAGACAGAGCTGTACTTGGCCCCTGTGTGGTGTCTCCTGGCACCCAGTCCGGTGCCTCAGACACAGCAGGTGTTCCAAAACACGTATGGAATGAAGATATGATCATATACACTGAACTCATGGTTCTGGTGGCCTGGGAAGATTTCCAGAAGGAGGTGGGTTGAGTGGGATTCCGAGCAAGGAAGGAAAGCCACCAGGCCTGGGGAGGATTCTCACCCTGTCCACCATGAGGGAGGCGCTCTCCTTGAAGATCTCAAAGTCTTTTTCTGACACACTTTGAGATGCATCGAGCAGCAGATAGAGGTTCAGGTGACCTGAGCGCTGGATTTGGATTCTACGGCCCAGATTTTCTGAAGAAAACAAGAGACAAGGCATTTAGATGCCCACCCACCCTGTGCTACAACAAAGTCACCCAGCTCCCAGCACCCAGGCAGCTTGCCTCTCTCCTGCTCCATCAGGCCCCTTCTCTAGTACTCACCCGTCCTCTTCTGGATGGGATTGGTAGTTCCAAGCAGGTTGGTGAAGGAGGTGCCTAGGGCAGAGGCCACATCCTCAGGGAAGTCATAAGAGTATGGCTCTGTGGGAAGAGTCACATGAGGGCCAGCAGGACCAGACCTGGGTGTGCAGTCCCAGAAGAACACTGAGGATACTCACGTCGGCAGATGGGCTCTGTTCCACTCCACATCCCGTTGCTCTGGCACTCCCGCTCCGCAGAGCCAGTCAGCACCAGATTTGAGGAGGAGCATTGGTAACTGACCTTGTCCCCAAGGTCAAAGCGTGAGCCTGTCCGTACTGTGCCCACTGAGATGCCCGGGTTGGGGCAGTGGCCAGCTGCAAGTGAGCAAAGACAGGTAAACGGGGCCTGGAGATGTCTGCCCGGCTCAATGCCTCGTCCTTCATGCCACCCTCAAAGCCACCAACGGTTCCTTTAGATGCCAGAACCATCAGACTAGAGAACGGCTGGAGACCTTAAATAGCCCACAGCACTTGGAGTTCAAGACCTCAGCCACCCACTGGGGCACTGCAGGCCTAACCCAGGCATCACTTGGAGTTCATAAACCACGAGGTGATTGCCGCACACCATGAGAATGGTCGACCCTCAACCTAGAGGTGACTCCAGCTATAGGGGAGGGTGTGGAACAGGCAGAACTCTGTTTAAACAGCTGGAATGTCCACTGGGGAAACCTTGGGTAAAGCTGCAGTCTGTCAACTTATCATTCCAGAGGGCAAAGTCCGCAGAGACAGTTCCCCAAACCTCACTCTTTGTAGTCCCAAGTCAGACATCACTCAGATACTCAACAAGACAATAATACTTTATGATGCATTTATAGAATAGAATACCATACAATTAAAAAGAGAACCATGGACTCTTATGACAACATTCATCATTCTCAAAAACAAAGTACTAAACAGAGGAAAATGAGATGGGGCTGGAGACATGGCTCGGGGTTCGGAGCACTGGAAGCTCTCTCTATCAGAGGACCTGAGCTCAATTCCCGGCATCCACGTGGTGGCCCACAACCATGTGTAATGGCAGTTGCTGTAAGGCATCCAACGTCTCTGGCCTCCATGAGAATGCACACATGGTACATTCGCACACATATACATATAAATAAAAATACATTTTAAAGGAAGCCAGATTAAAAAAAGCACACCCCACATGATTCCATTTGTATGAAGTGTAGGAACAGGACAAGGCTGGCAAGGTGGCTCAGTGGGCAGAGCCACTTTCTACCAAACACAACACGCTGAGTTGATCCTGATATCAGGCCCTGTGAGTTGTCTTCTGACTGCCACACCCACGCCACGGCACGATCACGCTTCCCTCACACACATGTGATAAATAAGGAGATATTACGTAAAATAAAGCAAAGTAAAGAACAGGTAGACCTAGTTAGAAGTCGGAAAGGGGTTGACTTATGGAAGGAGACAAGACAAAGTCCTGCAGTGTGGGTGTATCCTCAAGTTAGGTGGCATTTCATAGGTGGATTCATGTATAAAAATCCATACTTTAGCCGGGTGGTGGCGGCGGCGGTGGCGGCGCACGCCTTTCATCCCAGCACTCGGGAGGCAGAGCCAGGCGGATCTCTGTGAGTTTGAGGCCAGCCTGGTCTCCAAAGCGAGTTCCAGGAAAGGCGCAAAGCTACACAGAGAAACCCTGTCTCAAAAAAACAAAAAACAAACAAACAAAAAAATCCATACTTTGGCCAAGCATTGCTGGCACATGACTTTAATCCCAGCACTTGGGAGACAGACGCAAGCAGATCTCTGTGAGTTTGAGGCCAGCCTGGGCTACAGAGTGAGTTCCAGGACAGCCAGGGCAGTTACACAGAGAAACCTTGTCTCAAAAAAAAAAAAAAAAAAAAAATTCATACTTTGGGCCAATGAGATGGTTTGTCAGATAAAGATAATGGTGCTGGTGCTTGATGACATGCCTCAGCATATAAGTTTCATCCCTGCTAGAGCCCAAATAGTAGGAGAGAACCAACTCCTGAAAGTTGTCCTACACACACACACACACACACACACATACACACACACACAAATGATTTTTTTTTTTTGTAACAAGGTCTCATTGTGAAGCCCTAACTGGCTTAGAATTCACTCTGTAGACCAAACTGGCCTCAAACTCTGAGATTCCCCTGTCTCTGTCTCCTAAGTGCTGGCATTAAAGGTGTGTGCAGCTGAACAAATACATTTTTTGTTTTGTTTTGTTTTTCGAGACAGGGTTTCTCTATGTAGCTTTGGCATCTTTCCTGGATCTCACTCAGTAGCCCAGGCTGGCCTCAAACTCACAGAGATCTGCCTGTCTCTGCCTCCCGAGTGCTGGGATTAAAGGTGTGCACCACCACCACCCGGCTATAAATACATATTTTTAATTTTCCTACTATGAAGTTTGGAGTATAGCTCAGTGGTAGAGTGCTTTGCCTGGTAATCCAGAAATCCTGGATCCCACCCCCAGTCTCACATACAAATTGCATATTTTAATACAGGGAGATTATGTGTCAAATTTAAAATAAATTGTATTTACGCTTGAATAAATGGCTATTTGGGAAAGACTCCAGCATGGGTAAGGTGTCACTGTCTGGGTAGCTGGGTGAGGGAGTGGCCCTGCTGCCTAGCGGACACCGCCTCCTGTGTGATGGCGAAGCTGGGTGTGGTGGTATGCACTGCGGTGGTCAAGGCAAGAGGATCAGGAGTTCATAGGCGGTCTGCATTTGAAGCCAGCCTGGGCTACTTGAGACCCTGTGTTTGAAAAACAAAGTGCTCCAGGGGATCCTGAGAGGCCCTCTTCTCCCCCAACACCACTCACAGGGCTGCGAAGTACTCAGGGATGCCAGGTTCCGGCAGCTATTCAGGGAAGCCATGACTCTGGGAAGACCCACGTGGCTGAGCCAGGGCCAGGGTCTCAGGGGGCCAACAGCTACCGGCAGCATCAGGTGAGCTCTTCCCACTGCCGTCCCTCTGGTCCCTCATTCCCTTGGATGCTGCTTAGTAATTCCAGCCGTTAACCCATCCGGCACTCTGCGATTCCTCTTTCTTACTTTTTTTTTTTTATTTTAACTTTTATTTTTATGAACATTGATGTAAACATGTCAGATCTCCTAGAACTGGAGTTACAGACAGTTGTGAGCCACCATGTGGTTGCTGGGAATTGAACTCAGGACCTCTGGAAGAGCAGCCAGTGCTCTTAACGGCTGAGCCATATCTCCAGCCCCGATTCCTCTTTCTTACTTTTTATCTTGTTTGGTTTTTCAAGACAGGGTTTCTCTGTGTAGCCCTGGCTGTCCTGAAACTCTCTCTGTAGACCAGGCTAGCCCCAAACTCACAATTTTTTTTTTAATTATTATTGTTTATGTGTGTGTCTATGTGGAGGCCACACAAGAGCATTGGATCCCCGGGAGCTGGGGTTACGGGCGGGTGTGAGCCTGATGCACTGGGAACGGAACTCCAACTGCTGAGCCATCTTGACAGGACCACTATTCCCATTTTACAAATGTGAAAACTGAGGCATGGGAAGGTATGTAACCTGTCCAGAGGCTGTCTAACTTAGAACAACTGGAGCCACACACCCAGCTCCAGAAGCTAGGCACCAAGCCCAACATGCAGCTCCCCATCTCTCACAGGTCTGGTCTGTGACACTCCATGGGGTTAAGGACAAAGTGTTGTCTTGAAGCCTTCAGAAAGGTGGACTGAGCAGGTTTGGTAGCTCATGCCTGTAATCTGAGCACTCTGGAGACTGAGATTGCAGTGAGTGCAAGGCCATCCTGGGCTACGTCCTGAGCCCCAGTTCAACCTGGGCTGGAGTGAGTCCCCGAATCAAAGAAAGGAAGGGAAGAAAGAGAAGGAGAAAGAGAGAAGTAGGGAGGAGGGAGGAAAGGGAGAAAAGAAAAGAAGAAGTTGAAGAGTATGTAGAGCCGCTGAGTCAGATGTGAAACCTCTCAGCAATTGCCTGGACAGGGCTCCGTGCGGGTCAGTGAAGCATGGCCCACAGACCTCAACCCACCCCAATCCAGGAAGATTACTGTGCCACCACCAACACCATGCTCCTGTCTCCACAAAAGCTTCTGGGGTTGCAGCCGCCCGTCCCCACCCCCAAGTAGCCCAACAGTAAGAGCACTTACCCCCACTGTCACACACAGCGGTCTCCCCATCCCACATGCCGTTGGGGCGACAGTATCGCACAGGTGAGCCCCGCAATGTGAAGCCATGCTCACACTGGAAACTCAGGTTGCCACCCACGGGGTGAGACCCCAGCCGGGGGGTGTATATGCCGTTCTCAAAGGAAGTCGGAGCTGGACAGCGAACAGCTGGAGGGAGAGAAGGCAGGCAAGGGCGAAGGACGGCTGACACCCAGCCTAGGCGTGGGGCGGGGCCTCCTGTTAGAACCTGAGACTGTCAACTGGTTGCAAAGATGTGGTAAGAGCCTGGTGTGGTGCAGCCGTAATCCCAGCACGTGGGCAGCTGAGGCAGAAGGGTCACGGAAGCTCAAGGCCCGCTGGGTTATTTGGTGAATTTAGGCCAGCCTGGACTATAACGAAACCCTGTATCAAAAACAAAATCAGGGAGTGCTGGAGAGATGGCTCAGAGGTTAAGAGCACTGACTTCCAGATGTCTTGAGTTCAATTCCCAGCAACCACATGGTGGCTCCCAACCATCTGTAATGAGATCTGGTGCCCTCTTCTGGCCTGCAGTCATACGTGCAGGCAGAACACTGGATACATAATAAATAAATAAATCTTAAAAAAAAAAAATCAGGTCAGGCGGTGGTGGCTCACCCTTTAATCCCAGCACTCAGAGGCAGAGGCAGGAAGATCTGTGAGTCTGAGGCCAGCTACACAGAGAAACCCTGTCTTGGTAAACCAAGAACAACAACAACAAAAAAAAATCAGAACAGTTGGGTGTGGTGGTAGTGCACACCTGTAAACCCAGTACTGGAGAGGCAGAAACTGGTAGATTAATTACTGTAAGTTTGGGTCCAGCCTGGGCTACAGAGAGACTCTGTCTCAAAGCCAAACATGATGGCTCATGCCTGTGAGGCCAGCACTTGAAAGGTGGGATTGGGAAGCAGGAGTTTAAGTCTATCCTCAATGAGTTCAAAACTCACCTTTGAAACCAAAACAGGTAGGGTTGGCAGGCTCAAAAACAAAAGTAATTAGTCAAAAAAGGGCTGGGAAAATTAGCTCAATAGAAGAGCGCTGGCCAAGAATGAGTAAGACCCTGACGTCCAATCACAGCACCAAAGAAAACTCAAAAAGGAGACTGAAACATAAGATTGCTGTCTTAGGCAATTGGTTGAATACTTCCAACTTAGAGCAGTTCAAGCCCATCTGACTGATGCGTAGCTGCCCCCCTCGAGGGCTGTGGTCACCCCAGTCTCTCATCAAGGACACTTGTGTCCAGGGTGCTCCAAGGCATTCAGCAACCATTTAGAATGGACAACAATCCTACAGTTAATTTTACCTAAAAAAAAAAAAAAAAATTGTCCTTACTAAGGACAGTGGACTTTTTCTGGGTTTGTTTGTTTGGTTTGGTTTTTGTGGTTTTCTGGGGGCCTTTGTTGGGGATGGCTGTTTGTTTTTTGGAGCTAGGGTCTCATTTTACAACCCTGGCTGGCCTAGAACACACTATGTAGACTAAGTTATCCTCAAACTTACAGAGATCCACCTGCCTCTGCCTCCCTCCCTCTGCCTCCCAAGGGCTGGAATTAAAGACATGAGTCACCACAACCGGCTTTTTCCTGTATTTTGAAAGCCTCTCTCTAACTAGTCCCTGGGAACCCCCTGCTAATAAGTCTGACACTGGTGGGCACTTCCCAAAGCCCAGAGGGACTCACCTTTGCAGATTGCTTTAACCCACCGAGGGGATCGCTGCAGCGTGGATCTTGGGGTCTGCCACTGCCCGTTGCTCTGGCATCGTCTCCAGGCCGGGGTTGGGTAGCTGCCCAGGGGGCAGGCGTAGGTGAGGAGGCTCCCAGGGGCCCAGCCATGGCTGAGGGTGAAAGTACCACGGGAGATATTGACATTCTGCGGACAGGAGAGCGCTGCCAGGCCTGTGGGTGTGGGAAAGGAAAAAACGGGCCAGATGAGAGCGGGGCGGCGAGAAGGGGCTGTCTCGGTCAGGTGTGGACTCGACCGAGCAGCACCTGCCACGCCCATAGGGCCCCGGTAGCCTTGTTCCTGCCTCCTACCTGGGCACAGCGGCAGCAGGCAGAGCAGAGCCAGCAGAGGGGCCATGGTGTCAGGACAGGAGAACCGAGAGCGAGAGCCAGGGGAGAGAAAAGGTCATCTGACTTCCCCGAAACCAGCGCGAGCTGAGCAGGCTGCCAGGGAATCCAAAGTCAAAAGGCGGGGAGTGGCGGAGGCGTCGGGGCAGGGTCCTAGGGGAGGAAAAGAGAAGACATGCCAGGGGTTAGGGGGTCAGCTTTGGGGGCAGAGCCTTTGCCCTGCCCCCAAATGAAGATTCCAGGACATCAGAGTCAATGGATTGTGCACACTGCTCCTAAGTGGGTACACACCCAACACACACACACACACACACACACAAGCACACACAAGCACACCTGGCCTTGTGTGGATCATGTTAAGCACACAAACCCACAAACTCTGTCAAACATTATATTTACAGTGTTTCATTTCCTTTTGGAGTTGGCCACATGGATCTGATCCCCTGGGCCCGGTGGGGATCACAGCTTCTGAGGAATCGAAACTAATCTTTTTAGAACTTCTTGGCATATGAGAAGATTCACATTCTTTCCTGGGTCTTTCCCTGAAAACAGGATAAAAAGAAAGTCAACAGTTACTTGCAAAGACAGGAAGAATGCTTAGAACATCTTTTTTTTTGAACATCCAACAGATAAAATTCCCAACTTGCAAAAAGAAAAAAAAATTAGGGGTTGGGTATTCAAAAGAATAACAGTATTTTTGAGTTTGAGATACACTTTTTAATTGAAAAAAAAGCTTTATTCATACAATATATTTTAATCTATTTTTCCCCTCTGAGACAGGGCCTCACGTAATCTAGACTGACTTAGAATTTGCTAAATAGCGGAAACTGTCCTTGAACTCCTGATCCTCCTGCTTCTGTCTCCCAAGGGTGGAGGTTACAAATACTGGCTACCACATAGGACACCCAGCCAGTTTGTTAGTTAGTTTGTTTTGAGACAGTCTTACTATGTAGCTGTGGCTGTCCTGGATCTCGCTGTGTAGACCAGGCTGGGGTTGAACTCACAGAGATCCACCTGCCTCTGCCTCCCGGGTGCTGGGATTAAAGGCCTGGGCCACTACATCCTGCCCAGCCATGGAGAATTCAAGGCGATGTGTTACCCTCTTTGTCCCTCATGTGCTTAGTTACTGTTCTTATAACTATAACAAGGCCAAGGCCAGCACCTTCCCATCTCCATCCCAAGAAAATCTGTCAGATCGGCAACAAAAATACCATTGGTTTCTATTTCTTCTGCTGTGTGTGTAGATGTAACCAACCGTCTTATTAAATAAGAAACACAGAACCAATGCAAAGAAGAAAGCCAAGAGATCAGAGCTAAGAGCCTTACCCGCCTGCTGCAGCTAGCCTCTTCAGCCAAGAGACCTCTCCGAAAGAGAGCTAGATTAAAGGCGTGTGTCTCCAATGCTGGCTGTATCCTTGACCATACAGAGATCTACCTAGCTCTGTCTACCAAGTGCTGGGATTAAAGGTGTGCACCACCAACGCCCAGCTTTTGCTATGGCTCTAATAGCTCTGACCCCTGGGCAACTTTATTTATTAACATCCAATTAAAATCACATTTCAGTACAAATAAAATACCACCATATGTGTGTGTGTGTGTATTTATGTGTGTGTGTGTGTATTTATGTGTGTGTGTGGGGGTGTGTGTGTATGTGTGTGCTTGTGTGTGTGTGTGTGTGTGTGTGTGTCATGTGCACATGTGTTTGTACCTCTGGAGATAAGAGGACAATCGTAGGTGTAACTCCTCAGGAACCTTCCACCTTTTGCTTGAGATGGGGCCTCTCACCGGGCCAGAACTTTGCCAAATAAACCAGACTAACTCACCAGCTTCACCCTGGGCTTCAAGGACCTGCCTGTCTGCTCCCAGCCGCACTGGGATCACAAGAGGGCAATGCAGCATCCAGACTTTTAATGCAGATTCTAAGGCATCCACACGGGGGTCCTCACACATCCAAGCGTTTTGCCAACCTAGTCTTCTATCTCTCCAGCCCCCATGTTCTTGAGACTGGGTTTCACACAGTCAGTGCTGGTCTCAAACTTCCTGCGTAGCAGAGGTTGGCCCTGAACTCCTGATCCTCCTGCCTCCACCTTCCAAGTGCTGGGGTTACTGCCACCTTGAGGAAGCTTTGCACACACTGATCTTGGAGCCTCAGAAAAGGACTATGTCTGGCTTCTGGTTCCTCCACGCCACCGTCCCCAGAGGCTGCCCTGTAAGCCTAGAGGAGAGGTTCCACACTGAGCCTTCTGACATTGTCCATTGTACCAGCTTCCCAAGGAGTAAACAAAAGGCTGAGAAGTGGGCTCTTGGGCCTCCCAAGAAGTAGAAGGTCTGTCCTGGACCTACTGTGAGGAGTCACATCCCTTTAGGACAACAATTGAAGCCCTGGAGTGTGCCCATCTGCACATCTATACTCTTCCTCCTTGCAGCCGGACCATTTGACCATTCCCGAGGGATCTCCACACTCCTGAGGGCTGGTGGGGCTCTTCTTACCTGTGGGGAAGGCTGCTGGGCATGACATAGTAACAAGGTGGTTGGTGGCCAGGGACCGGTCGGGAAAGGACAAGTGTTGCAACTGCCTTACCCACAAGCTCTGCTCTGGATTTAGCCTCGGTGAGAGGGGACCCAGCAGCTGCTCTACCTTTTCAATGACATACCTTCCCAAACGTGGAATGCAATGCTCCATCTCCTCCCCTGTCCCCAGAAACTGCTCTGGAGCTCCTGTCCTTGCCAGCTCCACCGCTTCACCCCACCAGGCCTGATAAGGTAGAGTCTCCAGATGGAGGGGACAGATATTTATGCTTTCTTTCCTTCGGGCACAAATGAGACGCTCTACTCCAGCAGAGTTTACCCCACTCCCAGCCCCAGATCAGTGTGGCGGAAGGAATTCAGTTTGGGGCTTAAGATGGCCAGGGCGCTCAGGCTTGGCTCAGCAGCACCTCAGTTATCTGTTTCATCAGGTGTCACACATGGGGATGAGGCCGTCGGGAAAGCACACTGAGAACAAAATGAGCAACCGAAGGGAGAGAATCAGGGGCTGTGGGGGTGCACGCCTATAATCCCAGCATTCAGGAGGCTGAAGAAAGAGAATTGCACGTTTGAGACCAGCTTAAGCTACTTAGTACTCCAGTCCAAAAAAGGAGAAGCCTCCCATAGTATCTGAAAGGGTAATGTGCTCACACACGGCCAACAAATGGTGCATGTGGACAGTGGAATACCACACGGCTTCTCAAATCCTGAGGTGCATCTGTGTAGAGCGGAATAACTCAAGACAGATAAAATATAGACACTAGATGACCTAGACAGTATGTATGGGACACTGACATTCAGACAAGGACAGCCTGGGAGATGGTAACTTTTCCTTTAGTTTGCTGTGGGTTTCGGTTGTTGCTGGTGATGGTAGTTTTGTGGTGCTGGGGATCTGGCGTAGGGCTTTGTACATGCTAGGCAAGTGCTTATCTCTGAGCTCTACCCCAGCCTCACATATGCTCTGTAAATGGGCAGAACTTTTCTGGGAACTGAATAGGAGAGTCACCTCAAGGAGAACTGGGGCTGGAAATGGGCTGAGGAGGGGGAGTTACACGAGTCTCCTGTCTTTTTGGCTCTGGTGTTTGTATGAGACAAGGTCTCTCATAGCCCATGTTGGACCCAAATTCTCTACGTAGCCCTGAGTGCTGGGATTACAGCGGGTACCACCATGCCTGATGTATGTGACCCAGGGTGGGACCCAGGACTTCCTAGGCCAGTGCTCTAACAACCTAGCCACATCCTCAATCCTATGTAAACATCTTGTTGGTTTGTTTTTGTTTTTGAAATGAGGTCTCTCTTTGTAGTGCTGGATGGTCTAGAACTTGCTGTATAGACCAGGCTGGTCTCTAACTCACAGAGCTCTGTCTCCTGAAAACTAGAATTAAAGGCATCAGCCACCATGCCCAGCTAGTGTATTGTTTTGGCTTTGAGATTTATTTTTTGTTGGATGGGCCTGGTGGCGCACGCCTTTAGTCTCAGCACAGACAGAGACAGGGGGATCTCTGTGAGTTCGAGGCCAGCCTGGGCTACCAAGTGAGTTCCAGGAGAGGCGCAAAGCTACACAGAGAAACCCTGTCTTGAAAAAAACAAAACAAAACAAAACAAAACAAAAAACAACAACAACAAAAAAAAAGAACCAGGGAAGGGCGAGGGGACACATGCTTTTCGTCACAGGGAAGGCAGAGCTCTGTGAGTTCAAATCCAGCCAGGTCTACATAGGGACAGTAGGGACTGAGGAGTTCAGGTGACAGTGAACTGGAGGCCCGGCAGAGGTTGGTGTGGGGTCTAACAGGGATGTATGAACTGGTTATCAGGGCACCCAGCGTGGGAGTCAAGCAGGCTGCTTATCAGTTCTCCCAGTTCCTGCCTTCCAGGCACATGACAGAATCAAATGTCTGAGCCTTGCTCAAGTTCGTCCCAGCCAAGTGGCTTTAGATGATGACAGAGAGGTGTGGTCCAACACATCGTCTATTGTTACTTCTAAGCAGGAGTCCTCCATCAGCTGAATGAGACGACTTACACGGTGATTCCCGCACTCAGGAGACAGAGGCAGGAGGATTGCATACATTCCAAGCCAATCTAACCTACATTTACCAGGCCAGTCAGCACTACATAGTGAGACCCTGTCTCAAACAAACAAACAAAAATGTGCTGGATTGCCAATGTAATGTTCCCAGAGGCCTCTCCTCGCCCCCCCCTTTCTTCTTTATCACTCAGTCAGGAGATGAACAGGGCTTCCTGTGTGTTACCAGCCCTCTACCACTGAGCCACAACTACTAATGTGTTTGTTCACATATTGGTTGTTTGAGACTGGGGCTCAAGCCATCGGGCAGCAGGATATAAGCCGAGGATGGCCTTGAATGCCTCCTCCTCCTGCCTGAGGCCCCCAAGTGCTGGAATTGCACACACGGTCCATCAGGCCTTGTGTGTATGTGCGTGTAAAATTTTTTAAAAGTTATTTCTTTAGATGAGATCTCCTGGGTAAACTGGGGGTGAGGGGGTTCCCTAGGAGGAAGGGGATGGGGGATGGGAACATGAGATATCATGATCGGGATGGTCGAGTTGGGGGAGGGATGGAGAGGGAGAGCAATGAAAGACATATCTTGATAGAGATTAGGGAGAAACCTGGTGCCAGGGAAACTCCCAGGAATCCACAAGGATGATGCCAGCTAAGACTCCTAGTAATAGTGGGGAGGGTGTCTGAACTGGCTTTCCTCCTGCAATTAGACTGGTGAATACCCTAATTGTCATCAGAGAGCCTTTATCCAGGAACTAATGGAAGCAGATGCAGAGATCCACAGCCAAGCACTGGCCGAGGTCCAGGAGTCCAGTTGAAGAGAGGAAGGAGAGATTCTATAAGCCAGGGGGGGTCAAGATCATGGGGTGAAACCCACAGACATGGCTGACCCAAGCTCATTGGAGCTCATGGACTCTAGACTAACCACTAGGGAGCCTGCATGGGACCAACCTAGGCCTCTGCGTGTGGGTGACAGTTGTGTAGCTTGGTCTGTTTGTGGGGCCCCTGCAGTGGGACCAGGATCTGTCCCTGGCACATGAGCTGGCTCTTCGGAACCTTTTCCCTGTGGGGAGGAGCTTGGTCCTGCCTCAACTTGGTATGCCATGCTTGATTGCCCCTTTCTGAGGAGTGGATGAGGGGGGAAGGGGGGTAGGAAGGAAGTGGGGGGAGGGAACAGGAGGAGAGGAGGGAGAGGACACTGTGGTTGGTATGTAAAACAAATTAAAACTTTTAATAATAAAAAGTTATTTCTTTTATTTGTGGGTTATAATTACATCTCTTCTCCCTCAAAACCCTGTCCTGTGCTCCTCCATCTTCCTTGCTCACTTTCAAACTCATGGTCTCTTTTCCCATTAGTGGTTATTACACACATACAACAGATATATGCGTGTGTGTTGTGTATACACATACATGTGTATACCACATACACACCTAAACGCATAAGTACTACCTGCTCAGTCTGCATACTGTTACCTGCATACCTGTTTTCAGTGTGACCACTTGGTATTGGATGACCGATTGATGCGCTCTTCCCTGGGAAAGACTATTTCTCCTGTGGCTCTTTGTGTAGGGTTGAGGCTCACGGGCTTTCTCCCAGCCACTTTGGTCTGTCATCCTTGTTCAGCTCATGTTTAGGCGGTCACGTTGGCAAGACATCAAGGGGTGTAGCGTCTGACTTTCCTAGAAAACACAATCTCATAGCAGGTTCACTGGCCCTCTGGTCTACTCTTCATCCCCTCTTCCCAGTGTTCCCTGAGCCTTAGGTGCAGCTTGCAGTATACATGCATCCACTGGGAGCGGGCGCCATAAATCTGCATTTTGATTGGTTGTGGCCTCTGTAATGGCCTCTGTCTGTTGCAAAGAGAACTTTCCTTGATGAGGGGTGAGGACTACAGTTATCTGTGGGCACAAGGACGATATTTAGATGAAGTTAGGGGCTGTGCTGGCTTTGTAAGGTGGTCATAGGTTCTCCATGACTTCACGAGCTGTGGGTAGTTGGCCAGGCCACCACTACTTGCTGTGGGATGTTCTGTATGTCAAGTGTGTTGCTAATTAGTCAATAAATAAAACACTGATTGGCCATTGGCTAGGCAGGAAGTGTAGGCGGGACAAGGAGGAGAATAAAGCTGGGAAGTGGAAGGCTGAGTCAGAGAGACACTGCCAGCCACCATGATGACAAGCAGCATGTGAAGATGCCGGTAAGCCACGAGCCATGTGGCAAGGTATAGATTTATGGAAATGGATTAATTTAAGATATAAGAATAGTTAGCAAGAAGCCTGCCACGGCCATACAGTTTGAAACCAATATAAGTCTCTGTGTTTACTTGGTCAGGTCTGAGAGGCTGTGGGACTGGCAGGTGAGAGAGATTTGTCCTGACTGTGGGTCAGGCAGGAAAACTCAAGCTACAACTACTAGGCATGATTTCCCTCTCGTTGAGTGGGCACCAGGCCACTCAATACCATCTTCTTTTTGTTACATTTACTTATTTTTTTGTATTTATTTATTAAAGATTTATTTATTACATATAGTGTTCTAACTGCATGTATGCCTGCAGGCCAGAAGAGGGCAGCAGATCTCATTAGAGATGGTTGTCAGCCACTATGTGGATGCTGGAATTGAACTCAGAACCTTTGGAAGAGCAGCCAGTGCTCTTAACCGCTGAGCTATCTCTCCAGCCCTTGTATTTATTTATTTATTTATTTATTTATTTATTTATTTATTTATTTATTTATTTATTTATTTATTTATTTATTTATTTATTTATGGGGAGCACATACCATGATGTGCATGTGGAGGTCACAGGACTTGTGGAAATTTGTTCTCTCCTTCCCCCATAGGGATCCCAGGGTTTGAACTCAGGCTGAATGTCAAGTGCCTTTACCCAACAAGCCTTCTCCATAGTCCTAGTAATCTTGTGTAATTTTTTTTTTTTTTTTTTTTTTTTTTTTTTTTTTTTTGGTTGAGACAGGGTTTCTCTGTGTAGCTTTGGAGCCTGTCCTGGATCTCACTCTGTAGACCAGGCTGGCCTCGAACTCACAGAGATCCACCTGGCTCTGCCTCTCGAGTGCTGGGATTAAAGGTGTGCACCACCAATGCCTGGCCAGTGCCCTTAACATTTAACTGCTGATCCATCTATCCAGCTAAAACACTGTTATCGTGTGTGTGTGTGTGTGTGTGTGTGTGTGTGTGTGTGTGTGTGTGTGTGTTGCGGGGGTATGGGCACCATGGCAGGAGAAGGGAGGTCAACTTCCAGGGATTGGTTCTCTCCTCCCACCAACCGCTCTTCCTGAGCCATATCCTAGCATCCTCTTTGAATGAAGCCATTTTGGACCTGGGTCTCCCGACTCACTGTAATGACCAGAGTCATATTCACCACTGACTCAACCAACAGAGGGAGTCAGCAGAACACAGCTGCTGCGGTGGAGCGCTGAGACCACCGTGACTGCTTCTGCTGCATTACTACTTAGCCACTGGTCTAGGCAGTGCCTATGAGCAGAGGGTGGCCCCGGAGCACCACGTATGTTAGGGAAGCGTGGGTGGAAAGGGAGCCCCACTGATGTAGAACACGATGGAAAACATTCCCTACCACAGGCACGAAAGAAATCAATTCAGCGGTGTGTCAGACAAGGAGTCATTTGACTAGAGGAACATTTCGGAAGCAGGAGTCAGGGATGAGGGTGAGGGGCTGCGAGATATCTGAGAAGAAGACACCAGGGCCGACAGCCACAGACACAGGGAGAAGGACCAGACCCATGTTGAGGCATCCATCTTGCGACTGTGAGACTCTCATGTCACACTGTCCTTTGGTCACCTGATCCTTGGTGGGCATCTTCTGCAAACATGTCTTACAGGGGCTGGAGAGATGGCTCAGAAGTTAAGAGCACTGACTGCTCTTCCAGAGGTCCTGAGTTCAATTCCCAGCAACCACATGGTGGCTCACAACCATCTGTAATGAGATCTGGTGCCCTCTTCTGACCTGCAGTCATACATGCTGTATACGTAATAAATAAATAAATCTTTAAAAAAAAAAATGTGTCTTACCGTCCTCATCCCACGTGCTTCAGCTCAGTGTTGGCACACAGGAGGTGAACATGAAGTTGATAGACAGCATGTCTGGTCTACCCATCTTAAGCTTGTAGTCTAAGATGAAGCCCTCATTACCCAAACCCACATTTCCAGAGATGAGAAAGACAGGATATTAAACTTTACAGGCCTGGTTTGGTGACACCTTTGATCGCAGCACTCGGGAGGCAGAGGCAGGAGAATCTCTGAGCCTGGTCTATATAGCTTATTCCAGGACAGCCAGGACTACATGGAGAGAATCTGTCTCAAAAACCAAACAAATAAATAAACTTTACAAACTCTCATTTTAAAAAACATTTTATTTTTAGCCGGGCGGTGGTGGCGCACGCCTGTAATCCCAGCACTCAGGAGGCAGAGGCAGGTGGATCTCTGTGAGTTCAAGGCCAGCCTGGTCTACAGAGCTAGTCCAGGACAGGTTCCAAAGCTACACAGAAAAACCCTGTCTCAAAAAACAAAACAAACAAACACCAAAAACAAACAACAGCAACAACAACAAAAACCCAACATTTTATTTTTAATTACACATATATGTGTGTGGGAGGGAGTGTAATGTGCACGTGAGTACAGGTACCTTCAGAGGCCAGAAGAGGGCGCTGGAGCCCCTGGAGCTGCAGTTATGGTCAATGATGAGCTCCCCACACCGGTGCTAAGAAAGGAATACCAGTCCTTTTCATCACTGAACCTACTCCAGTCCCCAGACTTTCCTTCTTTTGTATGTCTGCTTTGAGACAGGGTCTCTACACAGCCCTGGCTGCTCTAGAACTCACTATGTAGACTAAGCTGTCCTCAGACTCACAGAGATCTGCCTTTCGCTCCCAAGCACTGAGATTAAAGGTGTGGGCCAGCACGCCCCCTCCAAACTCTCATACTTTTTTTGTGTGTGTGTGGCGGGGGAATTTCAAGACAGGGTTTCTCTGTGTAGCACTGGCTGTTCTTGAACTCTCTCTGTAGACGAGGCTGGACTTGAACTCAGAGATCTGCTTGCCTCTGCCTTCTGAGTGCTGGGATTAAAGGCGTGCGCCACCACTGTCCTTCTTAACAGTTTTTCCTATTACTGCTCAGTGAAATACAAACTCTTCTTTTTTAATTTCTTCCTTCCTTTCTTTCTTAATGTAACAGTGTTCTGTCTGCATGTGTTCCTGCAGGCCAGAAGAGGGCACCAGATCTCACTACAGATGGTTGGGAGCCACCATTTGGGTGCTGGGAACTGAACTCAGGACCCCTGGAAGAGTAGCCAGTGCTCTTAACCGCTGAGGCATCTCTCCAGGCCCCTTTTTACTTTCTTAAAGATTTATTTTATTTTATGTGTATGAGTGTTTTGTTTGGTGTGTGTGTGTGTGTGTGTGTGTGTGTGTGTGTGTTGTGGCCTGGTGCCTGCAGAGGTCAGAAGAGGGTGTTAGATCTTCTGGAACTGGGGTTAAGAATGGTTGTGAGCCAATGTGTGGGTTCTGGGAAATGCACTGGGGTCCTCGGCCAGGACAAGTGCTCTCAACAGCTGAGCCACCTCTCCAGACCCATGTGTGATCCTTTTGAGAAGTTCAGTAAGGAAAAGATGAGATAGAAAAACAGAAATTTTAAATAAAAATTATTTTAAAGTATCATAGTTGCTGGATGGTGATGGGGCACGCCTTTAATCAGGGCGTTTAGGAGGCAGAAACAGGCAGACCTCTGAGTTTGAGGCCAGCCTTGTCTACAGAGCAAGTTCCAGGACAGCCAGAGCTACACAGAGAAACCCTGTCATAAAAAAAAATAAAGAAGAAAAAAAAAAAATGAAAAGAAAGAAAATGTCACCGTCTATTTCCCATGAACCAAAGAGAAAGGGCGTTACCACAGATCCTTTGTCTATCCGGTGTATGTCAGGCTCCCCAGAACCTTCTACAGCCTGGTGAGCATTCAGGGCCTTCAGTTCAAAGATAAAGACGCCCTGATTCAGAGAATGAAGTAATTTGCCCAAGGGCTTTCTCTCGTGCAGTAGACGGTGAATATGGCTTTAAACAAGGTGTACCAGACACAAAAGCCGGCACTGTCCCTAAACCCACATGGCCTGGGTGCAAAGTGAGCTGGGTGAAGACACAAAAGTCAGAGAACTTTAAACGGAAAATCAAAGACCACGGCTAACGCACCTCTTCGCTTCGCCGCTCTCTGCGGCTTCTCTGGAAACAGCATCCCTTGGGTTTGGGTATTCAGTTCAAGTCAGGAATGAACTTTGGGCGGATGCTGGACCAGCTGACAGTGAATGACTTCAACAGCCAGTCATTTATTGCCTGACTTTTATTTGCAAAACACAGTCCCTAACGTAATTCCTATAATCAAGAAGTTACAGTCTTTGGGGGTGTGGGGGGAGATATTGAACACATTAGGTTGCAAGCGGTTTCATGTCCTCAGAATTGAGAAGTTTCCTGGAGGTGTAATAAACAAACATACTCTGCAGGCAACAGTGGCATCTGCCCAAGGACCTTGGTAGTTTGGAAAGCCACTGTGGGTATTTGGGGTGCACAGCAGCACTGGGGTGGGGCTAGTCTTTATGACGTGCCGGTAGCCTTTAAGCCGGTGGCCATGTCAGAGGATCAGCATGTGGCAATTAACGTTCTGGTGTCTCCCCACCAGGAGGAAAATCCCGGATGGGTGATTCTCGGATAGGCAAGGCCCTGAGGCCACAGACTGCAGAATGTCTTCTGCTTCTGCTGTGCTTTCACATGTTTGCTGCTGCCATCCTTCTCTAGTGTCTGGCATGGTGTGAATGGGTGTGGGAGATCCACACTGCCTGTAATGAAGTGTGTTTAATCTCATGGATACATCCTGTTCTACTGGGCATTTTTATGTTGTTCGATATTCTAAAAGTCTTATAATAAAGAAAAACCCAGGTGCAAATATTGGGGTAAATGCTGAAAGATCAGAGAGACAAAGGAACAAGCCACTGCCACGTCTTACCTCACCAACTCCATGAATCCTCTTACTGAATGTCTCGGAGTCCTTAGCCGAAAGGGTTTCCTCAGCCGAAAAGGCTGTTAGTTCCTGTCTCCTCACGCCTTATATACCCTTCTCCACCCAGCCATCACTTTTTTCCTAGTGCTGGGATTAAAGCCATGTGACTCACAAGTATTGTGATTAAAGGTGTGTGCCACCACTGCCTGGTTCTGTTTCTCTCCTAGACTGGGTCAATCTCATGTTGTCCAGGGTGGCTTTGAACTCACAGAGATCCAGATGGATCTCTGCCTCCCGAATGCTAGGATTAAGGGTGTGTGCCACCACTGCCTGGCCTCTAAGTTTTATCTAGTGTCTGGTTCTGTTCTCTGATCTTCAGGCAAATTTTATAGGGTACACAATATATCACCACATTTTTACCCATAGATTATTATGAAGATGATTCCTTCCTAATTTGTACTGTCTGATTCATAATAATAATGTTAGTTTATAGAGTTTTAATGATTGAAAAATAAAATGAAGTGTCACACAGCTAAAAACATGAGTTTCTGTTGAGGAGCCATGTAGATATGGCTTAGGTAATGATTAAGAAAAACAGTTGAGTCCCAGTAGCCCAGCTAGTTTAAATTCTTCTAATCTTAATGTTGGGAGAGGTGTTCACAGGTTTTGGTGCATCATAACTGAAACAAAGCTTGAAAAATAACTTAAAGTTAGACTAAGATGTTTTTAAATAGCTTTGAGGTGAAAAACCCAAGAAGAGAATCTAAAGTTTTAGAAAGGCACAGAGTTGAGTGAGGAACTCTTTAAGGTCAGGGAACAAGAACAAAGCAGCCCAGTTATCATTAGCTGACGTGCTTTTCTTGCTGAGATTGGTTGATGACCAAAGGTGATTGGTTCCTTATACCCATTTCTACCCTCAATCTTCCGATATAAAAAAACTATTGATGAGTTATGTACCTAAAGATTTAAAGTAGAGCTGACTGATTCATTTTCATATATAAAAGTTTAGATTTGTGATTACTTTAAGATTCCTTATAACTCCAGGTGTGGTGGCGCACGCCTTTAATCCCAGCACTCGGGAGGCAGAGCCAGCAGATATCTGTGAGTTCAAGGCCAGCCTGGTCTACAGAGTGAGTTCCAGGACAGCCAAAGATACACAGACAAACCCTGTCTCAAAAAAACAAAAACAAAAACAACAACAACAAAAAACATTCCTTATAAGATTATCTTTCAAGATAAGTAATAAAAATGATTGGTTCTATTTTTGTAACCGCAAAACGCAGCCTGCCAGTAAAAGAATATCTTGCTTGTTTACACACTATTAATCTATAACAAGTTGCTTGGGTATGAATGTACGTGGGTTTTTGGGATAATTTGTTTTTCACCTGTAATACATAAAATGTTTAATCATGTAAGGGATGTGGAAAACATGCTGTTTTTTTGTTTGTTTGTCTTTTTCCCAGAGCTGAGGACCGAACCCAGGGCCTTGTGCTTGCTAGGCAAGCGCTCTACCACTGAGCTAAATCCCCAACCCCATGGTTTTTATTTGTATCCATTGTAATCATTCACTTGAAAAACAGACTGTAACCACATTGTAATCTCTATATTGCCTGAAAGATTTTGCAGGGATATATGAGCTGTAAGTGAAGTAATAGAGTTAAAATGGGCTAGAAGGAAAACATCAAGAATAAAGAGAGTTAGAAGGAAATCATCAAGAATGAGAGAAGGAAATCATCAGGAAAATAGAGAACGCAAAAGAAGAATTAAAAAGGGGTCTGAAGGAAACCATCAAGAGAGTGTGTGAGTGTCTTTTCCCTTAGCCCTCTCAGATAAAAGTTACAGGATTCCTTTTGAACCCTGTGCTGCTGGAGGCTGACACACACACCCCCCCCCAAGCATCGAAAAAGACAGGTGTCCATAAAGTACTCACACTGAAGTTGTGGAGAACGCAACTGAGTTTGGGAGCGACAATGAAAGCCAAGTGCCGGGCACAGGGGGCGTCTGGGGCCGGGGAGTATCTCCCTGGAGGAGAGGCTGTGGAACGGAAGGGATGTGTGCAGGGAAAGAGTAAAGATGGATGTAAAGTAAAAATAACTGCATAATATGCAGGATTAGTCCAGGGTTAATTACACGGTGGAGGTGCATCAATCTCCCACAGTACGAATGGAGATCTTGGCCTTGGCAAGAAGTTGGAATGGATGAAATAGAAAGGGGATGAGTTTAAGTAACTGTTCTGAAGCGAGGCAAGCTGGGAGCGCCGGCTTTGTGGAAAGTGAAATTTACGTTTTAGATCAGGAGGACTCCAGCAGACACTAGCTTCAAGAGACTCGGACAAGTCTGGAAGTGTGGCCAGAGGAACTGTGCACACATCCAGCGGAGGATGCACCCGTGGGCAGCAGCGATCCACGGCTCGGCAGGCCACCAGCAGGTCGGAGGCCCTGGGAGGTGCCGGCTCGGCACAGCTGGGCGGGCGGGAGCGACGCCTGGCTCTGGAGCAGGTGGCCGCGCAGATTGCGCAGCTCCCGGGGAGCGCGCGCGCTGGGGGGGCGCGGGGCGGGCGGGGCGAGCGGGGGCGCGCAGGGGCGCGGGGGGGGGGTGCTCTGGGAGCCGGGGGCGGGCCGAGCGCGCGGGCCTTGGCACGCACGCGCAGATGGTCCGCGGGCCCCAGAGGCTGAGAGGAGGGGGAGCGTGAAAGGGGGGGGTTGTGTGGAGCGTATTTCCGCTCTGGCGGACAAATAATCCTGGCCAAAGGGGAGGCACGACTGTCCAGCCCTTTAACCGCGTGGGGGTGCCGGGGAGGAAAGGGGGGTCGGAGGGGGGGAGCCCTGCTCCTTTAATTCCCTCCCCTCTTCCTCCTCCCCGAGTCCTCGCGGACGCTGCGCGGCGCGCGGGGCCTCGGCACACTCGGCGAAACTGCCCCCGCCCCTCCCCCTCCCGCCCACGCGGAGCCGGCCCGCGCGCGCGCCCCGTGCGCCCCCGCGCCTGCGCGCTGCCCAGGCCCTGCCCGAGTGTGGGGGGAGCCGTTGGCCCCGGGGGGGTGGGGGACCAAGGGGGAAAATCAGCACGCGGAACCGGGCCAGGTGAGAGGAGCGTGCACCCAGGGTCGTGAGTCTGTGGGGGGGCGTGCCACGGCGGTCTGCGCGTGGGAGGGGGGCGTGCACGACCTGTCCGGGCGGCGGGAGGACGTGAACAGGGGGACTCACGGCAGCGCGGCCCGGGCTAGAGGCGAGGCGGGTGAGGAGAGCCTGCAAGTGGGGGCCCCCCAGAGCGCAATCCCCGGATTTTTTTTTTTCTTACCCCCACCCACTCCTTTCTCCATTCTCCCATGGGCGCGCGGGCCGCGGGACTGGGGGGTGTGGACGCCGCTGCCCCGCCCCCGGGAACCACGCCTCCCTCCGCGGAGGGACCGCGCCTCCTCGGAATTGGGGAAACTGAGGGAGGCGCGCCGAGGCCGGGGAGGTGGGGATGAGGGGTCTGGAGCCTTGGCTCGCGACAGCCGGAGACCTTTGTCTCTGACCGGTTTCCTTCCCACCCAGGGCAGTCCACTCCCGCCACAATGGCCTCTGGGGTGGAAGTCTTGCGTTTCCAGCTGCCTGGCCACGAGGCCGCTACGTTGCGGAACATGAACCAGCTCCGTGCGGAGGAGCGGTTCTGCGATGTGACCATCGTGGCCGACAGCCTCAAATTCCGTGGCCACAAGGTCATCCTGGCCGCCTGCTCTCCGTTCCTCCGGGACCAGTTCTTGCTGAACCCCAGCTCGGAGCTGCAGGTCTCGCTGATGCACAGCGCACGCATTGTGGCGGACCTGCTCCTCTCGTGCTACACGGGCGCCCTGGAGTTCGCAGTCAGGGACATCGTGAACTACCTGACGGCTGCCTCCTACCTGCAAATGGAGCACGTGGTGGAGAAATGCCGGAACGCCCTCAGCCAGTTCATTGAGCCCAAAATAGGCCTCAAAGAGGATGGGGTCAGCGAGGCTAGCCTCGTGAGCAGTGTCAGTGCTACCAAATCCCTCCTCCCTCCAGCCAGGACCCCAAAGCCAGCCCCCAAACCTCCACCCCCGCCTCCTCTGCCTCCTCCGCTCCTGCGACCCGTGAAGCTGGAGTTTCCTCTGGATGAGGACCTAGAGCTGAAGGCGGAGGACGAGGACGAGGATGAGGATGAGGATGTTTCTGACATCTGCATTGTCAAGGTGGAGTCTGCGCTCGAAGTGGCACACAGGCTCAAACCCCCTGGAGGCCTAGCAGGGGGTCTGGGTATTGGGGCCTCTGTGAGCAGCCACTTGGGGGAGCTGGCCCAGAGTAGCGTGGCCCCCAACACTGTAGCCCCACCGCAAGGTGTGGTGAAGGCCTGCTACAGCCTGTCTGAGGACGCCGAAGGGGAAGGCCTGTTGTTGATCCCAGGAGGCCGGGCCAGTGTGGGGGCCACCTCGGGCCTAGTGGAAGCGGCAGCGGTGGCCATGGCTGCCCGGGGGGCGGGGGGCAGTCTAGGGGCAGGGGGCAGCCGGGGACCCCTGCCTGGGGGCTTCTCAAGTGGAAACCCTTTAAAGAACATCAAATGCACCAAATGCCCGGAAGTGTTCCAGGGTGTGGAGAAGCTGGTCTTCCACATGCGTGCACAACATTTCATCTTCATGTGCCCGCGCTGTGGCAAGCAGTTCAACCACAGCAGCAACCTTAACCGCCACATGAACGTGCACCGTGGCGTCAAGTCGCACTCGTGTGGGATCTGTGGCAAGTGCTTCACGCAGAAGTCCACGCTGCACGATCACCTCAACCTGCACTCGGGAGCGCGGCCCTATCGATGCTCCTACTGTGACGTGCGATTCGCCCACAAGCCAGCCATCAGGCGGCATCTCAAGGAGCAACATGGCAAAACGACAGCCGAGAACGTGCTGGAGGCAGGCGTGGCGGAGATCAACGTCCTCATCCGTTGATGGGCCGGGAGGCTGGGGGTTCCTGGGCCCCGGGAGGATTGGGGGGCGGGGTTCTGGGGCAGGCACACATCTGGAGGGAGGAAGATTGGAGAGAAGACCTTGCCTCAAAGAGCAGAAGAAAAACGAAAATGGAGCCGGAGACAGGGTTGACAAGGCTGAGGGAATGTGGGGTCCCAAAGAAAGGTTTCTTTTTTTCAAGGTGCACGAACAGTGTGGAGGGAGGGGAAAGCAAAGGCTGAGAGTGTGGAGAACAGCTCTTTCCTGGCTGAAGTTGTCTGGGGGGAGATTTGGGTTCCTTGAGGTGGGGTGGGGGTGGGGACTGTGGGGGATTGGCAGGATGCAGTTTTCTTGCTCCTGTTTAGAGTAGATGACAGGGAAAAGGGAGTTGTAGGGGGAGACAGGTTTGAAGTCCCAGAAGAGGAAGGGGAGGAGGTTCTTGCATGCTGGGGAAGTGGGGCAGTAGGTCCAAGGCTCACCGAAAATGACAAAATGTCATGTGCCAGGTAAGAGAAAAGGGTGGGCAGCCTGGGTAGGTGAGGGACATGGGGGTACAATAGCAAGAACAGTGGATAGTGAAGGGGTGGGGGGCAGGGCACTTAGGAAAAAGAACACAAGGAAGGCTGTTGGGGGAGGGAGAGGAGTAGAGACTTATACAGTATTTTTTAAGAAATCGTATTTTTTAGGATTTTTTCTGGAGTTTGGGGTTTTAGTTTTTCTTTGTTTTCCACAAAATAAAAAACAGAACAAAACATTTTTTTTCTTTATATTCTGGCAACTGCATGTGTATGACTGACTACCCACTGTAGACAGCCTCTCCCAGAGCTAACAACTACATTCCCGTGCCAAAAGGAGCCCAGCCTCTGGCAGGGACTAGGGCCATGCCAGGGAGCTCCTCTGGTCGGGAACAAGCCCTCCTCCAGCTGGGCAACCTCAACACCTAGGTGGAACTCTTATCACACAAGTGATTGGCAGTCCTGGTGAGGACATACTGTGTGGTTTGGGCGGCCAGTGCACCCACTGAGATGGCAGGCAGACGTCTGTGTCCAACATTTTTGTCTGGCCATCGGTTCGTGTTTTAAGGAAAGCTGAATGATCGGCTAAACTTATGTGCGAGTGCCTGGAAGACTACAATTCCCAGAAAGCTCTGAAAAGTTCTTATCCAAAGAGAACTACAGTTCCCATAAGACTCTGAATTGGCCTCGGGCCCGCTAACATAACTACCTGCCAGTCCAGTACTGCGTGTGAAACCACACAGGTAGTTCCAAACTTCAGGCAGGACATAACGCCCAAGGGGAATGCGGCCCTGACTAGTGTCGGGGCGGTGTACTTTGCCGGTGTACCATTCACTCTTAAGCCGTCCGCTGGACCCTGACCCCCGACTGAGAAGTGTGGGGCAAAAATGGTTACAGTCTATAGAACGTAGTCACCCTTGAGGCCGCTGCGTTTAGTTCGCATCTCTAGTGCACGTCGTGGCGTAATTGGCCTGGAATGCACGGAAGACATTTGCCCTCAGTCTTCAGAAGGACACTGACCCAGAAGTAGAGGTGTCTTCCACGAGTCTGTCGCCTTCTTGTGCACTAGAAGGACGAATCTGAAACTAAGGCCCAGCCTTTTCTAGCTGGTGGCTCAGAACCAGAAAGACACACACAGCAGCTGCAGAGGCTCGGGCTTCACGTGTTACCCAAACCGGGCGGGGACAGGGAAGCCACAGCCCAGACGTGCCTCACCCGTGGTTCCCTGCAGAGCCCAGGCTGGGAGTGAAGGCCCTCTCCCCTGTAGCCCCTAGTTCTGGACCTCCGAGGCCACTCTGGGGGGCAAAAATGGCCCAAAGGCCCGCAGCGGCTCCTTTAAGGCGTCTTCTCGCCCTCCCTCCTTGTCCACGTGACCCGGGGCGGCCGCGCGCCGGCTCGGCCCCCCGCGCAAGCGGCGATGGCGGCGGCGGCGGGAGCTGCTGCGGCGGCGGCCGCCGAGGTGCGGAAGGGGAGGGGGAGAGGCGGGTGCATGCCCGCGCGCGCGCCCGGGGGAAGCGCGCACTCGTGCAATGCTCCGGGGGTGCAACGGGGCCGGGGGGCCCGAGCCGAACTTGCAGCAAACCAGGGGGCCAACACCGGGGGCGGATGAGGGGACCAGGGGGTGGGAGGTGGGGGGAGTGGGCGCCGAGTCGCGCGTGCCACCGCCCGCTGCCCCTGCGTGGGCGGTGGGCGCCGCGACCCCGGGAGCACGCGCGAGGGGCGCGAGGGGCCGTCCGCCGGGCTGGGGCGCAGCGGGCGTTGCAGGGGTTGGTGGCCGGGGTCCCCGCGGCCTGGGGGACAAAGGGGGAGCGGCGCGTGCAGCCGGGAGGAGGGGGCGGGGCCGGGGCGCGGAGGCCCCGCCCCCTCCCCCTCCTCTGCTCCCGGCCCCAGAGATGCGGGGTCTGCCGAGAGGGAGGGGGCTGATGCGGGCCCGGGGGCGGGGGCGTGCGGCCCCCACGGGCGGCCGCGGCCGCGGCAGGGGGGGCGCCCACCGAGGACGAGGTAGGCCCCGGAGCCTGCTCTCGCTGCCCAGGGCCCAGGCGTCCTGGGCCCCCCAGCTGCCTGCGGGGCTGACGGGCCCTCCGGTCCCTTGTCTCCCCTCCCAGGGGGAGGCCCCCGCGGAGATGGGGGCGCTGCTGCTGGAGAAGGAGCCCAGAGGAGCCCCCGAGAGAGGTGAGTGTGGCCGAAGCAGGCCCGGCCGGACCTCCACCCTCCCCACCCCCCACCCGGATCCCCGCAGCCTGAGGCCCTGAACTTTTTCTTTTCCCCCGACAGTTCATGGTTCTTTGGGGGACACCTCTCCTAGTGAGGAGACCCTTCCCAAGGCCGACCCCGACTCCATGGAGCCTGCTGGTCCCTCCTCTCCGGCCTCTGTCACTGTCACCGTCGGCGATGAGGGGGCTGACACCCCTGTAGGGGCCACACCACTCATTGGGGATGAACCCGAGAACCTGGAGGGAGATGGGGGCCGAATCCTGCTGGGTGAGAGGCTGGGGGGAGAGGGAGAGGGGGCGTAAAAGGACCTTCTGCCGGCTTGCTCACCCTGCACCCTGCCTGCTTGCCTCTTTTCTAGGCCATGCCACAAAGTCATTCCCCTCTTCCCCCAGCAAGGGGGGCGCCTGTCCCAGTCGGGCCAAAATGTCAATGACTGGGGCAGGGAAGTCGCCCCCCTCGGTCCAGAGTTTGGCCATGAGGCTGCTGAGCATGCCCGGGGCCCAGGGAGCTGCCGCTGCCGGGCCTGAACCCCCTCCGGCTGCGACTACCGGCCAGGAGGGGCAGCCCAAAGTACACCGAGCCCGGAAAACCATGTCCAAACCAGGCAACGGTCAGGTGAGAAGGTGGGAGTTGGTGGAGAGAATGGGGGATCTCTGGATGGGCCTTTTTTTAAATTTTGTTTTTGTTGTTGGGTTGTTTTTTCATTTTTTTCCCCTCCCCTTCCGGGATTTAGCCTTCGGCCTCTTGTATTCAGATTTTTTTTTCGAATTTACCAATAGGCTACCAAGTGTCAGATGTGGGGCTGGGCTTGATCCGTGACTAGAGTAATTGCAGGCTTCCTGGAGTTTGTGTCCTTGGGGGAGGGGTGGCCAGCGGAGGAGACTGACAGATGTAGAGTTAATTATATAGTTATTGTCCTAATTACTCTTAGCAAAATCACTTTGCAGGCTCAGCCTTCCTCCTTTCTACCTCTGAGCGGGTCCCTAGGGAACTTTTCCCGTCCGTTCTTTGAGCCCACTCTTAGCCGGCCTAAAGTTTTTGCCGGGAACCCTCCCCTGGGAAGGCCACATGCGTGACCGACCGAATGGGAGTGGCAGGGCCCGAGAATCCAGTTACGACAAGGTTGAAAAGGTGTGGTGTCTAGGTGTGGTTTGTGTAGCCTTAGTCTGGGTCTTGTTTTGTTGTTTTGGGAGGTTTTATTGTTGTTTGGGGTGGTTGGTTATTTTTATTTGTGTGTGTGTGTGAGTAAAAGTGTAACAAGGTCTCAACTGTATTGCGCTGGCTGGCCTCGCCAGCCTCGCACTTACTATGTAGATCAGACTGGCCTTTGCCTCACAGAGGTGCGACTTGCTCTGCCTCCCACCTGGCTTTTTATCTTATTTTTGTCTTTGAGGTGGCCTCAGATAGTATAGGTTCTCTGAAGTTGCTGTGATACCCAGGGTTTAGTTTAGAACCACCCCACCCAGCTGCTGCTTCTCAGTTCTTTTTTCAGACTGTTTCTTACTGTGTTATTTTACCTGCATGTATGTCTGTTTACCACTTTGTGTGCCTGGTGCCCTCCGAGGCTGGGAGAGGGCAGTGGATCCTCTGGAGCTGGAGTTTGAAGCGGTTGTGAGCCACATGTAGGAGCTAGGAACTGAACCCAGGTCTTCCACAGGAGCAGGAAGTGCTCTTAACCACTGAGCCATCTCTCCAACCCCGCTGTTTTCTGTTTCTCAGAAAGTGATTACCTCACCAGAATGTAATTATTCTTCTCTGGTACAAAGTCCATGTTTGCTCAAGCCCCTCATATAAAATTATGAGGTAGAGGCCAAGTGGACCTCGTGAGTTCTAGGCCAGCCAAGCAGTCAATATTTGCATATGACTTACACATAGCTTCCTTGTAGTTTAGGTCTGTTATAGGTGGTGAGTTAATGTGATTACTACATCAGTAGTTTTTTTTCTTTTTTGGGGGGTGCGGGGTTTGAGACAAGGTTTCTCTGTGTAGTTTTGGTGCCTGTCCTGGATCTCGCTCTGTAGACCAGGCTGGCCTTGAACTCACAGAGATCCACCTGCCTCTGCCTCCCCAGTGCTGGGATTAAAGGCGTGTGCCACCGCCGCCCTGCTACATCAGTAGTATTTAAGACTGGTGTAGACACAATTTTTTAAATTGTACTTAAGTGTGTATATGCAATGGGGGGGGCAGTGGAGGACAGAGGACATCTTTGTGGAGCCTGATCTTCCACTTTTTCTTTCTTTTTTTTTTTTTTTTTTTATTTGGTTTTGAGACAGGGTTTCTCTGTGTGGCCCTGGCTGTCCTGGAACTCGCTGTGTAGACCAGGCTGGCCTTGAACTCACAGAGATCCGCCTGCCTATGCCTGCCGAGTGCGTTCGCCACCGCCCGGCTCCTTCCACTTTTTTGTGGGGTCCAGGAATCCGCCTCAGCTGTAGAGTTTACGCAGCAGACCTCCCTGCCCACTGAGTCATTTCCATGGCCTGCAGTTTTCTTGTTACTTGTTTTTGTTTTTTCGGGACAGTTTTTGGGTGTTGTTGCTCTGCCACTCAGGAGATGCTAGTGGTTGAGAGTACTTAAATAGATCTTGCAGAGGACTCCGGTTCGGATGCCGACATCGTGTGGCAGCCCACAGCCACCTTCAGTTTCAGGGATTTAATGCCATCTTCTGGCCTTCACACATTGAGCACATAAACTCACAGAGATGTGTAGATAAGTAATAAATAGATACTATTTTAGCTCCACATCGGAGACCTGTGGGTTTCTTTCTTTCTTTTTTTTGGTTTTTCGAGACAAGGTTTCTCTGAGTAGCTTTGCGCCTTTCCTGGACCTTGCTCTGTAGCCCAGGCTGGCCTTGAACTCACAAAGATCCGCCTGGCTCTGCCTCCCGAGTGCTGGGATTAAAGGCGTGCGCCACTACCGCCCGGCACCTGTGGGTTTCTGTTCACATTTTCTTCCTATATCCACCAACTGATTTTTTTATTACTAATTTCAGCTGGCAGTGGCGATACATACCTTTAATCCCAGCATTTGGGAGGTAGAATCAGGAAGAGCTCTGAGAGTTTTGGGACAGCCTGATGTACACAGGGAAGTCCAGGCCAGCCAGGGCTGGATACCCTGCGATTTGTGACGCCTGTCTCAAACAACAACAAAAATAGGAAACTTTGGGAGTCAGTTCTCTCCTCTCGCTATCTGGGTCTCGAGGACTGAATTCAGCTGGTCAGGCTAGGCTGCAGACACCGGTAACTGCTGATCAGTCTTGCTGGCTTCAGGGAGCATTGTGGAGCTGTGCCCAACCATAGCTCTCCCGCCAGGGCTCTAGGCTGGTGGAGGCAGAATGGTAATTTAATTTGGTAACGTGCTTATTTCATTAGCGCAGTGCCCTCAGGTTTCCTCCAGCCTGTATACGCCCAGATTTCCTTTTTGTTGGTGTTTGGTGATTTGTTTTTGAGACAGGGTCTCACTTTGAGGCTCTGGCTGGCCTGGAGCTCACAGAGTGCTGGGATTAAAGGTGTGCGCCACCACACCAGGCCCCCAGGTTTCCTTCTGACTGAAAGTCCTTCCTTCATGCTCCAGCCTCCAGTCCCCGAGAAGCGGCCCCCTGAAGTGCAGCATTTCCGCATGAGTGATGACATGCACTCCCTGGGGAAGGTGACCTCAGGTTAGCCACCCCTGCTCCTCTCCATACACACTCCCTGTGGCTTGGTGTGTTCTGTCCCAGGGCTTAGAGCTCTGTCCTCGCTGTTCTGTCTTTCCAGATGTGGCCAAAAGGAGGAAGCTGAACTCTGGCAGCCTGGTGAGCTGAAGAGGAAGGCCTGGGGGCGGGTGGGAGGAGTGGAGTGGGGGCCAGTCCAGTAGCCCCAGACTTTCAACCTTTTTCTAGTCGGAGGACTTTGGCTCTGCCCGGGCCTCAGGAGATGTGACCCTGGAAAAAGGAGAGCCCAGGCCCCTGGAAGAGTGGGAGACGGTGGTGGGCGATGATTTCAGCCTCTACTATGACTCTTACTCTGTGGATGAGCGAGTGGATTCTGACAGCAAGGTGAGCTGGCACGACCGGCCCTCTGCTTCCCTGTCCAGTCTTATTCTTTCTCTTTAATCAGAACACTCACTAATCCTCCGCCCTGTGTGGTCTGCAACCATTTCTTCATCCCCCATCTCGTCCCTGCCCCTCTCTGTCCAACATGGCCTCCCTGCTCGGTGGTGGCTCATTTGTTTCCTTTCTGGGTAACTTACTCATTATTTTGATGGTGTTGTAGTGTGTTTTGCTTTGTTTTGTTAGTTTTGTTTTTGTTTGACAGGGTCTCACCATGTGGCCCTTACTGGAAAACCAAGCTAATGTCAAACTCCTAGAAACCTGCCTGCCTCTGCCTCTGCCTCTGCCTCTTCAGTGTTGGGAGGAAAGAGGACAGCTTGTGGGGCGTGGTTCTCTGCTTCCATGTAGGCCCCGGGGGTTTTGTCTCTTACGTGGGTTTGAGTTTTTAAGAATATTTCCCCGGTGTTTGAGGTTGCAGCTAGGGCTTGGCAAGCGCGGTACTTGGATCTACATCACCAGACAAGCTCTGATGTGCAGGAGCACTTGGCTTTTCTCTGTGAAGCCTGGGGATCGAGCTTGGACCCCGACATCAGAGCAGCAGTCACTTTACCCCATTCCTCTTTTATTTTTTTCTGTTTTTTGGGGTTTTTAAGATAGGATTTCTCTGTAGCCCTGGCTGTCCTGGAACTCACTCTGTAGACCAGGCTGGCCTCAAACTCAGAGATCCACCTGCTCTGCCTCCCTAGTGCTGGGATTAAAGGGATGCTGGGGGGGGGGGGGGAGTTGGAGGGTTGAGACAGAGTTTCACTTTGTAGCCTGGGCTGGCCTTGAACTTCAATTTCACCTGCCTCTGCCCCCACCCCCACCCCCAGGACTGGGATTACAGGAGCTTGTTGCCACTCATGAAAGGATTTTCTCCCTAATTACCTATTGAAAGCAAGTCAGTTTTACAGGACTCTCACCCTTGGCTCAGTGGGGGCCGAATTCCTCCAACCTTGTTCGCTTGTGAATGATTAAGCTGTTCATAGTCCAGAAGCGGATTCCCCTCTAGTTCTTAGCTGTTTGTCTCAGGATGCAATCTCATGTACCCTTGGATGCCCTGAGACCAGCGTCACGGACTGTTGCAAGCTACCATTTGGGCGCTGGGAACTGAACCCAGGTGCTCTTTGAGAGCAAAGGTGCTCTTAACTGCTGAGCCATCTCTCCAGCCCCTGAGCTTCTGATCCTCCTGCCTCATGTCTCCCACGTGCTTGTCCTACAGGCGAATGCTGCCACATCTGGAGCTTCTGGGGTTTTTTTGTTTGTTTGTTCGTTTTCAAGAAAACTTGGAAGTGGGTACTGGTGCCTCCTCCCCTCCCCTGTCATTGGAAGCTGTGTAGGATGTTTGGTCATTTCTTAGTGTTAAATGTTGACACCCTCCTCCAGAGGCAGAGGTAGTTGGATCTCTTGAGTTCCAGGCCAGTCAGGACTACCCAGTGAGACCCTGTCTCCAAACAAACAAAAAGAAGACATTGGGCCTGTGGTTTCCGGTGACGGCCGCCTGTCCCCTTCGTTAGAGAACAACTCATTAGCTTCTTATGTTTTGGTTTTGTCGCCTTGGGTAGTCGCGTCTGTCTGTGTTTCATGAAACCGGCCTTTTTACTGCTGTGTAGTATTCTGTGCCTGTTTTTATCCAGCCCGATCTGCCTCCTGCCCTCATCACCTCCAGAGAGGGGGAGGTGACCTTATGGGGCCTTTGGATTCACTGTGTCTTGCTCTCGAAGGAGATGGGTGCAGTTGGCGGCTGTTTTTCAGCCTGATTTTCCTCTTTCAGTCTGAAGTTGAAGCTTTAACTGAACAACTGAGTGAAGAGGAGGAGGAGGAAGAAGAGGAGGAGGAGGAAGAAGAGGAGGAGGAAGAGGAGGAGGAGGAAGAGGAGGAGGATGAGGAGTCAGGCAACCAATCTGACAGGGTACGGGCAGACACTGGCTTCCCTGGAGGAGTGGAGAGCTGTTGGGAGTCAGAGCAGAGTTCCTGAGTCTTGCTCCTCCACAGAGTGGCTCCAGCGGCCGGCGCAAGACCAAGAAGAAGTGGCGGAAAGACAGCCCGTGGGTGAAGCCATCTAGGAAGAGGCGGAAGCGGGAGCCTCCGAGGGCCAAGGAGCCGAGAGGTAAGAGGGCTCCTCTGCCCTTGGGTCCCCTCCTCCGGCCCCAGAGAGTAGTACGCGCTCGGATGCTCATGCATGCTCGCCGTGGACCGCATGTGCGCACGCGCCCAGGCCCCGCGAGCTCCCACTCTCACTCTCTCTGTCTCTGTGTCAGGAGTGAATGGTGTGGGCTCCTCAGGGCCCAGTGAGTACATGGAGGTCCCTCTGGGGTCCCTGGAGCTGCCCAGCGAGGGGACCCTCTCCCCCAACCACGCTGGTAATTAATTGCCAACTGCCGGGGCAGGGAGCCACTAGGGGTGCCCGTGGGGGTGGAGGGAAATCCTGCCAGAGCTGGGGTGTTCAGTCCAGGCTTTGGGGTTCTAGAATGTGGAGGGGCGGCTGGGTGGGAAGGAGAGGACCCTTCCAAGGGGTGAGGAGCAAGGCCTGCATCATCTCCATTTCTTCCTGTCCAAGGGGTGTCCAATGACACGTCTTCACTGGAGACGGAGCGCGGGTTTGAGGAGCTGCCCCTCTGCAGCTGCCGCATGGAGGCACCCAAGATAGACCGCATTAGTGAGAGAGCGGGACACAAGTGCATGGCCACGGAAAGTGTGGATGGAGAGGTGGGTCTGAGGTGCTGGCTGGGGAGGCTAGGGAGAGTGAACCTGGGCCCTGGCCTCACCGATCCGCCCTCACCCTCCTTCTCCCCAGTTGTCGGGTTGCAATGCCGCCATCCTCAAGCGGGAGACCATGCGGCCTTCTAGTCGAGTGGCGCTGATGGTACTCTGTGAGGCCCACCGTGCCCGCATGGTCAAGCACCATTGCTGCCCAGGCTGCGGCTACTTCTGCACAGCGGTGCGTGAGTTACCACCAGGGTAGGTGGGTGGCCTAATGCAGGAGAGGGCTCAGACTCACTGCCCTCCCTCTCTCCCCAGGGTACCTTCCTGGAATGCCACCCTGACTTCCGAGTCGCCCACCGCTTCCATAAGGCCTGTGTGTCCCAGCTCAATGGGATGGTCTTCTGTCCCCACTGTGGAGAGGATGCTTCGGAGGCCCAGGAGGTGACCATTCCCCGGGGCGATGGGGGAACCCCTCCGGCTGGCGCGGCAGCTCCTGCCCCGATACCCCTGGCACAAGATGCCCCAGGGCGAGCAGATACCTCCCAGCCCAGGTACTGGCCTCTCCCTCCCCTGGCCCCCTGCCCCGTTTTCCATCTTATCTCCCCTGCCCCCAAACCTCAGAACCTTCTCCCACAGTGCGCGAATGCGAGGGCATGGAGAGCCCCGGCGCCCGCCCTGTGATCCCCTGACAGACACCATCGACAGCTCAGGGCCTTCACTAACCCTGCCTAACGGGGGCAGCCTCTCAGCTGTGGGTCTGCCCCCAGGGCCGGGCCGTGAAGCCCTGGAGAAGGCCTTGGTCATTCAGGAGTCAGAGAGGTAAGTTGGTGCTGTTTTCAGGGTATCAGTCAGGACTGGGCCAGAGAAGCAGGTGCTGATGTTGGTGCTCAAATCTGAACAGCCCACCTTCTCGCCCTGCATCCCCCGACAGGCGGAAGAAGCTCCGATTCCACCCACGGCAGCTGTACCTGTCAGTGAAGCAGGGGGAGCTACAGAAGGTGATCCTTATGCTGCGTGAGTGCCATATCCCACCCCAGGAACCGAGGACTTGGTACAGTGGGAAGGTCACATGACCCTTAGTGATGGCGAAGTGGTGGCCTGCTGGTGCTGAGTTCAGTGGTCATATGCATAACTCACGTGAGCTTGCCCAGCATGGGCCGAGTGCCTCCTCCAGTGCAGGGTGGGACTGAGTGGCCAGCACAGCTTGCCCAGCAGGGAATCCTGGGAAGCCTCCCTGGAGGTAGTGGTGCCCCACTCCTTCACTTACCCTTTGTCTCTTCCGGCCCTGCAGTAGACAACCTGGACCCCAACTTCCAGAGTGACCAGCAGAGCAAGCGCACACCCCTGCACGCAGCCGCGCAGAAGGGGTCCGTGGAGATCTGTCATGTGCTGCTGCAGGTCAGGCGTGCGGACCACACACACACACACACACACACACACACACACACACACACACCTCACTGTCCAGCTCTCTCCCCCTCCCCAGCACCCTTTCCCTGGTACCAGCTCTCCTGCCCCTCCTCACAGGCAGGAGCCAACATCAATGCCGTGGATAAGCAACAACGCACGCCGCTGATGGAGGCCGTGGTGAACAACCACCTCGAGGTGGCGCGGTACATGGTGCAGCTGGGTGGCTGTGTCTACAGCAAGGTGAAGGAGCTGGAGGGCAGTGGTGCAGGGCAGTGGGAGGGAGGGAGGGAGGGAGGGAGGAAGGGAGGGAGGGAGGACTGGGGTGGGGGCCAACTGAAGGGCTCACTGGCTCACGTCTCCCTCAGGAAGAAGATGGCTCCACCTGTCTCCATCATGCAGCCAAAATTGGGAACTTGGAGATGGTTAGCCTGCTGCTGAGCACAGGGCAAGTGGACGTCAATGCGCAGGTCAGTAGCCTGGCCGCGCCTCCCATGCACAGGTCCCTGGGCGTTCGTCCCCCTCGGTCCTCTCCCTGATTGCTGACCTGCTCCCACCGCCTCCCACTCCTTATGCTGGTTCCCTTCAGTCCTGTCTGTGGTTCGTGGAACTCTGAGTTCCTCCCTTTATCTCTGAAAGTGTCCAGTGAGGTCCCCTGTGGGTGTGTGGGAGTGCGCTTCTGGGTACTACCCCATTCTGTGGCCTCAGCTGTCCCCGAGGAAGTGCTCCTGAGCTCTTTGCTAGCCAGCAAGGCTGGGTCCTCATTCTTTTCTTCCCCCCTCAGGACAGTGGGGGCTGGACGCCCATCATCTGGGCAGCCGAGCACAAGCACATTGACGTGATCCGGATGCTGCTGACCCGGGGTGCCGACGTCACCCTCACTGACAACGTGAGGGACACTCTCCAGCACTGAGGGCTAGTGGTGGCGGGTAGCTGTGGGACCGCTGTGCAAAGTGCAGACTGAATTCACGGACACCATTTCTGCCCCGCCCCTCCACAGGAGGAAAACATCTGCCTGCACTGGGCCTCCTTCACGGGCAGCGCTGCCATTGCCGAGGTCCTCCTGAACGCCCGGTGCGACCTCCATGCCGTCAACTACCACGGGGACACACCACTACACATCGCTGCCAGGGAGAGCTACCATGACTGTGTGCTGTAAGCGCCAGCTTCCCCAGGCCCTGGCGCCCACACCCGCTGCCCAGGCTCTGACCCGGGCCTGGGCTTTCTGTCACTCCTCAGGCTGTTCCTGTCTCGTGGAGCTAACCCTGAGCTTCGGAACAAGGAAGGAGACACAGCCTGGGATCTGACCCCAGAGCGTTCCGACGTATGGTTTGCACTGCAGCTCAACCGCAAGCTTAGGCTCGGGGTGGGGAACCGGGCTGTCCGCACCGAGAAGATCATCTGCCGGTAAGTGCGACCCCAGCACCCCTGACCACTGCCGCCACCTCGAACTGTCAGCCCCAGAGTCCCTCAGAGGCACAGGATGCCCCAGAATTGCTAGAATCCTCTTGCCAGTAGGGCAGATGGAAATGAAGGACTGTGCCAGGGAGACCCTCGGTGGGTAAGGGAGCCTGCTGCCAAACTAACACACTGATTTCAGTCCGTGGACCCACATGATAGCTGGAGAAAACCAGTTCCTCCAAGTTGTCCTGACACACACAGACACACACACACACACACACACACACACACACACACACAGCATGACGCACTCAACACACAATTGAAAAAATATAAAAGCAGGGCGTGGTGGCCCACACCTTTAATCCCAGCACTCAGGAGGCAGAAACAGCTGATCTTTATGAATGAGGCCAGCCTGGTTTGTGTCTATATACTGAGTTCCGGGCCAACTGGGATCACCTTAACTTAAAGAAGGAAAAAAAAAAGAGAGAGGAAAAAGATAAAGAAAGAAAAAAGAAAGAGAAAAACGTGTCCCAACCCCTGGAGGTGGCTGAGGCAGGAGGACTGTGAGTTCGAGGCCAGATACCCAAAACTTTGAGAATTTCAAGTCGGGCGGTGGTGGCCCACACCTTTGATCCAAGCACTGGGGAGGCAGAGGCAGGCGGATCTCTGAGTTTGAGGCTGTCCTGGTCTACAGAGTGAGTTCCAGGACAACCAGAGCTACACAGAGAAACCCTATCTTGGAAAAAACAGACAAACCAAACACCAAGAATTTCAGATGGGAACTGGGTGTCACCTGCAGCCCTCCAGTTCTCAAGGCTGAGGCAGGAAGACCTACCTTTTAAGCCTTCAAGTTGGAGAGCAGCCTTTGTAACATAAGAGACTCAGACTTAAAAAAGGAAAAAGAAGATTTAAAAAAAAACCAAAAAAACCAACCAAGGCCAGTCTGAGGTGGCTGACAGTACTTGCCATATAGACCGCTGGGTTCAAGTCCTAGAGCCCACTGGAGGAGAGAACTACCTCCTGAAGGTTGTCTTCTGACCATCATATGTAAGCTGTATCATGTGTATGCCACACACACGTACATATGTACATACGGATGTAATAAGATTTAAACTGGAAATTTTGAAGCCAGTGTGGTGTAGACCTTTAATTCCAACACTGGGGAGGTAGAGGCAGGCTGGTTGGTCTCCGAGTTCCAGGACTAGATGGTAAGACACGGCCTCAAAGAAGTAGGTGGAAGAGCACTGAAGCGGTGACTTCTGTTTTGTTTTGTTTTTCACTCAAGACAGGGTTTCTCTATGCAGTTTTGATGCCTGTCCTGGATCTTCTTCTGTAGACCAGGCTGGCCTCGAACTCACAGAGATCTGCCTGCCTCTGCCTCCCAAGTGTTAGGATGTAAGGTGTGTGCCACCACACCTAGAAAGGGCTGGTGACCTTTAATGGCAGCAGAGACAGGCAGGTGGGTCTCTGAGCTCCAGGGTAGCCAGGGGTACCTACATATGAAACCCTGTCAAAAAAAAAAAAAAAAAAAGAGGGGCCCGGAGAGATGGCTCAGTGGTTAAGAGTACTAGCTGCTCTTGCAGAGGACCTGGCTTCAGTTCCCAGCCCCCACATGGTAGCTACAACCGTCTGTAAATTCCACAGGATCCAGGCCTCCTTCTGACCTCTCTGGGCACCAAGCATGCATGTGGTACACTTATGTGCAGGTGAAATATTCATCCACACAAAATAAATCTTAATTTTTTTTTTTAGATGAACAGATTCTTAAGCTTATAATACAAGTGTGTTCTGTGCAAGCTGAGTGTGGTGGTGCATGCCTATAATCTCAGCATCACAGGAGGCTGAGGCAGGATAATTTCATGTTTGAGGCTGGCCTGGGCCCTGTAGCAACACTGTCTCCAGTTAAAATGTAAAAGGCCCCAGTCTAGCATGGTTGGCATATGCCTGTAGCCAGCACTTGAAGCTGGAGGCAGGAGCATTAAGAGTTCAAGTCGGGCCGGGCGGTGGTGGCGCACGCCTTTAATCCCAGCACTCGGGAGGCAGAGCCAGGTGGATCTCTGTGAGTTCGAGGCCAGCCTGGGCTACCAAGTGAGTTCCAGGAGAGGCGCAAAGCTACACAGAGAAACCCTGTCTCGAAAAACAAAAAAAAAAAAAAGAGTTCAAGTCATTTTCAATTGTATTGCAAGTTGAGGCCAGTCTAGGCTGTATAATGCTGTGTCTCACAAGGAGGGGTGGGGCGCAGAAGGAGCTGGAAACATAATTCAGTAGTAGAACATTTATTTGTCTCACATGCTAGTTCATATGTGCTATTGGGCTCAATCCCTAGTCTCACCAAAAAAAAAAAAAAAAGGTGCAATATTTGGGACATAATTATTCAGGTTATTCCTTATTAATCTAAAATCAGTGTTTTCCTTTGTATCTATCATTTTGTGGTTTTTTTTTTTTTTTTGGTTTTTTTTTTTGGTTTTTTTTTTTGGTTTTTTTTGAGACAGGGTTTCTCTGTGCACCTTTGCGCCTTTCCTGGAACTCACTTGGTAGCCCAGGCTGGCCTCGAACTCACAGAGATCCGCCTGGCTCTGCCTCCCGAGTGCTGGGATTAAAGGCGTGTGCCACCACCGCCCGGCTCATTTTGTGTTTTAAGACTGTCTTGCTATGTAGCGCTGGCTGGCCTTGAACTCACAGAAATCCACCTGCCTCTGCTTCCAGAGTGCTGGGATTGAAGGCGCCACCACACCAGCCAGTACCTATTCTGTCTGCCATCCTTCCTCCTTATGTCCGAGGAACTCCAGCACGGCCCCTCAGAAATACTCTGGCCCTGCCTTAGCTTTATCTGTCCTTTCTGCAGGGATGTAGCTAGAGGCTATGAGAATGTGCCCATCCCCTGCGTCAATGGTGTGGATGGCGAGCCGTGCCCAGAGGATTATAAGTACATCTCCGAGAACTGTGAGACATCCACGATGAACATTGACCGGAACATCACTCACCTGCAGGTGAGTCACGGGTCCCAGGTGTCCGCAGAGACACTTAGCAGCGCTGAGCAAAATTAGACCACCTGGCTGAGGGAGCAGGAGCTGAAAGGAACCTGTTGTAGGGCCACATCCATACCGGGGAACATGGAGACCCCCCCCCCCATTAGAACATGGAGATTTCCCCTCACCCATCACCAACTGCTGTCCTGAAACATGGACCCGTGGTTGAGGGGGAGAAAGCATTGGCAGCTGAGAGCAGGGTGAAGCCCACTCACACTGACTCTGCCCCACCCAGCACTGCACATGTGTGGACGACTGCTCCAGCTCCAACTGTCTGTGTGGCCAGCTCAGCATCCGCTGTTGGTATGACAAGGTGCGTGTCCCTCATCTGGCCAGGTCTGTCTGGCCGCTCCCACTAGGAGCCAGAACCCTGCTCTGGTGGGGGAAGAGACACAGGGTGCGGCAGGAAGTTCTGGGACCCTGCCAGGAATGCAATGGGCCTCTGCTCAGCTGTGTGCAAATGGACTCTGATGCCCGCCTGCCTGCACACTTCCTGGTCTCTGACCTCAACCTGTAGACTCTCTGCACCCCTCTCCCCTGCTCTGGGCTGGGGTCAGAGTGGAGTTTCCTGTGGAGTCCTCTGGGTCCCGGGCAGCTGAAACCACTGTCCCCCTCCCTCCGCACCCCAGGACGGGCGGCTGCTTCAGGAGTTTAACAAGATCGAACCCCCCCTGATCTTTGAGTGTAACCAGGCATGCTCCTGCTGGAGAAGCTGCAAGAACCGCGTGGTGCAGAGCGGCATCAAGTGAGGCGCCCGCCCCGGCACCCTGCCTCACCTCCGCCTCCCATCCCCTGGGGCGCTTCCAGGTGTCCCACACTCAGTATGACCCCCCTCTCCACCTCTAGGGTGCGGCTGCAGCTCTACCGTACAGCCAAGATGGGCTGGGGGGTCCGTGCCCTGCAGACCATTCCCCAGGGCACGTTCATCTGCGAGTAAGTGCGCTCTGGGGGCCTTGGTGCTGGGGGCTCTGCCGACGCCTGCCCAACAGGATAAAGCCTGCACCCACGCTGCCGGAGCCCCAGAGCTCCTTGTCACCATTTCATGTCACTCACGGAGCGTATTTCCAAATGTCACACACTTCCCCTGCACTCTGCCTAGCTGAGTGAATGCCAGTGACAGACAGACCTGGGTTTGGGCTGAGCTCTGTTGTGTGTCCTTGGCCACATTATTTAACCTCCTTCAGCCTTATTTTTCTTACCTGTTAAGTGGAGAATAGCTACTTCCTGTCCACTTCCTCCCTTCTGGCCATTACAGCAGAGAAGCCTCTTCGCCAGCTCCGAGGACCACCCAGTTTCTTTCCTTCATGTTCGCTCAACTTCACAAACAAGCAGCTTTCCCAACACCTGCCCTCTGCCCTGGGCCTCCCCGCTCTTCACTGCTCTTCACCTGCATCCCAGCCAGTGTCTCAGTCCCCGTCCTCCATTCCTCACCCTGTGGGATAGTTCCTGGTGCACAGGCCTCCCTGTGTCCAAGCCTGGCATCTTTCCACCCAGCCAGCCACCATGGATACTAATCCCCAGACCACAGCCCGCCCCAGGCTCACACCCTCCCCCATCACTTCCCACCTGCTGTTCCAGCTGTGCAGTGGGACACCCAGTGGCTGGACTATGTGCTGCATCCCTCTTAGGCTGGCTCCAGCCAGTGTCTGCTCCCCTAGGCTCTGAGTAACCCACACAGCCCCAGCAGTGACCCTGGTGGCTCACAGTGATGGGCAGCTGAGAAGTGGAAGATTACAGGGATTGAGACGACGGGAGATGGGTCTGGAGCCCTGCTCAGGTTCAGAACCGTAGTTTCTGTCCAATAGGTATGTTGGAGAGCTGATCTCGGACGCTGAGGCCGATGTGAGAGAGGATGATTCTTACCTCTTTGACTTGGACAACAAGGTAGGCAGGCAGCACCTGTGCCCTCTGCTCCCAGAAGCTGCTTTCTGGAGCCACCTGGGACACGGGCAAGTGGAAAGCTGGGTGGAGGGACTGGGTATCACTGCGGGAAAACTAGCCAGGCAGGTGAGTAGGGACGGGTATTAAGAGCACTGCCCCTTCACAGGATGGAGAGGTTTACTGCATTGATGCCCGTTACTATGGCAACATCAGCCGCTTCATCAACCACCTATGTGACCCCAACATCATCCCTGTCCGGGTCTTCATGCTGCACCAAGACCTGCGGTTCCCACGCATTGCCTTCTTCAGCTCCAGGGACATCCGGACTGGAGAGGAGCTGGGGTGAGGTGCCCCGGAAATCCTGGGGCCTGAGGGTGGCGGGCACCTGGTATCCACTGACCAGCCTTAGTGTCCCTTGGAGGGCTTGTTAAAACTGCAAGGCAGCCGGGCGGTGGTGGCGCACGCCTTTAATCCCAGCACTCGGGAGGCAGAGCCAGGCGGATCTCTGTGAGTTCGAGGCCAACCTGGGCTACCAAGTGAGTCCCAGGAAAGGCGCAAAGCTACACAGAGAAACCCTGTCTTGAAAAAAAAAAAAAAAAAAAAAACTGCAAGGCAGGTGTGGTGGCATACATTCATAATCACAGCGTTCAGGAGGCTGAGGCAGGGGGATCACAAACAGACTGTCTCAAAAAAGAAAAAGGCCCAGCCTGTCTTGGTGTGACACACTTGTCACACCCTCACTGAGGGGTCAAGGCAGAAGTAACCACCAGTTCAAGGCCAGCCTGGGTAATTCAATAAGATCCTGGTCTCAAAAATTTTAGAGGGACCAGGTATGGTAGCATGTGGTCTTAATTCCACGTCTTAGGAGGCAGGGCCAGGGGGATCTCTGTGAGTTCAAGGACAGCCTGGTCTATGTAGAGAGTTCCAGGACAGCCAGACCTATATAGAGAAAGCTTATCTCAAAACAAACCCAAAGGAGGTGGTGGGTTGGGGGGGGGGGGCAGGGTTTAGCTGAATGGCTGCGTACTTGTAAAGCATGTGCAAGGCCCTGGGCTCCATCCCACCTCCCATACATAGCCTCAGGATATTCTGGTTGACAGAGCTGGGAGGCCAGAAGCCTACATTTATGACAGTTCTGGGGTGGTATGAGTCAACAGACCCTACAAGGACTTGGAATCCATCTGGAGGAGTGATTGGGTGGAAGGGAATGGATCCCGACTCGAGAGAAGGCTCCCAGCGTTCTTTGAGATGGGTTCTGAGTGTCTGGGTCCTTGTACCAAGAGTTCCTGTACTCCTCTGCCAGGTTTGACTATGGTGACCGATTCTGGGATATCAAGAGCAAGTATTTCACCTGCCAGTGTGGCTCTGAAAAGTGCAAGCACTCAGCTGAGGCCATTGCCCTGGAGCAGAGTCGCCTGGCTCGGCTGGACCCCCACCCTGAGCTGTTGCCTGAGCTCAGTTCCTTGCCCCCCATAAACACCTGAGGACTCTTAAATCCAGGCTGGGGCACTGCCCTTCACACATTCCTCCATCAGAGACCCCAGTTAGGCCTGGAAGGTCGACAGCCCCTCTCCCAGAGCTGGTTTCTCACTGGGAGTGTGACTTCGGGGCTGGCCACACTCCACTGAGCCAGGCCTCAGTTTGCTGAATTGAAGTTGGGCCTCTGCCAACTGATTCTCTGTGTTCTCAATAAATGTTGGGTTTGGTAATAAACTGTGTGGTGTGATTGTTTCAGGACGATGAGGATTGTGGGGCTGAGGGGACAGAGGTGGGTAGAAAGCAGGTTGCTGCTGGCTGCCACCGGGTGGGAAAGGAGGGCTATGGGGACCACGGTCAGGGATTTAAACAAAGGCAAATCACAGCCTTGAGATTTGCAAAGGTGTGCCACAGTTCCAGCACTTTGAAAAATTACGCAGTGTTTTTTTTTTTAATCAAAGTACTCCACGTTCTTCCTGCTGTGGTCTGAGGCATGCCGGCAAGCAGCTCCTGAGGCCCAGTATCTCGACTGCTGGTCAGAGCTGAAATCAGAAGAAGGAACTAGAGTGTGTCGGGGACCACAGGCGGGGGTGGAGCTGTGACGTCTGGGAGGGCGGGGCAGGCGGCAGGTGAGCGGCCAGGTCTCCCTGGCTCCAATCACTCCGGAGACTGAGCCATGGGGGGAAAGCAGGATGAGAACGAGGCTTACGGTAAGGCTGGGGTTAGAGGCCTGGGCTCTGGAGAGGCGGCGGGGCTCTACAGGCCGTGGTGGTGACTGAGGTTGGTTCCAGGCAGAGGAACTAGAATCCCTAGGTCTCTGAGGAGAGGCCCCGGGAAAACAGGGAAAGAGAATCCTGTCCTGGGAGAATGGTCTCTGCTGGGCCACAGCACAGGTCTTGCATACTGAAGTGGGATCTGAGTGTGTAGGTGTTGGGCCTGGCCTCTGGGGGCTGTTGGGGGGCGCAGGGATTCGGGCCTGGACTCTTAAGTCCCTGAGGGCAGGGACCCGGCAAACAAAGCCCTCGTGGTTAGGAGGCAGGTTGGAGTCCTGAAGCTCCTGCTCAGGACAAGACCTCAGGGTCCGGCAGCCACCAAGGGGGAGGCTGGGTTCCTGCAAACCAGGGGGACTCCAGTTTAGACTTTGGATCTCTGAGACGCAAAGGTGCTGCGGGTCTGCCAACCCACACCCTGTGGAGACTCTGACGTGAAGCCGGGCTTCTGAACTAATAAAGTTCTTGTGAGGATTAGGGGGCTGGGACCCCAAACTTGAGGAGACAGCCTACTAGGATTCCTGTGAAGTGGGAGACTGGGACCCTCAACTGCTGGGGTCTGCCTGCTGCAACCCCTGTGAAAAGTGGGGTCTAAGGACTGTGGTGGAGAAAGGGCTGATGCCTGCCTTACGGTCTTTGTTGGGAAGAAAAAGAAGGGGGGAGCTGTCTGGGGCACTTTGAGAAATAGGGACAGGGCTCTGTAGAGCGTGAGGCCTGAGGAGAGAGGAAGCAGGGGCCTGTTTCCAGAACTGGTGAAATTAAAGGGCTGGAAGTCTTTCCCTGAAGTCCTGAGAGGCGAGGGCTGAGCGAGCATTTCCTTACCTGAGGATCTTCAGCGCCTACAGGGGAGCTCATTCTGATGGTTGGGCCTCCTCTAGGTGGGGCTGGTGTCCCCTAGGAGACTAAGGGCCAGAGCACTCCACAGAAAACTTCCTGGAGCAGCTTTGGGTCAATGATTGACCCTGTGTCCATAAGTCTGGGTGGGACTGAGTCCAGAATACCCAAGAAAGCAGATTCCACCCTACCCCAGGCTAGCCCAGCCCTCAGCTCTCCTTCAGTGTCTACCAGGACCCTGGCAGCCTGGCCCCACCCCCTCCCCTGTGTACTGAGGGAGGACCAGGAACAGGACATGGCCACAACCCCAGCTCAGGTGTCAACCTGGCTGGCTACCCAGAGCCGTGTGGTAGCCTCAGTGGAGGGTCTGCAGAGTTCCTGCTTCCTCCCTATGCCCTGCAGGGCTTCACAGCTGTGATCATACTTTCTTTGTCATATCCTTGGGCCAGAGGGCTGAGCTAGTGTGAGAGTGACACGGTCCCCTGAAGGGCTCCCCACCTGGTGGTCCAGAGAGGTCCTCCCAGCAGAGAGGACCAGGCAGGGGGTGAGAGCAGAGATAGGATGGGGGCCTGAGAGCCACTAAGAGGTGTCACAGAAGCTGACCAGGGAAGGGACCGAGGACCAGGGCCACATTCTACTCAGATGGCCTTGAGGGGGGAGAGTCAGAAACACATTTCCAGAAGCCTACTATAAAAAAAAAAAAAAAAAAAAAAAAAAAAAAAAAAAAAAAAAAAAAAAAAAAAACTGCTCAGAAGGCTGAAGCAGGGGGATGGCAAGTTCAAGGTCAGCTGGGGGAACTCAGAAAGATCCTGTCTGAAATACAAAGTAAGCCGGGCAGTGGTGGTGCACGCCTTTAATCCCAGCACTCGGGAGGCAGAGCCAGGCGGATCTCTGTGAGTTCGAGGCCAGCCTGGGCTACCAAGTGAGTTCCAGGAAAGGCGCAAAGCTACCCAGAGAAACCCTGTCTCGAAAAAAAATGGCCATGCTTATAGTTTAGTGGCAGACTCTTTGCCCCTCGTGTAGAGAGCCATAGATTCAATATCCAGTACTACAAAAAAAACGAAGGCCCCACTTCCCACCTGTTGCTAGGGGAGAAGCCAAGGCAGGCAGCCACCATGCTGCTCACAGAGCTTGCAGACCAGGATACTGCCGATCCAGCTCCCTAGTGACCTCATCCTGCTAGTCAACCAAGCAGGCTCCTGGGACCCAGGGATGTCTGGAAGGGACAGGATGTGGGGAGAGAACACTTGCCTCATTCTTACTCTCCCCCGCCCTCAGGGAAATCAGCCAAATATGACCCCTCCTTTCGAGGCCCCATCAAAAACAGGTGAGCTGTGGGCACCGTCTCCAGGGATGTGGGGAGGATTTGGGTTGTCGCAGGAGCCTGGTCCACTGAGGCATCTGTGTGTCTAGGGGGATTTGAGGGTCTGGGTGCTGGGTCATTCTATTTTTTGACTTGGGTGCCAGTTACTCGGGTGTGTATACATTTGGGGAAAACTCACCCAGACGAGCATTTCTGAGCTCCCTCTCTTTCTGTCTGCCTCTGTCTCTCTCTGTGTGCATGTGCCTGTGAGCATGCAAGCCTGTGTATGTGTGTGTGTGATTATCTGTGATTATCATGTGTGATTATATTCCAGCAGAAGAATCCCTATCCTAAGGAAATTTTTCTTGAAATAGATAAAGAATGCCAATCTTGCTGGGTGGTGGTGGCGCACGCCTTTAATCCCAGCACTCGGAGAGGCAGGGCCAGCCTGGTCTGCCAGAGAGTTTTGGGACAGGCAGGGCTATACAGAGAAACAAACAAACAAACAAATGGAAAAAAAAAAAAAACAAACAGGCATGCCAGTCTCTCTAGCACCCCCTAATCGTCTAACCCATGTCAAAACCACACCTGCACCCAAACCCCACCCATCCCTACACACATCCCAGCTCAGACGTCCATCTCTCCCCAGGGGCTGCACAGACATCATCTGCTGTGTCCTCTTCCTGCTCTTCATTTTGGGTTACATCGTGGTGGGGCTTGTGGGTAAGTTTCCAGGTACCCAGGGTGAGGGGCAGCGACCTGGGGAGGGATTACCACATAGCTGCCTGCCCCCAAGTGTCTGCCTTCCTATGATCTTACTGTGTGTCCCTTCTCCAGCCTGGGTGTATGGAGACCCTCGGCAAGTGCTCTACCCCAGAAACTCCACGGGGGCCTACTGTGGCATGGGGGAGAACCAGTGAGTATGAGGAGGGAAGACAGCAGCTTGGGGGGCAGGAGACGCCCCAAGGTAGACACCAGAGCCTGGCATCTGCTGTTCTCCAGCCCTTCCTCACCCAGCCTCCCCGGGACTGGACAGTGCAGGGCCAGCTTAAGAGTCTACGTTTAGAGTTCAGACTTCGCTGTCTGGGTCCCCAGCTGGGATGAGTTTGGGTGGTATGAGCAGCCTCTCTGGGCTTTAACTTCCTCCAATGAAGCAACAGCGCCCTTCCAGAAAGTATGCAGGAAATGCCCGTAAATAATCTGTTAACACTCCTGTCACCATTACAATGCTCCAGGCAGGTGGGGTGTTTCACACCTAAACTGCTAAGCCTCCCGAGGTTGATAACTTCACTTCGCACCAGACAGACTTGAGGCCTTGTTCAAGGTCATAAAGCTACCTTGCCAGGGCCTGTGCTCCAGAATCAATACTCTCAGCCACACATTGGCTGGTGCAATTTATTACCATAGCTGGTCTTCTGGGGCTCCTTATCTCCCCAGAGAAGCTGGGCCAGAAGCTGGACCTAACTAGTTCGGTCCACAGGGCTGTGTGTTAAAAGAATGACACCCTGCACCTGTCCAGGCCCTTAGGCATATGCGCCCTCTCTTCCTGCAGGAATAAACCCTACGTTCTATACTTCAACATCTTCAACTGTATCGTGGCCACCAACATCATCTCCATCGCCCAGAATGGCCTACAGTGCCCCACACCCCAGGTCAGAAGCCAGGGCCTGTGGGAGCCCCGCCTGTCCCCAAGGCCCTAGGTACCAGCCCCTTAGCATGTTCTGTACCCACAGGTGTGTGTCTCCTCCTGCCCAGTGGCCCCGTGGGCTGTGGACAGGTCCCAGTTCTCAAAGACAGTGGGTGAAGTTTATAAAGAAAACAAGAACTTTTGTCTACCAGAGGTGCCCCCAGATATGGTAAATGCTGGTTCCCGTCCCATAGTGGAGGAGTGGTAGGGAACTTGGACTCTAAGGAGGGATGAGCCCATCTGAGCCTTAATGTGGTAGAAGTTGTGGTAGAGGTGATGGTGATGGTCGTGGTGATGGTGATGGTGATGGTTGTTGGTGGTGATGGTGATGGTGGTGATGATGTGGTGGTGGTAGTGGTGGTGATGATGTGGTGGTGGTAGTGATGGTGGGAGCCACACTTTTATATCTGTGTATCTGTCTGTTCTTCCTTCTCCACCCCCAGAATGTGATGAAAAGCCTGGAGCAAGAACTCTGTCCCAGTTTCCTCCTCCCTTCTACTCCAGGTGAGAACCATGGACGTTACTCCTCAGGGATCCTCTCATCCAATATTTTCATTTCTCAAATGAAAGACGCAGGCCCAGAAGAAGAGAGGCCCTCAGCATGCCTTCCCTACATTCTGGGTGGAGAGATCAGAGATATTTACAAGAGGTTGGATGAGCACTAGACCAGTCAGATGCCGCAAGCCTATGGTCCCAGTAACAGGGAAGCAGAGGCAGGAGAGGTTGAAAGCCAGCCTGGGACACATAGCAAGATCCTCTCTCAAAACAACAGTAAAACAGGGCTGATGAGATGGCTGGACACACAAAGGTGCTTGCCACCAAGTCTGACGGCCTGAGTTCGATCCCCAGGCCCCACACGGTAGAAGGAGAGAATGGACTCCTGAGCCAGCTCTCCAATCACTACAGGCATTGCACAACCCACACACGGTCACACACAATAAGTGGATGTAATAGTGTTTCGTGTGGATGAGTGGTGCGCAGAACACTGTCTCCTGGCTTGTGCCATGCCCTGGGTTCCATCCTCAGCACTGCAGAAACAGAACAGAGTGACAATAATAAATCTCCTGAAAACAATCATGGTGGGGCTGGAGAGACTCTCAGCAGGGAAGTGTGTGCTGCTCCTATGTGGGTTCCCAGCACCCATACGGTGGCTCAAAACTATCCGTAACCATCCAGGGGCCCTGATACCTTCCTCTGGCCTTCACGGGCACCAGTCACGCTTATCACACATGTAGGCAAAGCATTCATACACACAAAATATGCCGGGTGTGGCGGTGCACGCCTTTAGCCTCAGCACTCTGGAGGCAGAGGCAGGAGGATCTCCATGGAGTCAGTGAGTCCCAGGCCAGCAAAGGTCTACATAGTGAACCCAGCCTCAAAAATAAAACAAGATAGATAAATCTAAAAAAGGTAGGGTTTTTTGTTGTTGTTTTTAATAAAATGTAATGGATGAATAAATCTGAGGGAGTACAGCCACCTGAGACATCCATCCAATCGTTACAAACGGACGAGGCTGGGTAGGCCCATCACAGTTGACCTTTCTTTGGTGCACGCTTCTTCCCAGCAGCACTCGGAACTGGTTTGGTTTACTTAGAGACTGGATCTTATGTTGTGGCCCAACTGGCTCCAGTGTGTGATCTTCCTGCCTCAGCCTGTCCCTCTGCTGAGATACCAGGAAGGCACCACCGTGTCTAGCTGCCTTTATTTATTTATTTATTTGTTTGTTTGTTTGTTTGTCTGTCTGTCTATCTATCTGTCTGTCCATCAGTCCGTCTGTCTGTCTGTTTGTTTTAGTAGAAAATGCTCCCTTCGGCACCATTGGGTCTAATCTCCATACAAACAACCCAAGCTAACTTCCTCTCAGCACCATCCTTGTATCTGCCCTCAGTGTAAACAACCCAAGCTAACTTCCTGAAAGCACCATCCTTTGCATCCACTCTCTTCGTAAACAGCTTAAAGCTTGAGCTCTATTCTTCTTTCTCTCAGGCACCCTCTTTGCAGCCCATGTGTGCCCCCCAGTACTTTCTGACTATAGTATGAGAAAAGACAAGATTTCAAGGCAAGTGCCATAGGGAAGGGCAAGGGCGCCCCAGGGCCGCTCTGAAGCAGACAGATCTGGATTTACGCTTGAGCACTTTCCAGCAGGAGGATCTCAGGCCAGTTACTCAACCTTTCTGTGCCTTGTTTCCTCAACTTTGGGATGTAAGTGATAAAAACAAACCTGCTTGGCTACCTGCGGGTCCAGAGTCAGTCACGTAACAGGCCCAGCTAGAGATCTGGAGATAGAGCTGGGGCAGGGGCTGAGCTGAGAGTGAGAGGAGAGATTCTGAGGAGACTACTTAGAGACTCCACGAGCAAGCGCAGAGGTGTGCAATGTGCATAGGATCCAGGGCCTGGCCCAGGGCCATGACAGCCTGTTGAGATAACCCATTCTGCTGAGGGACCAATGATGTGGAATGAAGAGACCATGACCTAAGTAGGGAAGCAAGGTCAGGGCTGGAGGTATTGCAGGAATCCAGGTAATGGGGTGTAAGGACATCTGCCCAACGGCAGGGAGGGAATACAGGCTGCAGCACCCCCAACCCTGAAAGAGCAGAGCCCACCCATCCCTGCTCCCTCCCGTGACCATGCTCTGGGGTGGGAGGGTCAGACAGACTCCCACCCAGCAGCCCCTGTTCTCTCTTCTAGCTCTGGGACGTTGTTTTCCATCCCCCAACATTAATTTCACCTTACCCGGGTACGAATGGATTGATAACACCACTGTCTCTAAGGGGATCAGGTAAATGTCCTCTCCATCACCCCCATGTCCCTTCGTACCCTCAGCCCCATCTGACTCCATCCTTCTCCAAACAGTGGCCTCCTTGACAGCATCAATGCCCGGGATGTCTCTGTGAAGATCTTTGAAGATTTTGCCCAGTCCTGGTATTGGATCCTCGTGTGAGTCCACAGCTTCCCAACGACCAATCCAGCCCCTCCCTCCTCCCCCCTGCCCTTCCCTGACTCCCTTTCCCTAAGTCTGTGTGTGAAGCCAAGGCTGTGATCAGAGTGGACCCTGAGCCAGGCAGGACTTGTATCAGAAAGTGAATTGAAGCTACGAATACTGGAGGATACGGGAAAGGAATTGGGGGGAGGGGGCTCTGAAGGACTTAGGAGGCCACCCTCATTTACGTTCCCTACCTGCAGGGCCCTGGGTGTGGCTCTGGTACTGAGTCTGCTCTTCATCCTGCTCCTGCGCCTGGTGGCAGCTCCCCTGGTGCTGCTGCTGATTGTGGGGGTGCTGGCCGTGCTGGCCTATGGCATCTACCACTGCTGGCAACAGTACCGGACGCTTCGGGACAAGGGGGCCTCCATCGCCCAGCTGGGCTTCACCACCAACCTCAGTGCCTACCAGAGTGTGCAGGAGACCTGGCTGGCTGCTGGTGAGTCCCCTGCTGCCCCCCTCCATCCACTCGCTGCCAAGGGTTGCGTTGGTTGGGTGACCCCAGCTCTGACTGGGGACCACCACCTGCTGTCCCCACACAGTAATTGTTCTGGCTGTCCTTGAGGGCATCTTGCTGCTCATGCTCATCTTCCTGCGCCAGAGGATCCGAATTGCCATCGCTCTGCTGAAGGAAGCCAGCAGGTCAGGGCCTGCCTGTGAGGGAGAGGGGCCCTTGGGCAGGGGTGCTAGCCTGGATGGGGTAGTAAGAACCCTGGAGGAGAAAGGCAGAATTGCTCAGTAAGTAACACCGCTGAGCTTCAGCCTCTTAGGGCCTCGGTTTCCCTGTCTGGTTTGTTCTGTTGTTATTTGGGGGGTGGGGGGTGGAAGGAGATAAGATTGATTTATTTTTGTTTTATGTATGGGTGTTTTGCCAGCGTGCATGTCTGTGCACCACGCATGTTTGGTGTCCCTGGAGGCCAGAAGAGGGCATTGGATCCTCTGGAGCTGGAGTTACAGACAGTTGTGAGCCCAAGACTGCTCTAGAGAGCAGCCAGTGCTCTGAACTGCAGAGCCGTCTCTGCTGCCCCAAGAGTTTGCTTGTTTGTTTGTTTGTTTGTTTGGAGACAGGAGCTCATGTAGCCCCCGCTAATGTCAGAGCAGCTATGTAACTGAGGCTGTCCTTGAACTCCTGATCTCCCTGCCTGCACAATATGGTGGTGATGGTGATCACACAGGTTCTTGGGCAGCACAGGCTGACCTCCAACTCACTGTATAGTTGAGGATGACCTTGAATGCATCCTCCTGCATCTACCTCCAGATGCTAGGGTTGGGCATGTACCACCTGACCTCCTTTATTCAGTGCTGGGGGTTTAACTCAGGGCCTCCTGTGTGTTACTCTACCGATAAGGCTACATCCCCAGTCCTCCTGTATCATTTCCCTACCCTGGTCACTCTTTTGAGGGTGTGTCTTGCAATATAACCCGGACTGGCCTCAAACCGATGGCAACCCCGCTATTTCTCAGCCTCCTGAGTGCTGGGATTGAAAGTATGTGCCACCACACCCAGCCTCCCTGTTTGTAAGATGTTGTAACAGCAGTTTAAATTTTGCAAGGGCACTGTGGGAACTGAGTACACTGTGGGGACTGAGTGCATTGTGGGGACTGAGTGCATTGTGGGGACTGAGCGCATTGTTGCTGACTAAATGGGTAGAACAATGGCTTAGCACTCTGTGGGCACAGGTGGGAGTCGCGGTGGCGGGAGTTGAGGTGGTGGGAGTCAAGGTGGCGGGAGTTGAGGTGGGAGAAGCAGACACTGCCAAATGGACCAGAGGGGCGGGCCACCTTTTGGGGGTTCTCTTCCCTTACACTCCCCGAGCCCCCCATGTATCTCCTGCAACTCCAGGCTCCTCTGAGTGTCCCCTGAGCCTTACTGGGTTCACCCAGCAAGTCTACCATGTACCCTGTCTGGAGCCAGGTGCTGGGGATGTGGAAGACAAAAGCTGTAGTTCTGTTTCTGGCCTGGAGACTCAAACAGGCCAGAGGAGGAGTCCAGCCAGGGTCAGGCCTGGGAGAGGATGCCCAGGGCTGAGGCTCCAGTGGACTGCTCTTGTCTCCCTGCAGGGCTGTGGGCCAGATGATGTCCACTATGTTCTACCCTCTGGTCACCTTCGTCCTCCTGGTCATTTGCATCGGTTACTGGGCCATGACTGCTCTGTATCCTTTGTACAGCCCCCACTGGCGCTCCGGGGGCAGGACAGGTCCCATGTGGGGATGTAAGGGGACTGAGTGGCCCGGGTGAGCAGGGGTTGAATGCCAGCCCTGTGTGTGTGGCGGACAACCTGTACCAGTTCCAGGGGTGTCCTGTGATTGACAGCTGCCATCATGCTTTGCTTGACTCACCTCTGGGTACCTGGCCACGTCCGGGCAACCCCAGTACATCTATCGGGTGCCCGACCCAAGCACACCGGGATGTGAGGGCGCACCTGTGAACAAGTCCTGTGACCCCATGGTGAGAGGGAGCAGGGTGGGTGCTGAGGGGGTGTTGGGGGTCAGTTAGCCCAGATCTCCCCTAATGCAGAAGTACCTGAGAGGGCAAGGATTCTCCCGTGGATGGAACCTCCTCAGTTCTACAGTTGAGTACCCGTTTTGTAGAGTGATGTGGGCACAGGACCTCTGAAGCGAAGGTGGGGAGGCTGAATAGCAAGCAGGACCTTTCTCTGCCTTCAAGGCCATTAAATACTTTCTCCTCCTGGGTCTCCACCCATTACTCTATAAATTGGAGCTGATCCTAATCGCCGTCTCTGTGGGTGGCTTAGGAGCATTAATGGCATTGGGTACATCTGGTGCTGTGTACCATGCCTGCCCAGGACAGAGACTCCCACTGGATGGACTGTTTTATTTCCCTTGCCAAGTTCTGGGAACAGAGCCCCAGACAGCGGCACTGAGAGGTCCACCGGAGCGATGTCTGGAGGAACCCGGGAGGCCTGTGGGTACTTTCCCAGCCTTGAGAGGTGGAGGCTGAGGAGAGGATCTACACCAGTCTCCATTACACAACTAGTCTGAGGCCAGCCTGAGCTGTGAGGCTGTCCCTAAAAAACAAAAATAAGCATAACAAAAAGCCACACCGTGCCCACAGGAGCACACCTCTAACTCCAGCATCCTGGAGGTTAAGAGTAGAGATTTCCACTTCAAGGTCATCCTGGAAACCTTGCCTCAAAAACAACTCCTACACACAAAAGAGAGAGAAGGTTCATTCAGATTTATAGAAGACCCTCTGTGTTCTGCGCCCAGGGGGACCGGGCTTTCCTTTGTAACTCACTCACCCTCTAACTGTGAAGGCTGCCGCAAACCCATGGTGATCTGTTGAGAGAAGGGGGCTTTTTGCCCCCCCCCCCCCCGCCCCCGCCCCGTGCCCTTTTCTTTTCTTTTCTTTTCTTTTCTTTTCTTTTTTTTTTTTTGAGTCAGGGTCTCACTATATATATAGCCCTGGCTGTCCTGGAACTCAATAGGTAGACCAGGCTGGCCTCAAACTCAAGTAGATCCACCCGTCTCTGCCTCCCAAATGCCAGGATTAAAGTCGGGCACCGCTATGCCGTTTTATTTCAAACATTCATGGTTTAGGCACTCAGGAACCATGAAGCTTTTAAAGTCATATTTTCTGGATTTGTTTAGTTTTAATTACTCATTTTTTATGTGTTATTGTGGACATTTCCAAACACATGCAGAAGTCAACCGTACAGTAGTGGTGAGTCCCTGTGCCCAGATCCGGTGGCCCGCAGCTTCCTATAAGAACCCCTCCTCCTCCTCCTCCTCCTCCTCCTCCTCTTTTTCCGCAATGCTACAGTTTGAACCCAGGGCCTCAGCTGCCCCCACCCTCAACTTTTAAGAAGTTTAAAACAATGTTCTCTCTCTCTCTCTCTCTCTCTCTCTCTCTCTCTCTCTCTCTCTCTCTCTCTCTGTCTCTCTCTTATTATTTCTCTATGATTTCTTTCTTGTTTACTATTATTTTGTGCATATGAGTGTCTGGACTTCATGTATGTTTATGCACCACATTGTATGTGCTGTCCAAAGAGATCAGAAGAGGGCCTTGGATCCTCTGGAGCTAGAGTTACACACAGTGGTGAGCCACCATGTGGGTGCTGGGAACGGAACCCTGGTCCTCTTGCAGAGCAGCCAGTGTGCTCAACCACTGAGGCATGGCATAGCTCACTTCCCCCCTCTCTGTTGTTTGTTTGTTTGTTTGTTTTGCTTTGTTGTTGTTTTTTTGAGACACGGTTTCTCTATGTAGCCCCGGCTGTCCTGGAATTCACTTTGTAGACCAGGCTGGCCTTGAACCCAGAGATCTGCCTGCCTCTGCCTCCCAACTTCTGGGAGGCAGAGGCAGGCAGATCTCCTTTCCTCTCTCCTCTCCTCTCTCTCTCTCTCTCTCTCTCTCTCTCTCTCTCTCTCTCTCTCTCTCTCTCTCCCCCTCTCTCCCTCTCTCCCTCCCTCCCTCCCTCTCTCTCTCTCTCTCTCTCTCTCTCTCTCTCTCTCTCTCATTTTTCTAGGCTGCCCTGAAACTTACTCTGTAGCCCATGCTGACGTCAAACTCACAATGATCCCCTTTACCCTAGCTTCCTCAAATGTTGGGATTGCTGGGGTAAAATACTACATAGCTCCGGTAGTTTGAATACAAACTCTGACTATCATGCCACTTCACACATAAGTATGCTAAGGTGGATCTCAAAGAGCATTTGTTTGTTTGTTTATCTGTTGTTTTTTTTTTGTTGTTGTTGTTGTTTAATTTTTTTCAAGACAGGGTTTCTCTGTGTTGTTTTGGTGCCTGTCCTGGATCTCGCTCTGTAGACCAGGCTGTCCTCGAACTCACAGAGATCCACCTGGCTCTGCCTTCTGAGTGCTGGGATTAAAGGCATGTGCCACCACAGCCCAGCTTATTTATCTATTTATAGACAGGGTTTCTTGTATTCCAGGCCCAGCCTGGATCTTGCTATGTGGCAGAGAATTTGTGATACTCCTGTCTCCCACGTGCTGTGATTACAGGTGTGCCTAACCATGCAGGGTTTTATGTGCTAGGCCAGCACTCTACCAACTGATATACTTCTCCAATTCTTTGACATATGACTTAAGAAGCAGAGCCTGAGGATTAGGTCAGTGATAAGAAGTTGTCTTTTGTTCTTAAAGCCCCGACTTCTACACTAAAAATAGGAGGAAAGGAAAAAAAGAAGAAAGGCGAAATCTAACGAAGCTGGGCATGACGCTCAGCTTTGTGTGTGGGGTTTGCAGGATGTGTGAAGATCAGTGTTCAATCCCAGCAGAACACTGGCGCATGCCACACACCCCGACACTGTTTTGTTATTACAGCCAACAAAATTACTTAATGTCATTAAATACCCTGGGTGCCCTGACGGCAGCTCAGAGTCTTCTCTAAAACAGGTTCCTGGAAAAGTAAGATGGAGAGCAGGCTGAAACCATAAAACCACCCACACACTGGTCTTGCCCGAGGCATTCTAGACAGCTCTTGTGCCAGTCTGGAAACCAGGAAGCTGGTTAGTCACACTAAGGCAAGACTGAGGTGATCTGAGCCTGGAGGCTGCTAGGAACAGGGAAGGTTGAGGATCCACCTGCAAGTCCCAGGCCTGAACCTGCCATGTCCTCCCTGTCACTTCCAGGACCAATCCAAGAACTTCTCCTCGTGCCCAGGGCTCACGTGTGCCTTCCAGGGCTACTCGTCCACAGGCCTAGCCCAACGTTCTCTCTTCAACCTGCAAATCTATGGGGTCCTGGGGCTCTTCTGGACTGTTAACTGGGTACTGGCCCTGGGCCAGTGCGTCCTTGCTGGAGCCTTTGCCTCCTTCTACTGGGCCTTTCGTAAACCTCAAGACATCCCTACCTTCCCCTTGGGCTCAGCCTTTATCCGCACACTCCGGTAAGCCAGGGGCAGCCCCCTAGGGAAATGTTAGCCCTAGGAATACCAGGAAGTGCTGGGGTGCCTCAACTTACCTAAACACCCTCTGCAGTTACCACACTGGGTCACTGGCATTTGGAACCCTCATCCTGACCCTTGTGCAGATAGCCCGGATCATCCTGGAATACATTGACCACAAGCTAAGAGGTGAGTGGGTGGCAGCGGGCAGGCTGAGCTGCTGGAATTGCTGGACTCTTGAAGGGGGCCAGGCAGGCGGAAACCAGTGGCTAAGCGTCGGCTTCCTTTGTCCCCAGGATCCCAAAATCCTGTGGCCCGATGCATCATCTGCTGCTTCAAGTGTTGCCTCTGGTGTCTGGAGAAGTTTATTAAGTTTCTCAACCGCAATGCCTACATCATGGTGAGCACACCCTCCAGCAGCCCCTTGCCCTGAGCCCCTCTGCCCAGGCTCCACCATCATGTGGGGAAGATCACCAAGGGTGTGGCTCTGACCTTTCCTGCTCCTCTCAGATCGCCATCTATGGGAAGAATTTCTGTGTCTCAGCCAAAAATGCCTTCATGCTGCTCATGAGGAACGTAGTCAGGTCAGGCTGCCATGGGGTCCCCTACGGCTGCCATGGGGTCCCCTACCCAGCTCTCGCATCCTTAAGCTGGCCTCATGGGCAGACCCTGCTCAGAAGGGTCTCATGCTTGGTCCAGTGCTCTGCTGTCACCATCTTGACATGGGAATAGACGTCACTGTTCCCAGTCCTGCGAGGTCCCTCACCCCTCACTTCCACTACAGGGTCGTCGTCCTGGATAAAGTCACAGATCTGCTCCTCTTCTTTGGGAAGCTGCTGGTGGTCGGAGGCGTCGGTAAGGGCCACGTCAGGGTTTACAGAGCCAGGCGCCCACTGGGGTGCAGAAAGGGGTGTCTGTGGGGAGCAGCACTGACCCGGGACTCTTGTCCACACAGGCGTTCTGTCTTTCTTCTTTTTCTCCGGTCGTATCAAGGGGCTGGGAAAGGACTTTGAGAACCCCCACCTCAACTATTATTGGCTGCCCATCATGGTGAGTGACACCTCTCTCTGCTTCACCCATGTCTCCAGAAGAGGCCAGGGGTCCCAATCAGTCTTTTTGTTTGTTTGTTTGGTTGGTTGGTTGGTTGGTTTTTCGAGACAGGGTTTCTCTGTGCAGCTTTGGTGCCTGTCCTAGATCTCACTCTGTAGACCAGGCTGGCCTCGAACTCACAGAGATCCGCCTGGCTCTGCTTCCTGAGTGCTGGGATTAAAGGAATGTGCCACCACTGCCCGCCAATCAGATTTGTTTCTTGCAGACCTCCATCATGGGGGCCTACGTCATCGCCAGTGGCTTCTTCAGCGTTTTTGGCATGTGTGTGGACACGCTCTTCCTCTGCTTCTGTGAGTGTCCCCCGACCAACCGCCTCCCCGACTCTCAAGCGCTTGATTCTTCTGGCTTTTCTTGGAGAGTGGTTGCCTGTGGCTTTCTGAACTAAAGGGGCCAGTGAGAATATCTTCAGGCATTCTAAGACTAGAAGTTTGGGGAGGAAAGAAGGGATAAACCCTGGACATTCTCAGAAAGGGGGACCTTCTCAGACAGAGGCCTGGCTAGAAAATGTAGGAAGATGTTAACCACGAAACACTTCCCAGGAGGTAGTCAAAGTATGTGTGTGTGGGCTGTTCTTCCTTCTTTTATTTAGGCTTTTGGGGGAAGGGACATGCAGGGAGGTGAGATGGGAATCACACTATATAGCACAGGCTGACCTGGAAATAACTGTATAGCTAAGGCTGGCTCAAACTCATGATCCTCCTGCCTCAGCCCCCAAGTGCGGGAAATCGTGGTACTTTTTTGTCCCAGTGACAATGCCCCCTGGACCTTGTGTCTGCAAAGGCAGGAACACCCCACAGCTGTGCCAAGCCATGCACTAAGCAATTAACAGGAATATTTTGTTGTTTTATGGTTTTGTTTCTTGGTTAAATTTTATTTATTTACATAGGATCTCTCCATGTCTTCTTGGCTGGCTCCAACTGGATATATAGACCAGGCCGGGCCAACTCCAAACAGTCTTCCGGCCTCTGCCTCCCAAGTGCTAGAATCATGGAGATGCACAACCATTCCCAAGGCAGAGTTTTGCTGTGTAGCTCAGGCTAGGCTTGTATTCTAAGTCCTGCGGTCTCCACCTCCACCATGATGAACCGACATGCCATTTTTCTTAATCCTGTTGTCAGTCTATGAAATAATACGATTATTTACACACTTGATGTGAGGAAGCAGGTTATACAGCTTTCTGGGTAGGTTCTATAAGCTGCCTTACATGGCTTGGTCAGGAAACCAGGCTGTTTGATCTACACAGCCCGGATTATTCCTGGGGTTCAACAGGGTTCCGTTTATCAGATCTCCTCTAATGGGTCCTTTCTGCCACTCAGTGGAGGATCTGGAGAGAAATGATGGTTCCCAGGAGCGGCCCTACTACATGCCCAAGTCACTTCTGAAGATTCTGGGTAAGAAGAATAAGACACCCGGTGAAGGAAAGAGGAAGAAGTGAGAGATGGGGTCGTGACCCGGAACTGCTGCCCTCCTACACAGAAGCCCAGCCATCTACGCCTTAAGGATCACAATTTTATAGTAAACAGATTTTATTAAAGATTAATATTTTATATTCTTGATAAGTATGGTTTTGTTTCCAAACTCATTTCTCTTTTATTAAAGTCTAAATCACTGTTACACGGTTGGATACCAAGTAAAAGAAAACTTGTTCAGGGGCTAGGGTTAGGAGACTGGGGTGTCCCTCAGCTAGTACAGTGGCTGCCTAGCATGTAAAGGCCTCCAGATTCTGTGTCCAGCATAAACGTGGCCTGGGACTCTTGCCTGTAATCACAGTACTTGGGAGGTGGAGGCAGAAGGATTGGGAATTCCAGGTCATTCTTGACTCCATAGTGAATTCAAGGCCAGGTGGAGCTGGGTGAGACCTTGATTCAAAAGAAGAGTGTGTGTGTAGGGGGCGTATTGTTCAAATAAGGTAATATGTCACCAACAATCCAGGCAGCTATTCATTTCTTTTTTTAATTAATTAATTAATTAATTAATTAATATATTATTTATTTATTTTAGTTTTTCGAGACAGGGTTTCTTTGTGTATCCCTGGCTGTCCAGGAACTTGCTCTGTAGACCAAGCTGACGTGGAACTCACAGAGATCTGCCTGCCTCTGCCTCCCGAGTGCTGGGATTAAAGGTGTGCGCCACCACGTCCGGTTCATTTTATTTATTTTAAGAATGCTTCTATGTGCCAGGCAGTGAGTCCCAGGCCAGCCTGGTCTACAGAGTGAGTTCCAGAACAGCTAGGGCTAGACAGCAAAACCCTGTCTTGAAAAAAAAAAAAAAAAATTCAGCTAGTTCAGCGAACCATTTTGCCCACGTGACCTCCTGTCTCTGCCTCCAGAGCACTGGGATTAGAGTGGGTTCCATACCTGCCCAGCTTTTATATGAAGTTTGGAGATACGAAGTCCTGTCCTTCGGCTGGCTGGGCTCCTGTCCTCAAGAGTGTAGAGCAAATGCTTTTCACACTGAGCCCTCTCCCCAACCCCAGGGGACTATTTAATATATATATATATAATATTTATTTATATAATAAATAATAATATAAATAAATATACATTTATATATAAGGTGCGCACCACTACACCAGATTTAGGTGGTGGCGGGGACTGAACCGAGGGCTTCCTACAAACTAGGAAGGCACTCTACCAACTGAGTCACGCTGCCGTCCCTTAGTTCCTTTCCTGGCCACCGGCTGCTTTAAAACAGGCCCCGCCCCTCCGTCTCTTTCCGGGTATCAGGGCCAATCAAAAAGCTCCTACGGGGCCTGAGGCCGCCCCCTGGGTCACGTGCCGAGGTCGGACAGCGAGAAGGACCAACCGGAGTCGCGGCAGCGCGGGCCGCGGCTGGCGAGGGGCGGGGTCGGGGTGACGTGGGCGCATTTAAAGGGCCGGGGTCAGCTGACGGCTCGCCGCGGGTGACCGGTTCGCGGACGGGCTTCGCGGAGGGGAGCGATGGCGCGGGCGCAGCCGAGCGGACCCCGGGCCCCGCTGCGCGGCCGGGCGGGCCGCCCGGGTCAGCTGCTCGCGGCGATCTCCCTGCTGCTGGTGTCGCTGGCGGGATCCCGGGCCAGGGTGGAGGAGGACTTCAGCCTGGTGAGCCCCGCCGCACCTGCCGAGGTGGCCACTGCCCCCCAGCTCGGCCACCTCTCCGAGCGACACCCCTGCCCGCATCCTCTCCCGACCCCTCTCCTTGGCCCCTGGCGCGCTTCGGGGTCCTCCTCGCCCGTCCCCGAGGGTTCCCCGAGGGTTCCCCGAGGGTTCCCTCTCCCCTCGCAGCCTCTCCCCTGCTCCGGAACCTCCCGCTTCCGCCCATCCTCTCCCCCGGACTCCCTTCTCTTGTTCAAGGACACCCCTCACCCCGCTCAGGCTCCCCATTGCCCTCTCCCGTGGGAACCCTAGCTGGGGCGGCGACCTGTCGGTCGGTCTTCAAGCCTCGTCCGCACAGGTGCAGCCGCTGGTGACCATGGAGCAGCTGCTGTGGGTGAGCGGGAAGCAGATCGGCTCGGTGGACACTTTCCGCATCCCGCTCATCACCGCCACCCCTCGGGGCTCGCTCCTCGCCTTCGCCGAGGCCCGGAAAAAGTCTGCCTCCGACGAGGGGGCCAAGTTCATCGCCATGAGGAGGTCCACCGACCAGGGTACAAAGGTGCCCGGGTGGAAAGTGGGTTGTACGAGTGACTGGAGATCGGGAGTGGGGGGATCCCTTCACCGATCCAAGCGCCCAGGGATAGAACTTCGAGGCCTGGGTCCCTAAGGAGTTAGGGAACCCCCGAGGGGGTCAGAGTCCAGGGAGCTAACGGCAGCCTACAAGGGGTGATCTCATAATTCACTGGGAATGAAAATTATGTGGCTGAATGGAGTGAGCAGGAAATAATGTCGAGAAAGAAGGAACAGGGCCCTGGTGCCACCTTAAGGTCCCTGGGGAGAGGCAGGACGTGAACAAGAAACCACTTTTTTTCCAGGTAGCACATGGTCCTCTACAGCCTTCATCATAGACGACGGGGAGGCCTCCGATGGGCTGAACCTGGGGGCCGTGGTCAACGATGTGGACACAGGAGTGGTGTTCCTTATCTATACCCTCTGTGCTCACAAAGTCAACTGCCAGGTGGCCTCCACCATGTTGGTGTGGAGTAAGGATGACGGCGTTTCCTGGAGCCCGCCCCGGAATCTCTCCGTGGATATCGGCACAGAGATGTTTGCCCCGGGACCAGGCTCTGGCATTCAGGTTTTTATCCTGGGGACCCGTGAAGAGGGCAAGATCCTGGGAATCAGATTTTTTTTTTTCTTGAGTGGGATTCCTTTGGAGGCATGAGCATTCTGGAAAGAACACCCTAGTGTGGAGAAGACGGAACTTGGCCATTGGCTTCTCACATGGAGGTTGTCAACGCCTCTGTCCTTAGCCTGAGCAGGGTAGACTTGGGTGGCCTTTGGGCAGACAGGTACCTTTATCACAGTGCCCAGTGTCCAGCAGAGTCCACGCTCAGGCTGGCCTTAAGCTCCCAAGGCTGGGTGGGCGCTTGTGCACATGCCCAGTGGTGCATTCTGCATGTCCTGGGGAACTTCCAGGGAAGGGCGGTGGGGAGGGCGTAAGTAACAAGCATGATGTATGCGTGTATGAAAATGTCACAGCGAAACCCATTTCTTTGTATGCTAACCAAAAGTTTATTTCAGAACAAAAAGGCTAAGGCAAGCAAGTCACTGTGAGTTAAAGGTTAGCTTGGGCTACACTGAGTTCAAAGCCAGGCTACATTAAAAAAGGAATGAAATTGAAAAGAGGGTACTGGATGTGGGGAGATAAAAAGCATAATCCCAGCACTCGGGAGGCAGAGGCAGGCGGATCTCTGTGAGTTCAAGGCCAGCCTGGTCTGTGGGGGGAATGCCAGTACAGTCCTCTCTGACCCCCGCGTCCTCTTCCCACAGAAGCAGCGGGAGCCCCGGAAGGGCCGGCTCATCGTGTGTGGACACGGGACGCTGGAGAGGGACGGTGTCTTCTGTCTCCTCAGTGACGACCACGGTGCCTCCTGGCACTACGGGGCCGGCGTGAGCGGCATTCCCTTCGGCCAGCCCAAACACGAGCACGATTTCAACCCGGACGAATGCCAGGTCAGGAGTGGCATTCACCCAGCTCCGGCTTCCGCAGCCTCCCCTCCCCGGGCTCTCCTGAGGCCCCGTTCTCTCCCCTTAGCCCTACGAGCTTCCCGACGGCTCGGTCATCATCAATGCCCGGAACCAGAACAACTACCACTGCCGCTGCAGGATCGTGCTCCGCAGCTACGACGCCTGCGACACCCTCCGGCCCCGCGATGTGACCTTCGACCCCGAGCTCGTGGACCCTGTGGTCGCAGCGGGAGCAGTGGCCACCAGCTCGGGCATTGTCTTCTTCTCCAACCCAGCCCATCCTGAGTTCCGTGAGTGCCTGAGGGTGGGGTGAGTGGGGGCGCCGGCCAGGCCGGGACGCAGCAGAGACGCACCCCCTCCTGACCATTGCTCCCCTAGGAGTGAACCTGACCCTGCGCTGGAGCTTCAGCAATGGCACGTCCTGGCAGAAAGAGAGAGTGCAGGTGTGGCCAGGACCCAGCGGCTACTCGTCCCTGACAACCCTGGAAAACAGCACGGGTGAGGATGGAGAGCAGCAGCCCCCTCAGCTGTTCCTTCTGTACGAGAAAGGCCTGAGCAGATACACCGAGAGCATCTCCATGGTCAAAGTCAGCGTCTACGGGACGCTCTGAGCCCTGTGATGAGGACGCCAAGTCCTGGACCCGGCTTCACGGCCCTCGGGGGCTGCCTGAGACCCAGCTCGTGCTCCGACTCTAGTCTTCTGCAGAAGCAATTTGTCTTTGACAGGGAAGTCACCCGGCTGTGACTTAACGGCCCAGCTTCCTCTCCCAGACAGGAAGTAGTCCTAGTCCCTTCCTCGCCAGGAGCCGTTTCCAGAATGCTGGGGATAGCCCTGTCCCCTCTCTCAGGACAGTGGAGCTGTTCCTTTCTGGGACAGGATGGGGGTGAGGGGTTGTCCCCTGGAGTGTAACAAATATGAACCCAGGGAACTGAACGTCCTCCTAGGGTTTGGAAGCAGGTACAAGATCTGAAGAGGATTGCTTAAAGTCCCCAGGGCAGAACGTCCTTTCAGAGTACAGGTAGACATACACACACACACACACACACACACACACACACACACCCTTGATTATTTATAAATCAAAATATTTGTAATTTAAAATTTTTAATGAAGGAGAAAAAGCGTTTGTGGAGTCTGTGGTTCTGTCCACTCACACCTTCCTGACTGCCTCAGGGACACTGGTGAGACCGATGAGGTTCGGAGAAAGACCAGTCCACTCATTGCTTGGGAAGCAGAACCCGGTCAAATCCCACTTGCCCATTGACAGTCCTCCCTGCGCTTTTCAGTGTCCAGGAGTACCAGGGGGCTGTTTGCGGTAGGTTGGTTGGTTGGTTGGTTTGGTTTTTCGAGACAGGGTTTCTGTGTAGCACTGGCTGTCCTGGAACTCTCTCTGTAGCCCAGGCTGGCCTCAAATTTACAGAGATCTGCCTGCCTCTGCCTCCTGAGTGCTGGGAATAAAGGCGTGTGCCACCACTGTCCTGCAGAGGATATTTTATTTCTAGAATGGGGTGGGATATGAAATAGGGAACGGGTGTGTAAAGCCAGACGGGAAGCCTTGTCAGCCCAGCCTGTGAGAAGGACAGTCTATGAGAAAGCAGCGCCTTCACCCTTAGGCAGATGCCCCTGGTGTCGGGAAAGCAGAGCCCTTCTCCGCAGGAAAAGGAAAGAGCCTAGATGGATGCTAAGTATTCTGGGTGCCTGTAATCCTGAACTTCCTGGGTGAATATGTAGCTCAGTGGTAAAGCTTGTGCTCGGAATGCCTAAACTCTGGGTTCAGTCCTTGAGGGGTGCGTGTGTTTATTGAGAGAAAGGTGTACTGCGGTCAGAGCACAGCTTGCTGGAGGTGGTTCTCTCCTCCTCCTCTGTGGGTCCCAGGGATCGTCCGCAGGCTGTCAGGGTTGGTGGCAAGTGCCTTTGCCAGCTGAGCCATCCTGCCAACTCTGCTTTAAAAAAATTATCTTATATGTAGAGGAATGCCGGTCACATTCATTTGCAGTTTAGAGAGTCAATTTTCTTTTGATAGCTTCTCGAAGAAGTGTTAAGACAATCTGTCCTGTCCTGTCTGTCCCCCTCGGGGCTGCTGACACAGCGTGCATGAGATAAGCACATCAGCACTCAGGGGCCTCAGTTCAGTACATTCCTATGTGCACATGCGCGTGCGCACGTGTGTGCACACACACACACACACACACACACAAATACAAATGCTTAGGTTTTCTAAAAAAATGACAGATATGTTGTCTTTTAATCACTTTGTTTTTAGCAAAAATCTTATGTATCTCAAAGTGGATTGAACTCACTACGCAGCCCAGGCTGGCCTCCAACCCAACATCCTCCTGCCTCAGTCTCCCAAGTACTGGGATAACAGAAGTGTGCCACCACACCTGGCTAATAGACTTTTTCAAAACACAAAAGGAAGAAAAATGGTTACCATGTTTTCAACATTTGATTTAGGTTAGTTTTTGATTTGTTTGCTTTAAGGTGGATCTTACTATACTGCCCAACTGATCTCTAGTTCCTGAAATCCTCCTGCCTCAGAACTAGGACCGTTGGTATACCCCACCAAGACAGGCCAACATCCACAATTGGTTTTGTTTTGTTTTGAGACAGGGTTTCACTGTCTTAGAACTTGCTTTGTAGCCCAGGCTGGCCTCGAACTCACAGAGACTCACCTGCCTCTGTCTCCCGAGTGCTGGGATTGAGGGTGTGTGCCACCACACTGGGCTGCTTGTTTGTGTTTTGAATCAAGGTCTCACATTGTAGCCCAGGCTGGCCTGGAAAGCACACTATCCCAAATGCTTCATATCCTGCCTCAGTTCCTTTTAAAGGAATCTTTAAAATGAAATTTAAAAAATGAATATTTTGGGGGTTGGGGATTTAGCTCAGTGGTAGAGTGCTTGCCTAGCAAGCACAAAGCCCTGGGTTCGATCCTCAGCTCCAGAAAAAAAAAAAAGAAAGAAAAATGAATATTTTGTCACTGAACACTCAGAGAAGTACTAACAGTGGCATCTACTGTCTAACCAATATTCAAATTTAATTGAATGTCTCAAAAATATCTCAGATCTGATCAAATCAGAACTGAAACCCAGGCATGGTAGTATAATCTCAGCACTCTGGAGGCAGAGGCAGGAGGATGGCTAGAAGTCTGAGAGTAGCCTGGTCTCCATAAGCAAGACCCTTTTTCTAAACACAAACCAGTGGAGAGATGGCTCAGTGGTTATGAACACTGGCTGCTCTTGCACAGGACCCTGGTCTGACCCAGCACACCCCCCCCCACACAGTAGCTCACAACCACCCGTAACTCCAGTTCCAGGGGACCAGACACCCTCTGGCCTCCACAGGCTTCAGGCACATACATGGTACACAGACACACATGCCGGCAAAATACTCATACACATAAAAATGATTTCAAACAAAAGTAAAAATCAGGACTCAGGAAAATCTGTTCCTGCTTGCTGACTCTTTATATATTTTTTGAGACAGGGTTTCTCTGTGTAGCTTTGCGCCTTTCCTGGAACTCACTTGGTAGCCCAGGCTGGCCTTGAACTCACAGAGATCCGCCTGCCTCTGCCTCCCAAGTGCTGGGATTAAAGGCGTGCGCCACCACCGCCCGGCTGTTTGTTTGTTTTTCGAGACAAGGTTTACTCGGTGTAGTTTTGGTGCCTGTCCTAGATCTCACTCTGTAGACCAGGCTGGCCTCGAACTCACAGAGATCTGCCTGGCTCTGCCTCCCGAGTGGTGGGATTAAAGGCGTGCGCCACCACCGCCCGGCTGTTTGTTTGTTTTTCGAGACAAGGTTTACTCGGTGTAGTTTTGGTGCCTGTCCTAGATCTCACTCTGTAGACCAGGCTGGCCTCGAACTCAGAGATCTGCCCGGCTCTGCCTCCCGAGTGGTGGGATTAAAGGCGTGCACCACCGCCCGGCCCCTGATTGCTGACTCTTGCAGCTCTTTAATCCGTGGTACCCCTCTGTTGGCTCAGCTGGCACCTCGATTTTAGTCCCATCTGGACATAAACAGCAGGTTGTCCTGGGATGGCCCTCTCTGCTTTTGTATTTTTGCTTCCTTGATGTCATCTAACATCTCCCTCCATCTCCTGTGTCCACAGCTGTGAGACCCATGAAGGTTTGGCTGGATTCATGTTGCTCTTGGGGAGAGTCCGATTCCCCCATGGCTTCCATGGTTGCCCACTGCTCCTTCATGCTTGCTTACCCTGCTTGTCCCCAACTGAGCACAGGGTTGGGGGCACAACCATCTTTGGAAGTTTTGCCTGTAACCCTCCTAAGCAACAACACCATCCTGGGGTGTGTTGTTCGTTACCATTATTTCGTGGAGTTGCAAATGAGTGATTTTTACTTTTTTCTTGTTTTTCTCATTTATTAGCTGCATTTTTTCAGTTAAAAATAGTCTTTCCCAGGCTGGAGAGACGGCTTAGCAGTTAAGAGCACTTGTTGCTCTTGCAGAGGACCTGGGTTTGACTGGTAGGACCCACATGGCTGCTCACAGCCATCTGCAACTTCCGTTCCAGGGGATCTGATGCCCTCTTCTGACTTCTGTGAGCACCAAGCATGTTCATCCATGCAGGTGGACACTCATATACATAAAACTAGAATAAATCTTTAAAAAAAAATAAGACTTTAAGAAAAGAAAGAGAGAGCTTCCTTCCTCTGGGCTGTTTGTTCCTGGTGCACGGTTGGTACAGGAACTTCGGGGTGTGGGCTCCCTCTCCCTTAAGCAGTTCTCAGAGTCATCAGTTGGTGTAACTCGCTGCCCTAGTCAGTAAACCGCATGGTTGCCCCATGGAACATACAGAGGCCCATCCGCTGGCCTGCCGAAGCAGAGGGGGAGGGTCTGAGGAAAAATGATTGACAGTAAGACACCTTACAAGACCATGTTAATAGAGACGGACAGAATAGTCAAACACACACACACACACACACACACACACACACACACACACGCACACACGCACGCACGCACGCACGCACACTCACGCACGCACACAGGGGAGGGGGAGAGAGGTGATGGCCAAGGGGAGCCTGGTGAAGTAGAACTGATTATGGGCAGCGTGACCCATCACCTGCCTTCTGCAGAGCCAAAGACCCTGAGCTCCAGTAGATGATGCTTGAAGACCCCCTCCTCCCTGGGACAGGCTCTGGAGCCCATCACAAACCAGACCCCTCCCTCACCATACCCCATGGCAGCACCAGGTGCCCTCCCCACCCAGTGCTTGGAATGGAACCCGGGCTCTCAGGCATGCTGGGCGAGTGCTGTACCGCTCCCGAGCCACACACCTAGCCCTGGATTGTTTTATTTTATCTTGGTTAGGTGACAGATATGTAGACCAGCCAGGCCTTGAACTTGTGAGCCTCCTGCCTCTGCCTCCAGAATACTGGTATTACAGGCATTTGCCACAACTCTATAGGACAGTATAGATCCTGGAGAGATGGTTGGGCAGTTAAATCCAGAGCACCAAGGTTTGATTCCCAGCATCTTCAGTTTACAACTGGCTGTAACTCTAGTCCCAGGGGATCCAAAGCTCTCTTCTGACTTCCTTGGGCACCAGGCACATGTGTGGTGCACATATATACGTTTAGGCAAAACAGTCACACGAATAAATAAATAAACCTAAAAACATTTTAAATACATTTCTAGGGGTTGGGGATTTAGCTCAGTCGTAGAGCGCTTGCCTAGCAAGCATAAGGCCGTGGGTTTGGTCCTCAGCTCTGAAAAAAAAAGACAGAAAAAATATACATTTCTAAATGTTTATCATACAGGCCTAAAACCCTAAAACCAGAGTTTTGATCCAGCACCCAGGTAAAGGCCAGTCATGGCGAGGCGACACCTGGGTACAGAAGCTGAACTCTGGAAGCGCAGCCAGTGTCCGTAAACCTCCAGCCCCAAGACAATGCCATGGTTTGCATTGGCTTTAATTTGGAACCGTTTTAATGCAATGGTTCCAAAGGGGCTGGGGAAATGACTCAGCCGTTAAGAGCTTTGGCTGCTCCTGGAAGGACTCGGGTCCCCAGCACCCACATGACGGCTCTCAACCAACACAACTGCAGTTCTAGGGGAGCTAACACCCTTCTCTGGCCTCCGTGGACACCAGGCACTCATGTGGCACACTTACATACAAGCAGGCAAAACATTTCGTAGACACAAAAGAGTAAATTAAAAAAAAAAAGAAAACATGGGCAAACAAGCAATGTGGTCGGTAAACGTCTTGGTTTTTCATTTCCTTTTCTTTGATGTGCTGGGAAAGGAACCGGAGGCCACAGACATGCTAGTCAAGCGCTCTGCTCTTCAGTGGGTAAACTGGTCTCGATCTTTGTTCTAGGTATAATGGAAAAGGCTAAATATGTAGAAAATTCTAACCGAGGTTCACACTTCTGTGAGATGGAGGCTAGAAGTCACATTTCCTGTGGCCCCAAATCTGTAAACCAAGAGCCTAGTGGTGTGACAGAGCTTCAGCCTTGGTTTGGTCTGCTGGGTCCAGTGCAAGAATTCTGTCCAAACTCAGGCCTGTAAAAGCTACTAAGAGGCAGTCTGGCCTCCAGCAAGCAGGCAGTCGAATGCTTCCGACTCACTGGAGAGGTTGAGCTGCCCCAACAGTTGGAGGCCCGGTGGAAAGCAGGGGGAAGCAGGGACTATCAGGAACAAACACGGGTCTCTGAGAATGCCCTGCCAAGGCTAGCACCAGTTACCCTGACACTGTGCTCAAAGAGAGTCGGAACTAGCAGTTCAGCACATCTGGGCTTCAGCATTTGATCAAAGAGATTAGGAGAAATGTCCTGGGGGAGCAGAGGCTGGAGAGACAGAGACAGCTGAGCAGTGAAGAGCAGGAGTGGAGGAGCCTGGACTCTGGGGAGGCGTCAGTGCTGGAAGAGGGTGTGGATTTTTGCCAAGATGGAGCCCAGGGATGGGCGCATAGTTAGGCATGTCCTGGGTTCATTTCATTTTGATTTGAGATTAGTTGTTTAAGCTCTCTCTCTCTCTCTCTCTCTCTCTCTCTCTCTCTCTCTCTCTCTCTCTCTCTCTCTCTCTCTCTCTCGTTTATTTGTTTGTTTTTGTGTTTTTGAGACAGGGTTTCTCTGTGTAACCATTCTACCTGTCCTGGAACTCTCTCTGTAGACCAGGCTGGCCTCGAACTCACAGAGATCTGCCTGCCTCTGCCTCCTGAGTGCTGGGATTAAAGGGGGGTGCCGCCACCACCACTGGTGAGAAAGAGTTTAGATAGGATCTAAACCTAAAACCTAGCCTCAAACCTCAACTTCCCTGTATAGCAGAGTCTGGCCTTAAACTGATTCTACCCTTCCACCCCTAGGGAATACCCACCCCCACACCCCGTTCTGAAGATTAGACAGGGCCCACCTTAGAGGTGAGCACTTTATCATCCAGCTGTTTCTTCAGTCCCTTTTATTTTTTTGAGACAGGATCTAGGTAAGTTTCCCAAGCTTTGATCACACTCTGTAGCCCAGGCTGGCCTTTCGCTTGCAGTACTTCAGGCCTCTTGAACAGCTGGGTGGACAGTCCCATGCCTTCAGGCCTGGCTCTTCATACTATTTACTGTACATCATAAAAAAAAGGGTTAGGCTGGGGTGTGTAGTCAAGAGCACACCCATGCTCAAGGCCTTGCATTCCAACCTCAACATGGGGGAAAAAAAATGTTTAAAGTCTTCTTTTTATAGAGGTTGTTCAGTTCTCTCAGAAAAAAATCAAACCAGTGGAGCACTGGAGTCCCTATATGGTCTGGAAGATGCCCATCCCCCAAGAGCTACCTTCACAAGGCTGTGGAGGCCCCTCATCCAGTGTTACCCACTAAGGTTTAACTGGAGAGTGGTGGCAGACATCTTTATCTTTGATGTATTTTTAGATTTTAATGGTTTAATGATAGGCAATAGGCATTCTAAAATGTCATCATTTCCACTCGAGAGTCACCTGACCAGGGACGATGACATCTCACACTTCAGTGTCAGCATGTACTTTACCCTTGGAATAACTTGTTTCCTTATTCTTTAGAAAATAAAACAGCAATCCAAAGACAGCCTTGTGGGAGGCAGGGGACGGACACCTCATTGGCCAGTTGGAGACCAGCCTCGGCTACATGAGACCTTTTCTCAAAACCGAAAATCACAACAATGACTAAAGACAACCATGGGAAGGCTGGCCTGCTGAGAGATGCTGCCCATGTCCTTGGGCAGAGCTAAAGACACCGCCTGTGCCTGTTGGAGTGACAGCATTAAACCCGAATGGCCAGAACAGCTCCCAGCAAGCCTTGCTGGTTGGCACAGCCCCAAGGTCCATCAGTTTGAGAAGTTTCTTTTGCTGTTTAAGGATGGTTTCCGCGCAAAGCTACACAGAGAAACCCTGTCTCGAAAAACCCCAAAAAAAAAAAAAAAAAAAAAAAAAGGATGGTTTCCTTCCCAGGTCACTAATGTGGCATTTACCTGTTCACTGTGTGATTACTTTAAATATAATTAATAGGTTTTCTGGCCCTCGATAATAGGTTTCTCCGCCAGTGCGGTAAACCAAATCAAGCCAAATTGAGAAAGTATAGCAACAATTTGAGCAAAGCAACTCCCCCGCAGGGTTCTCCAGGCCAGAGAAGCCACACGCCTGAACTAAAGTAGGGAGCTTATATAGCTTGTAGAGGTGATGATGTGTCTGCCACAAGCTGGGTTTGTGCCCAGGTATGGTCCAAAGCTGAGTGCTTAGGCAGGGACTTGGGCAGCTTCAGGGGAGGAAGCTGCCATAGCCTCCAAGAATTCGGGACTGGGCTTTTTGGCGCCTCTCCTTTGTTCAGAGACTCTCTGAGTGGGCGGGGTTTGGAGAGAGAGACAGAAATGGGGCTTTCTGGATCAGCAGGGTGCAGTTGGAGGTTCCAACCACAAAATAATATTTTGCATTTATTCTTTGAGAATCTCATACGTGCATACAATATATTTTGATCATCTCTACCCCCTGATCCAACTATTCCCAGATCCCCCCACATCTCCCTCCCACTTCTCCTTTTAAATTATTTATTTATTTAATGTGCATAAATGTTTTGTATGCATGTTTCCAAGTATACCACCTGCATGCATGGTACTCTCAGAGACCAGAGGAAGGCCTAGCCCTTCACCCCCTTTGGAATGGAGCGATAGACGGTGGTGAGCCTCCATGTGGGTGCTGGGAATCGAACCTGCAGTCAGTGCTCTTAGCCAGTGAACCATCTCTTCAGCTGCTGCTGCCCTCCCCCCCACTCCATTTTTATGAAGTCCAGTCAGTGCTGCCCATACACCCCTGTCTGTGAGGCCATCCACTGGGCCATGGACAAACCTACCAGGGGCAACAGCCTTCGGGGTAGGTGAGACGACTCAGCAGGTAAAGGGGCTTGTCTCCATGACTGAGACCTGAGTTCAATCCTTGGGATCCACATGGTGGGAGAACTGACTGCTAAGTTGTCTTCTGACCTCCACAAGTACCCACATGAACACACACACACACACACACACACACACACACACTCCTGCACAAACACGCACACGTGCACATGCACATGCACACACACACAAAGGTAATACAAATTTTTAGACCTGATTCTCCATACCCTAGCAGCCTTCAGCTACCAATAGCTCCTCAGCTAGGTGTGGGGTCCTATGAGCCACTCCCCTGTCTGATTGCTGTCTGTCTGTCTGTCTATCTATCTATCTATCTATCTATCTATCTATCTATCTATCTAACTATCTATCTATCTATCTATCTATCTATCTATCTATCTATCTATCTATCTAACTATCTAACTATCTAACTATCTATCTAACTATCTATTGTTTTTTTTCCAGACAGGATTTCTCTGTGTAGCCCTGGCTGTCCTGGAACTCGATCTGTAGAACAGGCTGGCTTCGAACTCTGAGATCCGTCTGCCTCTGCCTCCCGAGTGCTGGGATTAAAGGCGTGCACCACCACCGCCCGGCTCTGTATTTATTTTTATTCTAGATGTTTATTCACTTTCTCATCCCATTGCTGGGCACTGAGCCCAGGACCTCCACATCCTAACCCTGGACCTCCCACATGCTAACCCACTCTCTACCACTATGCTACACCCCTGTCTCCTGATGCCAGTTTTAAAAACTGGTTTATTTTATTTGATTATGTGTATGTATGTGTATAATGGGTATGTGCAGGTGGGTTCAAGTGCCCACTGAAGCCAGCCAAAGGCATCATATCGTCTTTTTAAAAAAGGTCTCACTCTGTAACCCAGGCTGGCATAGAATTTACCATGTAGCCCGGGCTAGCCTTGAATAAAGACAATCCTGCCTCAGTTTCCCACATGCAGGGGTTACAGGTGGAGGCCACCATGCCCGGCTGTAGTGTGAGTTCTCAGCTGTGAAGTCATCTGTTACTGCGCTGGCCAGAGCTCTGAGACATGATTCCCCTGTGTGTTGTGCTCTGGCTCAGCTCAAAACAGTTGTTCTCCAAGAGAGCAGCCCATTGGAACTCCAAGTGAGGTGTCCCTGTGGACGTTTTTACTTTTGCATTGGCTCAGCCCTTTGAGAATCACCAACTAAAGCTATGTTTTTAAGCAGGGCGTGGTGGCAACGCCGAAAATCCCAGAACTTCAAAAGTAGAGGATCCAGGATTTGAGGCCAGTTTTCCTTACATAGTGAAGTTCAGGCCAACCTGAGCATAGGAGTTGTGTTAAAAAAAAAAAAAAAAAAAAAGAGCCGGGTGCGGGTGGCGCACGCCTTTAATCCCAACACTTGGGAGGCAGATCTCTGTGAGTTCAAGGCCAACCTGGTCTACAAAGTGAGTTCAGGACAGCTAGGGTTGTTACACAGAGAAACCCTGTGTCAAAAAACCAAAAAAAAAAAAAAAAAAAAAAAAAAAAAAAAAAAGAAAAGAAAGAAAGAAAAGAAAAAAAAAAAGAAAGAAAGAAAAGAAAAATAAAAAACAAAACAAGAAAAAGAAAGAAAAAATTCCTCACGGGTGTACCCAGCCACTTGGGTTTTGCTTATTTCCAGATGGAGTCAAGTTGACCATCAAGAATAGTCATCACAAGTCCATCCCCTTGTCAACTTGACAAAAAACCATAACTTCTTATGTCATGCTTAATTTCCAAATGAAAACAATAACCGGTCATAATTATGCCTAACATAACTATCCCATGTACGGTTGCAAATGTGACGCCCTCATGGTGGCCCCACTGCTCACCAGTGGGAGGTGCCCCTTCTTGTCTAAGGAGTCGTGTAGGTGTCTCTTAGAGTTCCCAGAAGCTGCAAAAGCAAAAACTCTGGTACAGGGGGCTGGAGAGATGGCTCCATGGGTAAGAACACAGGCTGCTCTTCCAAGGGACCTGGCGTTGATTCCCAGCACCCACACGGCAGCTCACCACCATCTGTAACTCCAGGTCCAGAGCATCCATCACTGTCTACTGGCCTCTTCGGGCACTAGGCATAAACATGGTACCAGACACACATACAGCCGAAACACCCATACACATAAAATAACTTTAAAAATGGTACAAACTGTTTCAAACAGCCCTGGCTGGGGACATGCCTTCAGGGTCCCAAGCAACCAGCTGCCGCTGTGCAGTCCTCTCAGTGCTCTCTGGAGCTGGCAGAGGGTGGTCTGGCTGCTAGCTGGCTGACAGTTCTTTGGTCCAGGCAGCCAGAGTCCCATGTCTGTGGCTTAGGGAGTCAGACTGTCCTGCACCGGCTTCGATTACACACAGGAAAATGAGCACCAGGCACACTTGAGGTAAGAATGTAGAAAACATTATTATCATTAGTGATTTTAATACAGTTAAGATTTTAACTGTATGTAAGGGCAGTTAAGACCTAGGCCAAGCATGGTGCCACACAGTTCCCAGCTCTATGGAGGCTTCATGTGGAGAGACTTAATCTGTGAGAACTCCAGGGTTGAGGCCTGGGGAGGCTCAATGTCTGCCTGGGTTTCCAGCCTGCTCCAGCAGATTGCCTCTGAGGGGAGGGTGGTATGGACGGTGATAGTTCTGTGATTGCTCCACTTCTGATGTGTGGATAAAGGGTGCCGGGTCAATGAAGATAGTACATTGGAGTAGACGTCTTTTTAAACCACTTCCTCATTACAGGAAGCTGTGGGCTTTGAGGATGGGAATGATTAGACAATGATCTCAACTTAGCCGAAGTAGTTGGTGTGTTTTTAAGGATTTGGAGGGTTTTTGTTTTTGTTTTTTGAGATAGGGTCTCACTATGCAGCTCTAGGATCTCACTACATTGACCAGGTTGGCCTTGAACTCACAGAGACCTGCCTGCCTCTGCCTCCTGAGTGCTGGGGTCAAAGGCGTGTGCCACCACCACCACCGGCCATGCTGTTTGCTTTTTGAGAAGATCTTATGCAGCTCAGAACTAGCTGTACAGCTGAAGCTGACCTTGAACTTCTGACCCTCCCAGATGTGCCTCCTGAGTGTTGAGATGCCAGGCATGCCCTTGGTTTTATACAGTGCTGTGTGAACAGTCCCAGGGCTTTGTGCATGCCAGGCAAGCACGATACCCCCTGAGCTACATCCCAAGCCCCATGTGGCTGTTGATACCCTGACAGTGGTTCAGTCTTATGCCTGATCGGGCACCAGAAGGGAGGTCTGACCACCCCAGGTGGGGGCAGTTTGATCTGGAAGGAAGGGAAAGGAATGCAGAAGAGACCTTGGATAAATGATGATTGATTATTTACAGGAATGGTTGACTGTTTATGAAGGGATGGATGCCAAGGGTTCAGGAAGGGCAGGTGAGGTACTGAATAGGCTTTGTAAGTGACGGTCTGGGAAGATTGTCACTCATACCTAATTCAGTCATGTGCTAAGCCTTCTGAAGAGCATTATATATAAAAAAGAACATTACACAGCATTAAGTTCTCTGTGAGAGTAAGAGGTGCTCTCATTCACCTACACATGAGGGAACTGTAAGAGTGACTAAATTGGTCAAAGTTAACTTTAAGTATTCTGACCGGGCCCTGGTAGACAAGCCTTTAATTCCAGCACTTGGGAGCCAGAGGCAATTAGATCTCTGTGAGTTCGAGGCCAACCTGATCTACAGAGCTAGTTCCAGGATGACCAGGGCTACAAAGAGCC